>NC_143561.1:19317500-19645000 GCF_054136105.1 Typopeltis vanoorti | reverse complement strand
ATTAATGCAAATCATGAATTTCCCATCTACTAGTAATGAAAAGGTGTATGACCTTACTATTAAAATACTCTGGATCAGAGGTAGTTGTAGAGTTTTTCACTTGTTTAGAAATTAAATTAAACTTTCCAAGACATTATATTCTTTTTTTCCTTTATTCAAGTGTAAGCAAGCAAAGTTTGTGCATGAAGTATCTTGACAACTAGGGCTACTTGTATCATCTGATGACTTTGCAAACTTTGTTTGCTTACACTTGGATAAAGGATTAAAGAAGAATAAATTTTTTTGTCAAGTTTAATTTTGAACCAAGTGAAAAAACGTCTTACAACTCTCTCTCTTCTGATCAAGAGCATTTTAATAGTAATGTGATACACCTTCTCACTACTTGTATAAGAGAACTCTATGACTTCTGCATTAATTCAATCCTGGTATCTAGGGATTGACAATGATAGACGAAGATTCTGCTTTTGGCTTTTGATGTGAACGGTCATATTATTTTAGACTGAGCCTGATGAGATTGCATACAAGGTTTCTCAGAAATCTCACATTGCACTGCCGCTGACACAGTTTGATTCCCACTGACTTCCCCCTCTGCATAAAACATGCAAGAGATTAAATGGCCAGCAGGCCCCATCCGCAATGAGGACCAGTGGTGGGTTTAAGGTTTTATAGGGAGGTAGGTTTCCAATCTACAAGATTAAATATTGCTAATAGACCAACTCAGTCTACAGGATTTTCTGCTTGCAGGCCTCTAGCCCTGTGGGATTTTATATTGCTAGCAAAGAGTCCTGTAGACCACCTTGGTCTACAGAAGTCTTTGCTGGCAGGCGCCTATCTCTGCGGGATTACATATACTACTGTCATACAATTTCTGCCGGCAGGAGATTGCTGCTCGGATATGGAAAATATCAAAGAGCAGTCCCTAGAGGTACTGAAACTTATAATAGGCAAGCTTCAATCTGACTGGCTGGGTTTTATAAAGCAGTACATTCAAACTAATGATCAAGATGAAGAGGAGGAGGAGCATGAGATATCACAAGAAGAACTCATTACTGCTCTGTCACCAAAATCTCCCTGCCAAAACAACTCACAGGGGGAGCATTTTAACAAAAGACAAAGAACTACAGAGGACCGAATGGATGAAGACCCACACCAGATGTCCCGAGAACACTGAAAAGGTTCCACCTGTTATACTAAGGGACAAGGACAAATGGACCACTGTCACATCAGCCATTAGGGAACATCAAACCTCATATTCCTAGGCTAAAAATCAAGATGAAGGAGTCAAAATCCAGCCATCCTCAGTCACTGAGTACAGACAAATGACAAAACTAATGGATAACAAAAGTCTTCCTTATCACACTTGCTTTACCCAGTGAAAAGAATCTCAAGGTACTACTTCGCAGGGTAACCGAAGGTGTCACCTCTGAAGAAATCACTGCTGACCTAATGAGCCGGAGCCTGACCCCAGTCATAGTTAGTAGGATGCTCAGGTCAGATAAAAGGCCAATGCCACTAGTGCTTATAGAGATTGACAAGATGCAGAAAAACATATATGAACTGACCACATCTATGGCCTCAGAATCTCCACTGAGCCACTAAAGAAAAAGTTGTCAGCTGGGCAGTGCCACAGATGCCAAAGGTTTAGCAATGCCCAAAAACTTTGCAAGAACAATTTCAGGTGTTTAAAATGTGGCGAGGGCCACCAGACTATCATTTGCACCAAGCCAAGATCCACAGCAGCTAAATGCGCCAACTGTGGAGGACCTCATCCTGCTAACTACAAGGGGTGCATTACACACCCAAATTACCGTGGGTCAGCAAAAGCTGCCCCTCCCACACCCTACAGAGATGCTCAAGGCAGCCATGCAGGTCAGCCACTGGTCCAAACAATCTCCAGTCCAACAACTCAGGAAAGAAATCAAGCTGCAGTATTGACCAAAACTTATGTCGAGGCAGCACGAACAAAGGCTATCAAATCCCATGAACAAACAAGCTCTAATCTAACTTCTGTGTTAATTGCCTCACTAGCTACCATGCTACAAGAATTCAGCAAGACAAATCCTTCACCATCCTCCACAAAAAGATTCCTACAAGGTACCCACTCAATTTTGACAGCCCTCAACAATGAATAAAAGAAAGTATCAGCCTAACTCGCTCGTGATTACTGCATGGAATGCAAATGAACTGAGCAACAAAATTCTGGAATTGCAAGAGTTCACTCAGAGACACAATCCTGACATAGTATTAGTTAATGAAACACATTTCAGGCCAGCTAATAACCCTAAATTACGGAACTACATTTTGAACAAAAGAGATAGACTCACCAGCAGTGGAGGGACAGCTGTTTACATTAAAAACTACTTAAGCCACAATGTCCTGCCCAATTCACAAACCAAGAATCTAGAGATAACAGGCATTGAAGTTCATACTAAAAATGCTGGCAGTATCAAAATCTATGCTGTATACAATCCACCCAGCATCCCATTACTGGTAGCTGACTTGGACTCCATTCTTGGCTCCACAGACTCCATCATCATGGCTAGTGGCTTTAATGCCAAGCATACAGCTTGGTATAGCTCCACAGTCAACAACAAAGGTCATACCCTTAACCATTACTCAATGCAAAATTCTATTGTCATAGCAGGACCCACAGACCCCACCATCACAGCCCAACTGGAAGCTCAGACGTTCTTGACATCATCCTCCTCAGAAACATTGGATACCAATATCAATTGGAAACATTAAACGAACTCTCTTCTGACCACAACCCCATTCTGCTTAAACTCGGTACACAAGAGCAATTCTCTCCTCCACATGCTTTCATATCTTGGGACAAGCTCTCCAGAATTCTCCCAGAGCACATTGGCCCAGTCCCTATTATTCGCAATAAAGAGGAGATAGACCTTGCTGTAAACAACCTAACCGGTCAAATCAAAAAAGCAATAACATTGGCCATGAAAACCACAGTCTTTCACCCTAGCGGTTGGATCCCTGAAGAAATCATGGACCTAATCAGGTTAAAAAACAAAGCCAGAAAGAGGTACCATAATACAAGAGCTCCTCGAGACAAAACAACTCTGAATGATTTAAACAAACAAGTTCATGAAGCCCTGCAAAAACATCGAAACCATGATTGGGAAACTAAGCTGTCGAACTTAAACCCAGAGGACAGATCCATCTAGAAATTCTTGAAAGCCCTCCACACCAAAAGGCAAATTATACCTCCAATTCAGACTAATAAGGGAGTAGCCCACACTGATAGTGAAAAAGCAGAAGCTCTAGCTGACAACCTGGAAATTCAATGTAATCCCTCTTACGAAAATCTGAATATCAATTTTATATACAAGATTCACCTCCGAGTCAAGCAGGTATTACAACAACAAAAGAATAACTCAGAACTCATCACACCCACCTCTCCAGCAGAAGTTATAAACATGATAACCAATCTGAACAACAACAAGGCCCCAGGCCTAGATGGCATCTCGAACAGAATAATCAAACTACTCCCCAGAAGAGCCATTGTCCTTTAATGCCAAGGACAATGTCTTAATCAATGCCATCCTCAGACTCAAGCATTTTTCTATAAGTTGGAAAATGGCAGACATCATGCCAATCAAAAAGATTGGAAAGAACTCTCAACTCCCCGAAAGCTACAGACCTATCAGTCTTCCACCCAGCCTTGAAAAGGTGGTGGAAAAAGTCATCCTTACAAGGCTTCAAACAGTAACCAATAAGCTAGGAATTATTCCGGACGAGCAGTTCGGTTTCAGAAAAAATCACAGTACTACTCAACAAATACACCGACTGGTGGAACACATTACAAAAGGTTTCAGCTGGAACCTCCTCACAGCTGCAGTCTCTATAGATGCCGCAAAGGCTTTCGACAAGGTGTGGCACCAGGGTCTTCTCTATAAACTCATCAAATCAATGTGCCAATTAACCTTGTAAATATAATTAACTCTTATCTGAAAGGCAAATTTATACAAGTCAAAATAAATGAAACTCTTTCAACCAGACGCAAGATCTTGGTAGGGGTGCCACAGGGCTCACTTCTGGCCCCACACTACTATTTTCTATCTACATAGCTGATATTCCTAAAAACCCTAATTCAACAATCACTGCATTGTATGCTGATGATACTACTTTATTAGCAAGATCTCGCAGCCCCAAACTAGCTATTAGCAGACTTCAAAACAATATCCATATATTGGAGAAATGGCTGATGGACTGGAGGATCCAAACAAACCCACTCAAGAGTTCAGTCATACTGTTCTCTAGGAAGAAAATTCAGACCAATGAAGACATACACCTGCTAGGAGTCAAGATTCCATGGCAGAGCAAAGTAAAATATCCCGGTGTGATACTTGACAAAAAACTTCGGTTCACCAATCACATAAAACACGTGAGTTCCAAGACATCGAAAGTAATCGCACAACTCTACCCCATGATCAACAGAAGAAGCAAACTGGATACCCTGAACAAACTACTCATATACAAGATGGTAATATGCCCAGTCATCACTTATGCATCTCCTGCATGGAGCCACACCTCGCATACAAATATTCTAAAACTCCAGAGGATACAGAGCAAATGCCTGAGAATGATCCTGGATGCCCCATGGTTCATTAGAAACTCTCAGATTCACAGAGAAGTCAACATTCCCTACATCACATCTTTCCTTCATGATCTATCAGAAAAGTTCTTCGCCAAGACAAGCAATCATCCAAACCCCCTGATCAGGCAAGCTTCAGATTACAATGAAGCAGAATTCTGCAAATACAAAAGACCTGAGTCAATTCTATGCTCAGCTGAACATAGCTAATCTCACTGCCCATCCAGGGCGAGCTTAAAGCTCAATAACTCTCCACTCAAAAAACTTCCCTCTCAGACAAAGGGGAATATGAAAAGCATTTATGTTTCACCCATCAAACCAGTACCATTCTGCGTGCGAATCCTGGTATCCCATCTGGGTCTGGTTCCCACTGATGAGACCTCAATAAAGGTCGAAATTGGTCTGGGTAGTGGTTCTTCCCACAATGAGCATTATACATTCCTGATCAGACGATTCATCAGGAGAGAAATCAGCCATGTGCCAGAATCAATTACTTATGGCAATTTCATTGCATAAGCTTCTGTGTGCTTTTGGCATCTTTGTTTGTGGTTAAATACCTGATAAAATATTTCTAGAATACTTATGGCAATGTCAGATTGTGTTCTGTGAGCACTATTGTTTAGTTTACGTATCAATGATATATAGCTCAGTGTGAAAGAAGATATTCAGTTGTTTGCTGATGAATGAGGAAGAGAAGTGCAATGTCAAGAAATTCTGATGGGATGTTGTTACAAGAGGGCTGGAATAAGTTGGTGCTTGGGGCTGAAGAATGGTGATGTCATTTCAATGATGCTAAGTATAAAGTTATGCAGTGTGGCTAGAGAAGATGGAACGAGGTTTATCACATTGGAGAAACTTTGCATTAGGAGGTGAACAAGGCAAGCAATCTTGACAAATATGGAACTGAAGTTCAGGTGACACACTGCAAAATTTTTAGGGTTACCCAGAATTTTTGCTGCTATAATGTGAAGAATGCTGATGTGCGGAAAAGGAGACGTGCAGATCTCATCACTTGACTACATTGGTGATAAGGAAACATCGGAGAAAGTACAGAGGCAAATAACTAAGACTGTCTCAGGATTCTGGAATATTGAATGTGAGGACAGATTGAGGAAATATGGTCTTCAGATCTTGCAGATAAGAGGACAGGTGATATGATTGATGTGCATAATTTGGTTAGAGGAGTCTATCAAATAGACACAAGAGAATAATGGGTGATGCAAGAACGAGAGGCCATCTCTGGAAACTGTACAAAGATCGTGTGAGTAAGGAAGTGAAAAGAAGACTTTTTTGCTTGGTGGGTGGTTAATGAGTGGAATACATTGCCTGAGTGAGTCTTCCAACATTGAATGTATTCAAAGCAAGGTATGATAGTTATTGTGGTCTGTGGGAGTTCAACCTCCTGCAGTGAGTCTTCAAACTCTACTGACACTTGGAAGTAACATTAATACACTTCTGAAAAGAGGTGTGCTTGGCATTATGGGATACTAACTGATGTGAAGTCATCAGATTCTGTATACAAGTAGCCTAGTCATGAAGTTATTTCAAGTGCAAACTCTGTTTGCTTTCACTTGGATAAAGAATTAAACAAGAATATAGGTTCTTGGCAAATTTAATTTAATATATATGAGGTTTTAACTTTTTTGTATGTTTTTTTAAGTGAATCTCATACACAAAGGGCTGTCGGCTAATAGCACATTAGTATTAGTGCCTTTGGTGGACTAATGATTACAAAATCCAGAAAATCTGATCTAAAGACCAACATGAAACTTGCTTACAAACTCTCCAATAAACATCTACTTTAGCTGATGATTTCTATGTCTGCTTCGTTTCATTTTCTTCATTTGCTTTTCTTGCTTTTACCCCCCCCCCCTAATTCTGATGACTATACTGACCTTTTTTAATTATCTATCTCTGAAAGTTGTTCAGGTGGTATATGTGATCAAAGATTTTAACATTCATAATTCTGACTGGTTCCCATTTCTCTAACTTCAGACCAAAGCTGGAAGAGAAGTTGACTATTTGCTGTCAGTAATGACTTAATGCAAATTGTTAACCTAACCCAAGAATTCCAGATAATCTTCATCATTCTCCCACAAATCCAGATCTTTTTTTTAAGTTCTCCCACCAAATACACCACTGATGTCAGCTCTCCTCTTGACAAATCATATCATAACCTGATCCATGTTTCTTTTTCCATAGATCATCCTTTTCCCAGCCAAGATTAACCTCATATCATACGGCACTACAATGATGCCAACTGAGATGAGATGACTTTCAGGACTTCTATGCTTCTTTTCTATGATCAGATTCTGATTCGTTTATTTTCTGATCGAAGCATTTTCTCTAATTTATCCTATCCTATTCTCCCTAGTAAGGTAGCATACAGCTATCATACTAGGGAGATAATTATGAGCAAGGTGGTTTCCTGCTGCCTTCCTTGCCATAGTATATTTTATGACTGTGGCTGCCTGTGTTCACAGGATCAGTTTGCCTGTTTTGAGGGATGAAAAACTAAAGTTACCAGGGGAGTACCCTCCACCTCCATATGAGGCCTGTTAACTCACCTTTAGTCAAAAAGAGATCAGATAAAGGTTCTTCACGGCACTGATGGGAATCGAATCCAGGTCTTTCTGACCAAAGGGCTTCATCTATACTGACTGAGCTACGAAGGTTCCTTCAATCTAATAAGTGAAATTCTTGTTTAGATGTGTGCTTTTATTTCTTATTCCGCTCATCCCCAACCCTTAAATGACCCTTAGTTTTCCAACAAAGGTACTAAAATAGTCTAAGCTACAACTTCAGCATGCACTAAATGGCTGAAGTTAAAAAACTCCAGCTTCTCACTCTGCTTACACTACAGCCCATAACAACTGGGAAAAAAAAAAAAAATCAACATACCTAAGGCAGACTTTTTAAGAGCTAAAAGTACTAAGTGTCTTCTGCTCAAATGAAAGTTGAGCCTTCTATCCTACTATGTTTCCACCTCAATCTCTCATCCAGATGGAACAACGGCAACATTTCCTAAAAGTAAACCACACCACTTGGCAACATTCTCCTCCAACTCTTGTTTAGCTGAACAAGGCAAATCCCCCCCACCACCACCATTCATCCACCCTCAGTATGCCTCCTCTAATCTTTCATCAGAAGGACAGCAGAAAATACTCAAATAGCCTTGATACTAATAAGTCCTCTGGCTCAGAAGATATTCCTTCAGAACAAACCCCATCTTGTGTCACTTTTACAAGCTGTCTCGTACTCATCTGACATCTATCTAAGAGCAAGGAAACAAGCTTTTATTCATTTCGTTCTGTTCCTAAAAAGGGAGATAAAAGTCAGCCATCAAATTATCATACCATTACCCTTTAAGCCTCCAAAAAGCATTGTAGTTTGTTTCATTCTTAACATTACCTCTATTCTGAGTAACTCCTAATACTTTATAAATCCCAAATCCACCCAACTATAGAATACCTTCTCACATCTGGAGCTGCATACAAAAACCTTCCTCAGAATGCTTGACTATCCAGAAGAGAACTATTCACTTAATAGGTGGCCCATCTCTCAATGACTACCTCCAATTGCTTTAATACAGATGCTTTGTCTCTACAGTATGTATTGATTTCCATGGATGTTGCCGCATTGAACCTAGCCACCATTATTCTCCAATTCTCTCATCATGTATGGATATGAGCTGCTGTTAGTCAATATCCATATACTGTTCAGCTCAAATCTCACCAAACCAATTTGTCATCCTCTTCTTTCATTCCACAAATTTTGTGGAATGAAAAAAAAAAAAAAGAGGTCTTCCCTATATCTTTTTTCCTAACAAATACAGTCAGATTCCTTTCTGATCACTTACCCAAGAAATTGTCATATTATAGGTCTTGAGACCTCAGGTGTGTGGGGTTGATATACAAAAAGAAGGTTGAGGTCTGACACTGGGTAATGAAATTCATTTATCTCAAGAGACATTCACAAAATACTCATGCCACAATGGGATTCAAATCTCATTGTTGTTGTTGGTTGGAGAGTGGATATACTAATCACTTAGCCAAACAGACTGGCCAGTGTAGTAAACTAGACAGTATATTAATATATGTTGTAAAAGAATGTTTGAGAAGGGTCTCAAAAACATGAAGTGATGCTACACCAAAACAGAGAGACTTCAAATTACAAATATGCATTTTAAGTGATGGCTATAATTTTAGGAAGATTAATTAAGGATAGGATTCAAAACTGGGTTAGTAGGTACAACTTTCTCTATGGCAGATCAGCATAGGTTTGTTCTATGACACATTCAGAAAAATGATAGCATGATTTTTACGGTTTAAAAAAGACCTGATTATGAATCTCATCTATAACTTGAGGAACCTTTGGTGGTGGTGGTGGTTTTTCCCTTCAGTCGTTTCCGACCCTAGATGACTTTGTAGGCATTACCCACAAAGTGTTCCTGGTGAGATTTTTACAGGGTAATTCACCATTGCTTCCCCCCCCAAAAAAAAAAATTATCTGGGTTTGGGGCCAACACATGGCTGGGATGTATTCATGATTGTAATCCATGTGTGTTCACGGGACCGGTTTGCCTGTTCTGGGGGACAAAAAACCGGCTACTTACCTTTAGTCAAAAGAGACCAGATAAAGGTTTCTCCCATCACTGGCAGAAATCAAACCCAGGGCTTTCTGACCAAACGGCTTAGTCTATACTGACTGAGCTACGGAGGCTCTGAGGAACCTTTATATGCTCTTTTTTCAAGGTGAGGATAAGTTAGTCAGTTCATATAGAGGGTAGCAGGATTTTTCTCCAAAAACCATATTTTTCTGGGAGAAATACATAAGTTTCTGCTCCCACAAAACAGGCAAAATAGATTTAGAACACACACACACAATTTAACTAACTTCCATTCAAATACAACATGGGTAGAGTAGAAGTGGTCCATCCATAATAAGTTAATAGATCCCATGGAGATGCTGCAGAACACTATTAATACAATATGTGCCAGAAAAGGAAAATACATATATACAGTGTACATCTATTAGTACTTTTGATGCTTTTGACTGCTACAAGCTAAATTTATTGAGATTGTGGTTGGAAAATAGAATAATATTGGATAAAAGAATGATATGTGATAAGTATCAGCAAACTGCATGTGAAAAATAGTAATTTCAGAAAAGGAGGGTGATGCTTTGCTTCTGATGGCAGATAAAATGACAAAATTCAGTGAATTTATACTATTTTGCCTTCTTTCTACTCTGTCTCTCTATCAAAAATAATGCTTGTATGTACCCAATTCTATATATAAACTGGTCTTAAACTGTTCAAGATTTGCAGGAGAGATATATTCAGTTGTTTGCAGATAAACAAAATTGGGGATAAGTGAAAAACAGCAACTTGCAAAAAAAAAAAAAAAGCTAAGGAGGATTTCATGACTAAGACAGGCAGTTCATTTGGAGGCTATTTAGTGTTAAATTACCAACAGCACAAATATTGTTGGTTGCTGAATAGATCGGAGGGGCACAAAAAAATATGGATGCTATGCATTGGCAAACTGGCACAAATTAGCAAATAAAGCAATTATTATGGGTGACTTGAACTATTGGGGGACATAAACTGGATCAAGGAAAAAGCAAACAGCAAATAAAATGGAATTTATACAGTTACAAAGGATAATTAACTGAAGCAGCAAGTGTGAGTGCAAGATTTTGTAACAGCATCAGAAGATGTATCCATAAACATAGTTAGAAGATGTATCCACTCTAACTCGCAAAAGTGACAATGCAGTCTTGTCCCAGGAGGCCACTAAACATGTGGAGTTCTCAGCTAAGAAAAGGTATATTGTGGAACCACAAAGGTAGCAATTATGACAAATGTAGGAGGCAGCTTGCAGCAGTGTTGACATAAAAAGCTACAACTGCAGAATGCCAGTAGTGCATGGGAAATGATGAGGGGTTGTTTGAGAAAAGCAGTATCTGGCTGCATACCCAGTACCGTCGACAGGGTGTAGCATAGAGACAGCATGCCTCATGGCGCAGCTTAATAAGGGTGCTCGTTCAGTCATATTGCAGTAGGTGGTGTTGCTACGCTAATGATTCCTGTTAGCGTAGCAAGTGCGGAAAGAAGTTTTTCCAAGCTTAAACTGATTAAAAATTATTTGCGAACAACAATGACCCAAGAAAGATTGGTTGGTCTAGCAACTATATCGATAGAGGCGGACATAGCTTATAATTTAAATTTAGAGCAAACATTTAATTAATATTATTATGTAATGTTTTGCATTAATGTTTCTCTTGTAATAAAAACAAAATAGCAATTGGAGATTTTCTTATATTTTTGTCTTATAATCCATGGTGGTGATATTTAATTGTTTGCCTCAGGGCGTGATCTAATCTGGCGCCGGTCCTCTTCATACCCATTGCATAAATAATGGATAAGTAGTATCATAAAGCAGGAGTTGGAGAAAAAGAAAACTGTAAGAGGAATTTAAAGAAAAAATTATCAAAGCAGGCCTATGAGCAATTACAAAGTGTAGGCAAAAAAAGGATGACTAGCATGGTAAGAAGGCTGAATCAGATTACGAAAGGAAATTAGTTAAGCAATCCAAAGGAAATCCTTGAAAGTTATTTCAGTATGTAGCAAGTAAGATGAAGAATAAAAATCAAAGGATAACTTTAATCAGTGCTGATAGTAGGAAAGTCACAGAAGCAGAAGAAACAGTCGAGCTGCTAAGTGATCACTTTGCAAGGTCGCATCATACAGTAGAGATACTGCAATTATCAATATTATTATTATTATTATTATTATTATTATTATTCCTGATACCTCCAAGGAGTCCGAAGACTCATCGCGGGAGGACATCTACAACTGTCTCTACACCTAATCATTTTGCAAGGTCGCATCATACAGTAGAGATACTGCAATTATCAATATTATTATTATTATTATTATTATTATTATTCCTGATACCTCCAAGGAGTCCGAAGACTCATCGCGGGAGGACATCTACAACTGTCTCTACACCTAACCTCTACTACGAATCATCTCCATCAATGCCATCTACCGCCCACCTCCAACTCCACCACAACTAGTAATTTTTTTTGTCTGTAAATTGCGTGTGTTCTGAAGGGCCGATTTGTATGTATGCGGGATGAAAAACCCGAGTTTCTAGGAGGAAAAACCCTGCTACCTCCGTATGAGATCGGCTAACTCACCTTCAATTGAAATTGACCAGATAAAGATTCCTCCTGTCGCGACGAGAATCGAACTTAGGCCTATTCCAATCGAAGGGCGCAATGTACCGTCATTCTTCCAATTGCGCTACGGAGGCGCTCTATGTGATAGATAGAATATGATAGAAACTGATGTAAGAAATGAGGTACATCAACTGAAGACACTCAGCATATTGAGAAATATCAACATGAAGTGAATAAAAAGTAGGTTTGGATGGCATGTTGGCCTGTGTGTCACAAGAATGTGCAAACAAACTGGCAGTGCCTCTGACAAAATTATTTAAGTCTCAGCTCTGGCAAGGCTCTGAAGGAGTAGAAAAAGGATACATTAATTTCATTACATGAAGAGGGCTACAAGCGGGAAGGAGTGATGACAAAAGGCCATCCCTGGCCTCTTGTCATCACTCCTTCGAAGTTACGAAAGGAAACTGTGAGCAAGAGGGTGAGGAGTGGTTTCTTTGCATGGAGGGTGGTTGAACAGTGGAATGCATTGCCTGATGGAGTGGTAAGAGCGAGAATGGTCAATGAGTTTAAGGAGTGGTATGATAGACTTTGTGTTTCTTAGGGGGAGACCTCCCCTCGATGAGTCTTTTGACTCCATGGAGGCCTGAATAATAATAATAATAATAATAATAAAGACAGAAGTAGCACATTACAGACCAATTAGAAAACTATTATATAAGTTAAAGCAAATGGGAATGATTATGAAGCTGGAAGCATTGGATAAATCCAGAGAGGATTGACAGACACTAGAGAATAATATATAGGTGGAATAGAACATAAGAAAAGGGGTAACTAGTGGAACAATCAGTTGTTTGCTGATGTTGTAAAACTGGAGAGAGCAATAGTTAATAAAAAATAATGTAAAGACCCTGGAAATGATTTAAATGTTGGCAGTATGAGCAAAGGATAACAGTTATTGATAAATGTGAAAAAATATATGCACTTGGGATGAAAAGATTACATATCATGTATTGACATGGTACTGAATTGCAGGAAAATGATGAAGCTAGGAATTTGGTGATAATGGTAGTCAGACAGCTGAAATTCAGAGGGCATATCGCAAAAGTTGGCAAAACAGTTGTTCAAACGGTTACTTGGATGATGGAGAATACATTAACAAGTGAGGTCATTATCCCTCTTTATAAGGATATGAGATGGCTGCACCTTGATTATGAGCATAGATTTAGTCACCCAGGTTTCTTGGGGGATGAGGCAGGGGAAATTATCTAAATGATTGACCAATATAGTAACAGGTCTGTGGAATGCTTGCTGTGAGGAAAAATAACAACAACAACTGAAGGTATGTGGTTGCAAAGATTAGTTTGTAGGTACAAAGGAGGGAACATGGTAATTACTTATAGGTTACTAAAGGTGTTCTATAAGACTGGCGGGGAGAGAACTAGGAGTCGAATCATTGAAAGTTGTGTATGAGTGCTGTTAGCAAAGTTGTAACCTAGATTTTTTGCTTGGAGAATTGTGAATGACTGGAATAAATTGCCAGTGATAAGTGCTCTGACAATCAATGAGTATTCGTGTTTGTGAAAGCTCCGGATAAGATAAGTATTATTTTCAGTTATCGTTGATAAATTTATTTAATATTGCGTAGTTTTGTTTGCCTTGCGTCTCTTAGTGCATCTTTTTGTGTGTTTTTGGTGTGTTAAATTTATAATTTGATAAAATACATTGCAAGTAAGTATGGCTCCAGTACGAAGGAAAATGGCGGCCAGTAATGATGGTTCGCCATCTTTATCAAAGAACGGTAGTATAAAAGAGATGATTCAGTGTACTAGCTGCGAAATGTACGCTTTGCGGAGTGCGGTCGGAGTGTGGTTAGATGATAATAAAGGAGTGAATGTGTGTAGAAAATGTAGGGAGAATGAGAAATTGAAGAGTATTTCGGATCGTGAGTGTGTGATATTTTTGTCAAACTTCAGAATGAAGAAAATAGGGATATGACAAGAAATGACGAGGTTGTACCAGAGAATTGTGAGAGTGTGAATGTAAAAAGTGTGAATGATAGTATTAATGGTTTTACTGAGAATAAAAAAGATGAGATAGATGCAATGAGTGAGATCGCATTGTTGAATGGTGCGATACAAAGGGCAAAACAACAGCTAGAGCGTATGACCAAAAGTCGACTGAATGAACCAGCCAATAATAAAAAGTATGACAGGAAAAATAGACGTATGAGTGTGAACATGAAAAAAATGAAGGATAGAGTGCTGTATGGAGACTCGTTAGTACGAGGTGTGATAGTAGAGGATTTGACCAAATCGTACCAACCTGGTGCGACCATAAAGGATGTAACTGAGTCTATTAGAGAGCAAAAGGAAAGGGTGAAAGAAATGATTGTTGTGGCAGGTACGAATGATTTGAAAGGAGACAAAATGGAAATGATAGCCCTGAATGAATTGTTTGAGGTAGCAAAAGAAAAGAGTGAGAGAGTTAGAAGGATTAGTCTTTTGCCACGGTATGACAGTGAAATGTTTAAAAGGAGGGCCATAAGTGCGAATGACTTTATGTGTGGGTTATGTATGACGAGTAGTGTGGAATTTGTGGACGTGTGGAGTGAATTCGATGGGCGAAAGGATCTATATAAGATGGATGGCTTGCATTTGAATGGTTACAGTGTAAGAAGACTTGAGAAAGTGTTGCTGAATGTGGTGGATGTGCAAATTCAGGGAAACTAGATTTATTAAGGGGGGGGGGGTAGATATACAGTACTTAGGGAGGCAGTTGAATGTAAGAATGAATATAATATGCCCGAGCAAATAAGGACAACAAATCAGAGTGGGATAGTTAATATAAGGCATCAAGGTAGGGTTGGGGCTAATGGGGGTCTTAAATTCTTGTACACTAATGCTAGGAGTATTAGGAACAAGAAGGAAGAGTTTTTGGCCATGGTTGGCACTTCCAGACCACAGGTTATTGGTATTAGTGAAACATGGCTGACTGTAGATGATATAGCTAGTGGGATTGAATGTGATAGGTATAGTGTGTTCAGGAATGACAGGGAGAATAAAATGGGGGGAGGAGTATTGTTCATGATAGCTGATGAGCTGCAGCCAAGGAGAATAGAAGTTGAATTGCAGGATAGAGAAAAGAGCACATTTGAGGCCATTTGGTGTGAGATTGTGGCTAGCAGAACTAAATATACAATTGGGTGCTACTATAGACCAGGTGATGGAAAAGATGGTGGTGACAGTATGCACAAGCAAATAGAAGAAATGAGTGGAAGGAGGGTGATTATTATGGGAGATTTCAACTATGGTCGCATTGATTGGAGTGAGGAGAGGACACACGGGAGGAAGGAATTGGATTTTATGCGGTTATTAAGGGATAACTATCTGCGACAGCATGTAATGGAAAATACTAGTGGTCAGAGAGTGCTTGACCTAGTAATTACATCTGAGGATTTGGCTGTAACAAATATGACCACATTGCCACCAATCGGTGAGAGTGATCATAGGGTCTTGACTTGGGAGGTGGCTAAAGGTGTAGAATTTTCAATTAAGACAGGGTGCATGTGGAATTATCGGGCTGGAAAGTATGACAAGCTTAGGAGTTTGATTGGTTCAGTGCCATGGCATGTACAACTGCAAGGATTAGAAATCGATAGTGCATGGGAGGTAGTTAAGAAGTGTTTGCATGAAGCAATGGCTGACTGTATACCTAGAGTCTGAATAATAAATTGTTGTGTCCTGAATAAGCATTAAAAAGATTTATATTAAAATATTCAGGTCACAACATTAATTCTACATAGGCAGAGAACATGGAACATTGGCAATAGAAAAAATAAATTGTGGGCCTGATAATAGATATCCATGTAAGCTGACAAAATCCGTTTGGAAACTAGTCTCTTGCACTGAAATAGTAAAGCCTGTGAGTCAAGGTTTCAAAGGTCACTTTTACCATCCTGCATTATGAAAGTATTGGAAAGGGAAACCTAAGCGTCTTCCAGGAATAGGAGGCAGACACACGTGCAAAAAATTAATAGAGGGAGCTAATGAGATCGACGTGGACACACGTGACTGAGTTGGCGCGTATCGCAAATATCGAGATTTAACGAGAGGAGAAAATTGAACAAAAAGGCCTTGCATGAAGATTCGATCCTTTTTTTCCCTGGATTCCTGATCTCTCGGAGTGGTCTTGCTCGTCGTAGGAGGGAAGGCACTTAGTTCGTCCGTCGTAGCGTTCGTATTTGGGCCAAGCTATGTCCGTGTTCTAGGATAGCTGTGATGTTGTCGAACGACGGAGGGACTAAATTGAGCCGTCCATTCAAGGCGACGTTACCGTGCCACCTCCCATGTTTCCCTCGGAGATTCTACTCACACAGATCTATGGAAGATATCCTCCAAAGCGATTACATTTGAAGGCCTTGATGATTAGACAAGGTGGGAACAAGTTTTAAGAGTTCAAGGACAGAAATGGTAATGTAGATTTTGAAATACTAATTCCAGTTGTAAGAAGAGAGTGAATTTCCTGTGTGAACGTTTAAATTGGACTGAACTTAAAGAACTGTAAGAGTAGCCTACAACTAGATACGTGTCCGAGACAGTGTTAAGAATATTTTGCCCAAGAGGCCGAATAAATACAAGATCATGTTAAACTAAAAGTGTAATTGTGCTGATGTGTTCACTGATAGCCATGTGTATCCGAATGGCTTAATGATAATCTATGAATTGTATTTTATGATTGTATTTAAGGTTATTAAGATTTAGTATGTGTGATAAGTACAAGTTAATTAGAGCTTTTGATCTGAGTTAAGTGCAACCATATTATCCTGTTTTGAAATGTATTATAGTGCATCACCTTAAAGCTAATTAAATTGTTTCATTCATGTACTTGCCTGATCTGCCTATATTATATGAATTCAAAACTACTGCTCATAAAAATAACAACGAACCAAGCGGGATAAACCCATGAATACTAATACAATAAGTAAGCCGCGACTGTAAGAAAGAAAAGGACAAGCGAGGGGGAGATAAATTTATGCTTGATCAAATAATCATTAACTCTCTAAAGGAGTCACCCTGAACAAGAATCCTTTCTACCTAGGTATTAGCTGGCGCAGCATAAATATAAATGTGTTAATACTTATAGGGTGAACTTCTTCAGATTGTTTGTTTAGGACATAGAGAGGCCAATAGGACTGCAAAGCACTGGAGGAGAGAATATTTGATTGCAGAGTTTAAATTATAAGGGATAAATGTGTATAAGTAAGGTACAGTGTTAGACGAGTTTTGAATTTAAGAAAGATAGGATGTTGGATTAGTTAAGAAAGGGAAGATAAAGGGTAAATAACTAATTAAGTAAAGAAAAAGCAAACAAGATAAGAAAAAGTCTCAACATAAATGGTGTAGCTAGTAGGATAAAGGAAAGATATAAAACAATAGAAGTTAATCTAAATGATTAGAGTACAAACATATTATAACAAATAAGTAGAGAGATAAATATTATAAGAAAAGTACTAACAAAGTCAACTAGGAGTTAAATGGATGAATAACACCATTAAGCTTGAGCTGCAAAAAAAGAAACAACTATGGAGGGAATTTAAGGAGAAAGGTGACCGGCAGGCACACAAACGGTATAAAGCACAGGCCAGAAGGGTAACGAGTGTTGTAAGAAAAGCAAAAAAGGATTACAAAAGAACATTGGCCATGCAAGCTAAAGAGAATCCTAAACAGTTTTTTAGACATGTAGCAAGTAAAAGGAAAAATGTACATGGCAGAATGATTTTAAAGAATGCCGATGGTAGGGAGGTAACTGAATCAGTTGATATAGTTGAGTTACTGAGTGAGCACTTTGCAAGAATATATCATCCAGGTGGTGACATGTAGAAACGAATGTACCAGTAGATTATACGGGAATTGTGGTGAATAAAGTGGAGGTGAGTAGTCTATTGCATAACCTCAATGTCAATACATCTGTGGGATTGGATGGTATACCAGCTTGTGTCGTACGAGAAGCGGATAAAGAATTGTCAGTACCCTTGACCATTTTGTTTAATTTGAGTCTTGGACATTAGTCCCAAGGGGGTGGAAAGAGGGGAAAATAGTTCCACTGCATAAAGGTGGTTCCAAGACTGCTGTTGTAAATTACCGACCGATTAGCATATCAGGAATGACTGTCAAGGTCTTAGAGAAATTAGTCAAGAAAAGAATACAGGATTGGATAGATGAAAATGGGATATTGTATGGGGGACAGCATGGTTTTGTGAAGGGTAGATCATGCCCCAGTAACTTGCTCATGTTTTATAACACAGTGACGGCTGTACTGGATAGGGGTAATGGGTTTACAGTAATACTACTGGACCTTGACAAGGCTTTTGATAGGATACCACATAGAACCCTAATCAATAAACTGGAGCAGATGGGGATAGATATAGGGTTGGTGAGATGGATAGGAGGGTGGTTGAAGGAGAGATACCAGAGAGTGGTTTATTCAGGAGTGGAGTCTAAAAGACGGCTTGTGACTAGTGGTGTGCCGCAGGGCTCTGTTCTTGGACCACTACTTTTCAATTTGTTCATCAATGATATAGGATAGGATCTGAGAGGAAGTGTTCACTTGTTTTCTGATGATGCAAAGTTGGGTAGATGGGGGGGGGGGGTGGGGGGGGGGGGGGGTGGGGGGGGGGGGGGGTGGGGGGGGGGGGGGGTGGGGGGGGGGGGGGGTGGGGGGGGGGGGGGGTGGGGGGGGGGGGGGGTGGGGGGGGGGGGGGGTGGGGGGGGGGGGGGGTGGGGGGGGGGGGGGGTGGGGGGGGGGGGGGGTGGGGGGGGGGGGGGGTGGGGGGGGGGGGGGGTGGGGGGGGGGGGGGGTGGGGGGGGGGGGGGGTGGGGGGGGGGGGGGGTGGGGGGGGGGGGGGGTGGGGGGGGGGGGGGGTGGGGGGGGGGGGGGGTGGGGGGGGGGGGGGGTGGGGGGGGGGGGGGGTGGGGGGGGGGGGGGGTGGGGGGGGGGGGGGGTGGGGGGGGGGGGGGGTGGGGGGGGGGGGGGGTGGGGGGGGGGGGGGGTGGGGGGGGGGGGGGGTGGGGGGGGGGGGGGGTGGGGGGGGGGGGGGGTGGGGGGGGGGGGGGGTGGGGGGGGGGGGGGGTGGGGGGATAATATTTTGCGAGAGGATTTGAATAAGCTTGATAGATGGGCAAATGAATGAGGATTTTGGTTTAATGCAGCAAAATGTAAGGTCTTGAGGTTTGGGACACATCGATAGGATGCTGCATACTGTATTCGAGGAGCTATACCAGAGGAAGTAGGGGAGACAAGAGATCTGGAGTTGATGATTGATAGAAACCTGAAATTTAGGGAACATATTGCAAAGGTGGTGAAGGTAACACAGAGGATTGCTGTAATAATGAGGAGGACACAGACCTGCAGAGATAAAAGAGTTATCATTCAGTTGTATAAGACTCTGATCAGACCACACTTAGACTATTGTTCTCAGATTTGGTCCTCAGGATTTGAAGGGGATAAATTAACTGCGGAAAGGGTACAAAGGCAGATAACAAAGATGGTTTCAGGACTGTACAATGTTAGTTATGAGGATCGGCTGAGAGAATGTGGACTGCAGAGTTTGGCGGATAGAAGGAGAGGTGATATGATTGAGACTTTTAAACTGTTGAGAGGTGGTTAAAGGGTTGACACCGGGGAGTTCTTTAACTTAGTTGAACAGCGGGAAGGAGTGATGACAAGGGGCCATCCCTGGAAGTTACGAAAGGAAACTGTGAGCAAGAGGGTGAGGAGTGGTTTCTTTGCATGGAGGATGGTTGAACCATGGAATGCATTGCTTGATAGAGTGGTGAGAGTGAGAACAGTCAATGAGTTTAAGGAGTGGTATGATAGACTTTGTTTCCTAGGCGGGACCTCTCACGATGAGTCATTATAGACTTTGTGCTTCTTAGGAAGGACCTCCCACGATGAGTCTTTTGACTCCACGGAGGCCTGAATAATAATAATAATATATGTACTCTATGCTAACTTAAATAAGTACAGTAGTAATACCATTAAAAAAATAGAAAATTTTCTGTTTCTGTGTGCACACATTTTCCATGTGTGTGCACATTATTAAATCTGAATAAACAATAGTTATACCTTTCTATCGAAGCCTTTGAGATGTGGCTATACAGAATGCTAACGATATCATGGACAGGAAAAATTACCAATGAAGATATCTTAAAATCCATTGGCAAAGCTAAACATCTTGTACAAATAATCAAGAAATGAAAAACATATCTTGGCCACATCATAAGAAACAGCAAATACCAACTTCTACAAACTATTTTGGTAGGAAGAATTGATGGCAAAGGAACTAGAGGAAGAAAAAGAATATCATGGTTTGACAACATCAAGACGTGGACAGGAAAGAGCAGTGTACAACTGCTCAGATTAGCACAAGAGCGCAGTTTGTTCGCCAAGATGGTCGCTGACCTTTGACAGAAGATAGCACAATAAGAAAAAGATACCTTTCTATGTTTAAACTGTTTATTGCCTGATTTTCTCTATTGACAGTTTAAATGACACATCTAAATTTTTATATTTTCTGAAGGTGGTTATATTTTTCCTAGGACTATTACTGAGTTGCAGACCACACTTTGGGAAATGCTGCCATTCTAGACCATCTATATCATTAATATACAATTTAAACAGCAATGGCCCAAGGCAGAATCAGGTGACATGGTCACTCTCCTCTTCTTTGCCTCAGCACCTCAATACATCAATTTCTGATACTTATCAGTTAGCTACTATCCAATTGATTTAATAAACTTATTTTGCATCCCCATATTTTTAATTTAGTATAACAACCTCACATGTGAGCTCCTGTCAAATGCCTTAGCAAAATTCAGAAGTATCACAGTATAATCCATTCCCTGATGCAGCTCTGCTGTCACTCTATTATAGAAGTGATATTATGATATATATTTTTCATTGTTTCATTTCTAACAATTCTAACAAAAACGTTTGCTACATTTTAGAATAGACAATATATGTAAATTAGCTATTAAATAATTATGTTGCTGTACAAGAATTGAATTTTCATGCAAAAGCATATTAATAAGTTAATTGGTAGCTAAAAATTAACTTTTGAATTTTAAAGATCTGAAGGCAGACATACTAGTGTTCTCTGTGAATAATATACATTGTGAAGCCAATAATTTGAATGTTGTTTTTGAGATTACTGCACAATTGAGGAGGTGGGAAAACACACGCTTACCTGCTTTTGTGCATTTTTCTCTCTCTCTCTCCCCTCTCACTTGGCTGCTCTTGTTGTTTAGGATCATGCTAAAGCTGCTAAAATGCAATTGTGGAGGTTCTCTCTCTGGCCAATTTGAAGGGGTGGGGAGGACAGAGAGCAGTTTTTCATAGGAATAAACTTACTCTCTTGCCATGAGACTGCCTAACACTGTTTGGAAAGTGAGAGCCTCCGTAGCTCAGTCAATATAGATGAATCCCTTTGGTTGGAAAGACCTGGGTTCGATTCCTGTCATTGACACGAGGAACCTTTATCTGGTCTCTTTCGACTAAAGGTGAGTTAGCCAGTCTCATACGAAGGTAGAGGGTTTTTCACCCAGAAACTCGGGTTTTTCGTCCTCCCCAAACAACTGGCCCTGTGAACACACAGATTACAGTCATGAATATTGCCCTTAGGGGATGCAGCAGAGGAGTGACGAATCAGCTGCATTATTTCATCATAAGCTTTCTAATATACCATTATGTGGGGACTCAGTCCGTCATAAGGGACAGATGAGAAGGATAGGATAGTTTGGAAAGTTCTCAAAAACGTTCCTTAGATCATAGAGTGAATCAAACACGTCTTTCCAACAAAAGAACATAAATCTTTCTTACAGATATCCTTTATTTATCACTACACTACTGTCTATAAAATAATTTATCAGACTAGGCTTAGGCTTAGCCACAGTTAAATAACTAATAGAAAAAAAGAAATCTTTGCAGGCAATATTTATCTATGGGGAAAAAAATATAAATTATATAACTGACAGAAAGGTGTATATATTGTTATTTATTATTATATGGGTATCTCCACAGAGTCAGAACACTCCATGCAGATGATCCATTATCCATGCAATACCTATAAATTGCCTTGAACTAATTCATTAACAAAGCACTCCTAACTACCTTTGGCAATCTATTCCATTCATTCACAAACGTCTGAGGGAAAAAACCTATTTCTAACACCCATGTTTAGTGCACAGTGAAAAGGTATTATCAAGGAAACATGGTGGTGGAACAACAAGATACAAAAGTGTATCAGGGCCAGACATTTTCTTGGCCAAAATGCTCCTTAAGGTTTTATGGGTATTCAAAAATTTTCAGTACATGATAAGTGTGGTAAGAATTCAGGGACATCCCTGGAAATTGAGGCAGATTGTAGTGGGTACAGGAGTGGAAACTAGATTTTTTGCTAGGAGAGTGGTGTATGATAAGAATGGACTGCCAGAGTCAGCTGTGAACTTTGTCAGTAAATGAAGTACTACAGGTATTGTACAAATGTATCCTCGCTATTTAGTTTAGTAAGTCTTTCTTGCATGACATTAACATGCACAATTTAAGATGTGATTAAGTAAGACAATTTTTCAGTCTCTTTAGAATGTATTTTAGTTTTGAGAAATACCTCTTATGAGATACCTGGGTTAAAGATAAAGTTAATACATATTTATAGGCTAAAAGAAATGTGCCTGCATGCCATATGTTGTGCAAAAACAGCATGACATGATGTTTTTGCAATTTTTAATGGATACATTTTCACCACTCTCATCATCCATTGTTAATGTCAGCATTTCCATACAGCACAATACATCTTCAGTAAGAGTTGAACTGAATTTGTTCAACTTTTTTTCCAAAATTCATCACCATCAGCTGTGCTTGTAAAATTTATTGGGTATTATCGTGGCTACATTTATTCTCTGCATAATTTGACAATTTTGTTGTGACTTTTCAGTTTGCTTTCTAGTAAACACGCTCAACAAATCTCTTTGGTTAGTTTTTTTAAATATATATGCTTAAGTAGAATTTGTATGAGCTACACACATTTTATGATTCTGGCACAGGTGTTTAGTGTGATTTTCATTGAATCTAGTAATGGCTACAAAATTATCTGGATTGTGACAAAATGCAAGACCAGAAAAAACAAAATTTTTCCATTTCAGTATTATATATTAACCAATGTCAACATACACTTGAGTCATCAAAAGTGATTTTTTTTTTTTTTTTTTTTTAAATTTAATACCTGATAAAATTGGCTTGCTTTAGATGAAACTTTATAAAAGCAAGTTAGATTATCGTGTTTTGAGCATAATAAAAAATCGCATTCACATTTATTATTTTCATGCTTTTCTGAAAATGAGGACGATAATGTGACAGAAAAAAAAAAACTGCAGTTACCAAACATTTCTAAAGTTTGGTAACTGCAGTTTTTTCAGAATATCAGAAAAAATCAGATATCATCAGATATTAATCAGCTATCAATCAGAAATCAGATTTCAAATATCAGACCACTGTGAAGTTGATGGAATAACCTGATTAACATCAGAATGACTCTACATTCATCTGCTTAGCAGTAATGCTGATGACACAGAACTGGTGCAGATACATGTTTTTGCAGAATCAAATTATTGCAATTCAGAACAAGGAACCAATATCTGCATCAACATTTGCATTTGGTGACAGTGAAGCTGGTTGTTCACATTCACAGTTAAAGTATCATGGGATTATCAAGTAGTTCGTGAAAGTATTTATCTTACATTCAATTTATAACAACTTTTTTTTTTTTTTTTACAATTCTCCCAACCATACTGAACTTTCCTTTTTTGACATATTTATGGGTATATTATTAAACAATAACACCATGTAATATATCATACTATAACACTAGAACATAAAAATATTATTTAGCAGCTCACAAAGTAAACAAATGAACACTAAATAGCTGATATGCAATTGCACAGTCATGCATGGCCCAAGTAAAACAACAGTAAAACAATGACACTTTGATTGCTGTTCACTGCTGTTTATATTATAGTATGCATTTTGTATTTTTATTTATGACCATCTTTATTGGGGGGGAAGGATTGAATAAGATTAAAAAATGGTAGTTATTTGGACCCATTCACATAGCAGTCCACCAGAAAATTCCCGTTGGTCACTGAGCAAGTCTGCCCTTGCTGAGATATTTTCTCTTATTCTAAGCAAGAATGAGTCTTTGGTCTCTCTGGAGGTGTCAAATAATAATAAGAAGAAGAATTATACCCTTGAATGATTGATCTCATCCATCCATTTAGAATAGGTAGAGTCCCCTAATGAGGGGTTCACAATGAAATTAATGCGGCCAGTTCGTCACTCCTTGCTGCATCCCCTAAGGGTAGTGTAATCTGAGTGTGTTCATTACTGTAATCCATGTGTGTTCACAGGGCCGGTTTGCCTGCTTGCAGGATGAAAAACCCAACATAAACTGTTGGAAAAACCCTGCTGTCTACGCCCAAGACCAGCTAACTTGTCTATGGCTGAGGAAGATCTTTAAGCTCCTCATGTCATTAACAGAAATCGAACCTAGGACACTCCTTCCCCAAGCATATGGTTGTGAAATGCAAAGCCACTAGGCTAACTGTGCAGACTATTATACCCTAGTAAGCCATAAAACAGCTTCAGCAGCACCCAGTTTTTGTCAAATGGTTACCTCCCCCCCCCAAGTGCTAACTTAAGACTCCTTACTGATTAGACTAGAACTAATGCTTTAAAATTAATCTGGACACTGAAAGCGATCACAAAAATAGGCTTGTGCTTTAGCTTAACAACTGGGATGTCATTTCAAAGTTGCTAAGTGTAAAGTTATGCATTTGGGTAGTGAAGATGGAATGAGCTTTATCATATTAGATGATCTTTGCATAATGAGGTGGAAAAAGCAAGGTATCTGGGAATCTTTGTGAAGGAAGTGAAGTTTAGGGGACACAGCAAAAGTTGTAAATGTTAATCAGAAAATTGCTAGTATAATGCAAAGAATACTGACAAGTACAGATAAGAAAGTGATAGTTTCATTGTATAAGGTACTAATCAGGCCACATCTGGATTTCTGTACACAGATCTTGTCAACAGGGACTTTAATGGAAAAGTGGGAAAAAGTATGAGAGTTAGGCATGTTCAGTGTGGGTGAATGTAACACCAATGGTTAAAGACTGATGGAATTTGCCCATGCTAACAAATTAGTTATTACCAATACCTGCTTTCAGAACTACCCATGATGGACCTATACTTAGACATCTAACATTGATAGATCAAGGCACCAGACTGATTACATCCTGGTTCTCAAATGGTGGAAGACAAGCATCTATGGTGTGCATACTTGTAATGGAGCAGACTATGGTACAGACCATCAGTTAGTAAGAGCCAAAGACTAATATTCCGAATCCAAAACCTTCCAAGTCAGGCACATCCCACCAGACTAGATATTAGAGCAATTCCTAGTGGATTCACAGAAGAAACATCAACTTGGTTGATGCTTCTTCTATGATGATTTTTGGAGACTAGTTCGTAACCTAAAGCAGTTTAAGCTCAAATTGAATGTCATCAAAGACAGGAATGGAGCACTACTAATGGAAGAACTGGAAATCAAAAGCAGATGGAAAGAATACTGTGAGGAACTGTATTTTCTTTATCCTCACAGAGTGGATAAAGAAAATTTGGAGCAGCCCACTCACGAGGAAAATTTTGATTTGGAACCTCCTCCACTTAGGTATGAGGTTGAAAGATCATTTAAACAGCATAATAGCAATAAGGTCCTAAGTGCAGATGGAATGCCAGCAGAGTTAAGGCTACAGTGAATGGAGGGATAAGAGTGTTTCATAGACTGATTACAAGGATATGGGAGACAGAATCATGGCCTAGAGACTGGAAGAAGTTGGTTTCAATACCATACATCAGAAGGATGATGTTAAGGATTGCAAGAACTATAGAACTATTAGTTTAATATCTCAGGCAAGCAAGATATTAAACTTAAAGAAGTCAGACAGGAAAAGGATAGCTGCTTTTGAGATGTGGTGTTACAGAAGAGATGTGGTGTTACTGAAAGACAGACTAGACTTTTTGCTTGGAGAGTAGTGAATAAGTGGAATAGGCTGCCAGTCTGTTGTGGATGCCATAACTGAACGAGTTCAAAGAAAAATGTGACAGATACTGCATGAATGTTGGATAGTGCTTGGCATGATGTTAAAAGCCTCCCTTGATGAGTCTCCAAGGACTCCATGGAGTTGCTCATAATAATAAAAATTACAGCTTGCCTCTTCTGTATGCATATATGTATGGCACCTTCTAAGGTTTAGAATTAAAATTAACAGCATAAATTACCAACAAGGTCATAATGATTTTCTGTGAAGAATAATAAAACCACTTTTTCAGAACATAACATTCTCTTGTTTCTCACTGATCTAGAAACAAGTGAATATGGACAAAATGTCTTCTTCTCAAAAAAGGGGTGGTAACTTTTCTGTGGGATTCAGAACTAATGCTTTTCAAAACAAGTGTTCCATAAGGACTTCATCTCAGAGGAGTTTGTCTTACAAACTATGTACTCTCTGAAGAAATTATTAAAAATAGTACTGAAAGACAAACTCCCTCCACTCTCCATTCCAGGTGAATACAAAGTTCCTTGTTCTTGCAAGTTGGCTTGCTATGGACAGAAAGTTCAGCTACCATCTGAATGAAACAAATAAAAAATACATCTGCAGTCATGACTATGGGCAATCTGGCCTTGCAGACCCTTTGGATACAACTCGCAGAATCAATTGGAAAAAGACCATCATGCTCTATTGCAGTAAATTTAAAAGAGAAAGTCTGTTTTAGAATCTGCTGCTACTGCTCTTAAAAATTAGCCTAATTTGAATAAATAAGGTTGCATAAAACTTCACAAAATATGGGAAACACTAATACTTCGAGATCCCAGTTTACATCCTAGCTGCCAACAGGAGTCCACAGAGGATGCCCATGCTCAACAGTTAGGACTAGTCTTTCATCCACGTATTTCAGTTAGCTTTGTGCTGACTTGTGTGTGTGTGTGTGTTACGTCTCATCTTGTACTCCCTGACAATGTTTTAAAAATCTTTTTATGGTATATATGAATTTTATTGGTGTGAAATCCCCATAATGCTTACTGAAAGATTGAAGCCTGAAAGTGTTTTAGATTTAGTCATAAGAGCTGCATTCCCAGATTATCTAACTCTTAGTCTACCAAGCTAACATACAATCCTTCACTATCATGATGCATGTATTTTGTTATGTAGTTTTAATGTCCAATAGAGGTTGCAAGTTACAGCACATTATAAGCATCATAGTACCATTAGTACTAACTATATCAAAACTTTTGGATTAGCAAAAGATGCTTTTTTTTTTTTTGAGGTGCATGAACAATGAGTAGCCTATGCAGAGCATCTAGTATGCATGGAATAGTTGAACAGCAACATCAGAATGGTTACCACTTGTTTCATAAGTGATAAGCTTCACATTTTTAAGAATTCAACATATTTCTATAAGAATTCCATTATATGCTAGATTGTTAATAAATGTAGTTAGTTTTGCTACATATGTCGAAGTTATTTTAATGCTTCCATCCCACAAAATGGAACGAAATCAGCACAATGATAAAATAACTAAGTGAAGAAAAGTATATTGAGCTGACATTTGATGATAATGCTTATCTAAAGTTTAGCTAATTTATGAATATGTACATATTAAATGTTTATTTGTAATAATCATGGTTCTTGATTTTTTAGGTTTACTGTTCTCATTTCTCAGATAATCGGGAATTTGCTGTATTTATCTATAATCAAAATCTCTATATAAAAAATAAGGTGTAATTTTAAGATGGTTGTTTACACAAAATTCCCTTGTCCTAGAACTTAATTTGCCAGTAGATAGCCAATTTAATTTACTCAAATAAGGAACATGCTTTTTAATTTTAGAGGCAATAAAAAATAAAAACAATTTCAAAGAATGAGTCAGTGAATTTGAATTTTACAACGTTTAGTTTGCAGAGAAGGACAAACTGAATAATCACTTGACAGTACGTTATTCTTTTAATGTTTAAGATATGTTAATAGAAAACACTAAAAATTGTATATTACAGAATACCATTCACAGAGCGCTGAATTTTAATGAAACAAGATAAGATAAGGGCTGTAACCATACTGGCCTTATCATTAACCAAAAGGTTTCATTTTTCACATGAATAGCTGCATATCTCTATTACAAGATACAGGACATATAGTGAGCATAAAGGAATTAAAAAATAGTATATTGGGAAGTTTTGGATTTGTTCAGCTATATGCTGAATCAGAGTAAGATCAAGGCTGTAGAATTAACAGGAGTAGGACTAGGCAACTAGCTGGCAGTTGACATTGAAAAGGGGAGGGAACAATCTCCTAGTTTCGATATGATATTATTATTTATCATCTCCATAGAATCACAGGATTCACGAGGTCATTTCACACTACACAATCTATTTAGCTCAAACTACCACCAAACCACACTCATAAGGTGATAATCTTCCTCCTGGAAACTCAGATTTTATATTTTGTGAAACAACCAAACCAACCAAAGAACACATGCAATTAACAGACATATTATAATCAAGACTATAAGATATGACCTGATAGTTGCTTTGATCATAGTTCCAACCCACTGCCACCAATGCATTTCCACTGTTAATTGCATGTGTTCTCCAGCCAAGTATAAAGTTTCTAGGATAAGAAAAGCAATGTACAAGGAAAATGATCAACTAATCTTTAACTCAAAGATTAGTCAGTCATTTATTAGGAAATCTTTAACTTATAGAGGTTTCTCGCATCATGAAAACAAATCAAACCAAGGTATTTTCTACTAAAGTTTATATGCCACATCATTCTTCCAACAGCACTAGACACTCTCTGGATTCTATAACTTCTATTGAATCCTCTTTGTTAAGCTATAACTTTTTATTTTAATAAATTTCATGCTCCTAAAATGCTAAAATACAATAATTAATAATACAGGGTGTCTCAAAAAGAAGTCCCGATTTGAAAATTATATTATTATTATTATTATTAAACAAGAACTCATGGAGTCAAAGACTCATCTAGGAGGTCCTTTTATCTCACACATATCTCATCATACTGCATCTTAAACACATTCAAACTCCTTGCAGACACCACACTCTCAGGCAAGGCATTCCAATCATTCACAACTCTGCACGAAAAAAACCTGCCTCTCACTCCCCTACTCACACCCTCTTTATACAGTTTCCAGGGATGACCTCTGGTTCTCCCCTGATCTCCCACTATTCTCTGTAGAACTTCTCCACCATTGATCCTATAACAACCCCTTACCAACTTGTAGGTCTCATCATATCTCCCCCTGCAACCACAAACCACGAATGAATGCGACTTGTACCATGTGAACAGCCTTGGCCCAGAGTTTGATATATAATTATTATATATCAAATAATATAATAAATATAATTATTTGAAATCCGGTCATTCTTTTTGAAACACCCTGTACAATAATAGTTAATACTATTGTATTATTAAAAGTCTGGCAAAGGTGAAGCTGACACCAGCAATAAAGCATAATTCGTGGAAAGGGGGGGGAGGATATTCTATGACTGAATGTTTCTAGGATAAGAAAAGCAATGTACAAGGAAAATGATCAACTAATCTTTAACTCAAAGATTAGTCAGTCATTTATTAGGAAATCTTTAACTTATAGAGGTTTCTCGCATCATGAAAACAAATCAAACCAAGGTATTTTCTACTAAAGTTTATATGCCACATCATTCTTCCAACAGCACTAGACACTCTCTGGATTCTATAACTTCTATTGAATCCTCTTTGTTAAGCTATAACTTTTTATTTTAATAAATTTCATGCTCCTAAAATGCTAAAATACAATAATTAATAATACAGGGTGTCTCAAAAAGAAGTCCCGATTTGAAAATTATATTATTATTATTATTATTAAACAAGAACTCATGGAGTCAAAGACTCATCTAGGAGGTCCTTTTATCTCACACATATCTCATCATACTGCATCTTAAACACATTCAAACTCCTTGCAGACACCACACTCTCAGGCAAGGCATTCCAATCATTCACAACTCTGCACGAAAAAAACCTGCCTCTCACTCCCCTACTCACACCCTCTTTATACAGTTTCCAGGGATGACCTCTGGTTCTCCCCTGATCTCCCACTATTCTCTGTAGAACTTCTCCACCATTGATCCTATAACAACCCCTTACCAACTTGTAGGTCTCATCATATCTCCCCCTGCAACCACAAACCACGAATGAATGCGACTTGTACCATGTGAACAGCCTTGGCCCAGAGTTTGATATATAATTATTATATATCAAATAATATAATAAATATAATTATTTGAAATCCGGTCATTCTTTTTGAAACACCCTGTACAATAATAGTTAATACTATTGTATTATTAAAAGTCTGGCAAAGGTGAAGCTGACACCAGCAATAAAGCATAATTCGTGGAAAGGGGGGGGAGGATATTCTATGACTGAATGGCATTAATGGTCAGAGTACTAAATAGTGTTTCTGGCATTTGCATATTTGACTATGTTTGAGTTTCACTGGAATAACATCAGTTTTTCTGTTCTGCAAATGTGTTGTGACATTTTTGCAACTAAATGAGTAAACTGATATATTTATTGGTTTGTTTTGTTCAACTTACTGAATTTTATTACATTAGACATGCCACCACTTCTGCTGAACAACACTAACAAAAGCATATATGCTGACCTTACAAGTTCGCATTACAGTAGCCTGAACTCAATTGAGTAAAACACTCTTGAGCTGCCAAAAGCATTCCACAAGAATGAAGTCCTAAGCAGACTGGAGTACATCCTGCAACTGTCTCAGATTGAATGTGGTACACACTTTTTTTCAAACTCTTCACAACTTATCCCACCATTGCTGGAATATGTGATTGTGATGGAATCTGGTGTGAAGGATAATGATGTACAGTAATACCCAACTTAACACTGCCCCTGCCAGTACCAGCACTGTTTCATTATAGTAAAAATCATGCTCGGTAATTCCAGAGAGTGGCCATCATTGCCTCGTTGCTAATATTTACTTAGTCATTTAGTGCGCTATGTTTGGAATTGGAGATGCGATAAGAGCTGCAACCACCTACCAACACTACAGTACTTCATTAATACAACTAATGGATCAGTAAGTAACTTTAGAAAGACTGGATCTTCTGAGATTCATGTTAAGACAAGATCCACAGTTCAGTCCCTCATCTAAATGCACTATAATTAGTGACCTTCATAAAAAAAAATGTTTTTATAAAAGTTCATTATTGTGCTACTGTATGTGTATTTTCACCGATCTAATAAAGTATAATGACCTCATTTAGTGCTGTTTCGGTAAGCACTCTAAATTCTAGGTACATATCCTGAGCATTAACTGAGGTATTACTGTATAGTAACTTGCCCTGTTACTGGAACTACATATGAGGTGTCGCTATTAAATAATGAGACTGGTTGCAAAAAAAAATGCGGTTTATTATTACAATTGTACAACTTAATTGTTATCCCCTTCAGCATATTTCCCCTCCTCTACTTATACACTGTTGCATACAAATTTTCCATTGATGGAAGCAGTGTTGTAAATCATCAAGTGTTATCTGCTTCAGTAGCGCTGCTGTTTTCTCCCTTACCTCGTCCATCATCATAACACTAATTACGGGTATAGACCATATTGGTCTGGTCCGGTCTCATTATCCATCCAATATCCTTTTTTAATTCCAATTGGCTTATATTTTAGTATTTGTTTAGGATGTCAGGTGTTGGCCATTCGGTTTACATGTTCAACCCATTTTTGTTTATAATTGTTTAGTTTTTCTTCTATTGATTTTGTTTTTAGTTCTTTTAAAATGTCTTCATTCCTTTTTTGATCTAATAATGTGTATTTTGCAGTTCTTCTCATAAATCTCATTTCATTTGTTTATTGCCCAAATTTCACTGCCATATAATGATGTGGGCATTTCTAAAGTATTGTATATTTTCAGGCGTATTTCTTTTTGTACTATATCTGGGTTGAGTGTTCTATTTATCAGGTCTATAATGTGTAAAAATTTTGAAGTTTTTAATTTTATGTCTTTTTCTACTTCCACCTCATCCACAGACTGAAAATGGGTGCCCTTTAATGCAGATTTCAACTTTGGGAAAAAGTAAAAGTTGCAATTGAGCTAAGTCCAGCGAGTAAGGTGAATAGTCCAACACTGGGATCTTATCAGCCAGATACTGCTTTACAGACAGTGCACTGTGGGCTGGAACATTGTCCTGATCGAGAATCCAAGCATTGTTCTTCCACAGATCGGGTCTCTTCATCTTCACTCGTTCTCTCAGCTTGTCCAGAACCTCAAGGTAATAATGTTGATTAACTGTCTGACCCTCTGGTACCCATTCCACCATTACCACACCAGTGATATAAAAAAAAAAAAAACTATCAGCATTGTCTTCAGTTTTGACTTGCTCATTCTTGCTTTTTTCATTCTCAGTGACGTGGGAGTTTTCCAGTGCATCAATTGTCTCTGGATTGTACTGGAAAATCCACGTCTCATCACGTGTGATATTCTCCTGCAAGTCCGGTGTCAACCGTACTATGATGTCAGTGCAATGCAAATTTGTTTCTGGATGTTAGACATTATTCCGGGATAAGTTTTATTTCTACTCATAAGAAGGTAAAATAAAATGAATAAAAACATAGCTGAAGCTTAATAAAGTGATATCCCTAAATTACATTATAAAATTAATGAATGAAAATGCCATATTTCCAAGTGCAGAGGGATTTAATTGGGAGAAGAGGGAGAAATAACTCATTTCCTTTATGAAAGTAACATTAGCACATTTTTTTAAACTATCAATGAAAACTATCAATGAATTCACTATTAATAATGAAAAAAACTATAACAACAGTCTTTTCTCTCTCTAGATCAGGACTGTCTAGGTAATCCGAGGGTCACATTAAAAAAAAGAAAGATTTACCCGAGGGCCGCATCCAGAATAATAAATACAGTACATATATTATATATGTTGGAACAAAGTAGTGCAAGAATGCTTCTTTGACACATCTAATATTTGAAAAACACATGGGTATATAGTGATGTAAAAACGCCAAATAAAATTATCGGCATCAATAATTTTATTTGGCGTTTTTATCTGAGGTTATCAATTAGTGATAGAATTAAAATATCTAATACACATTAGTTTCAAATTGTTATTTTATTTTTTCACTCGTGAAAATCAAAACCCACAGGCAGGCTGCACCTGGCCTGTGGTGCAATTGCTCTGCCCTGCTCTAGATGTTTCCTTTAACAACTGCATGTGGATATTGGGATTGAAATAGGAGAGAAAGCTATCTTTTCCCTACTTCAAATAAACTAAAAATTCAGTAGTGCACATGTAGACACATTTATAACACCTGTGAAAAGTAAAAGCCACTGGTCTTTGGAATTTATCAACTCATTTTCTTCCATTTGGGTGGAAAACTAGTCTTTAATGCATAGCATTTATTAGTAAGTAGAACCAAGAAATATATTTGAAATAGAAATAAATGAATGATTTGTATGTTTTGCTGACAAGAAAAGCATTTACAGACATGCATAACTAGCTCACCTCAGTATGCAGGCCTGAAGTACATTTTTATGATTTATTTTCTTTGTGGGTCTCTCTCTTTCTTTTCCCTCCCCCTTTTGTTGACTAATGAATTTAGTTTAATATCTGTTGACAGAAAGGTATGAGTGAATACAGAGGTACCCTCTGCAGAAGCTTATTCACTTGGGACTGGAGAATAAAAGGATCAATGCAGACTTCTGCTAATGACCAATGTTTTGCTGAAGAAAAATTTATCATGTGCTGCATTCATTATCATGAACATCTACCACGCATGGGTTTATAGATGATATTACCTATAACAGAGTTTGAATTATGGCTAAAGCTTTGGGTTATGAAGCAAGTATTTCATGCCAGTTAGCTGCATATACTCTTCTGGCCAATTTACCCATTATGCATTATGAAAACCATATCACCATCCATAAGGATACCAAAACTGACCAAATGAAAAGTACTCAAAGGTTGTTCAGATACCAGAAAGACAAATTCTGCTTGGCCGCTGCAGCATCAGCCCTCACTGGCAAGGAAGGATAAAACAAATAGTTCTTTATTATCAGAATAACAAAACAGCAATAAATAGTGAATATGTTGGAAATGACAGATGAACCTGTTATTCTGGCTATTAGCATAGGGTGTTCAAAATTGCTATGACGGCATTATGGTGCAACATCAACTTAGATATTCATTATATGTAAACGATACGATGATCTATAATAAAGATAGAAACCACATGCTCAAGTATCATTTTAATCAGATACTGTAGTTACAGGAATTTAATTTTACATGCGCAATGCTAATATTTTATGTTTGCGTTTCTTAAAACCTGAAATTTCGCAATTATTTCCAAAACACTACACCTTACCTTACATTTTTCCATGTGAATAGTGTAAACAGGAATTCAAGAACTGGACTGCAAGGAAAAAGAAAAGTTGTTTATATCAACCATTCATTGAGAAATACAGAAAGAGATAAACTAACAGGTTACAAATTATTGAGTGGCTTTAGATTTCGCTACAGTAGTTTTCTTCTTATCTTTCTTTTTTAATCCATCCATATTTCCTTTAAGTAAGTTCGAATAAGCCATCTGAAATTTGTTGACATCTTTGGCATTCACAACTGTGCTAATTTTTTTGTTTGCTAGATGAGCCCTAATTAAGCATTTATATTCAGCAGGTGGATGCAGAGGTGTAACGGCTAGCTTTGAAGGGCGAGGTTTAGGCTTTTTCCTCCCGTCGTATCTCTTCATTGTAATGTAAACTGATCCGCTATTCCTGCCCTTCTGAAACAGTTTTGTAAGTTCACTAAGAAAAGTTTCATTTTCTAAAAGAACCATACTTGAACATTAACTTCCTTGCTATCAGCGTGAACTCCAGCACTAAGCATACACATCACATTTTTCGATAGGCTACTAAGGCGACATCTCGTGGATAAGAATTTTACGTACAACCAATTTGACGTAACTGAAACTAACAAAAATTATAAATTGATAGCAGATGAAATTAATATAAGCCGGTCCATAAATATATAATTTACTACTTATTAGAGAATAAGAACAATTCGAATTCCTACTTTTCACTAGATAATAACCAACGCAGCGCTAAATAAAGAAGAAATATCGGACAATGAAAAGTACACACATTATCTATATTTCTGGAGATAGTTTTCGGTATTGAGACCACATATTTATTAAACAATAAAACATAAAAGAATTAAAAAAAACCGACAAGTTTCGCTCGTCGTAAGACTTACATCATCAGGGATAATGGTGTATAAAAGTTTAATCTTTGATTGTTGTGTTAAACTTTTATACCAGAACCGAATACAAGCATACAAATGTTTGGTAAAATCATTCCATGGCGCAATTCTACCAAATATCTGGGAGTTCGTCTTGATAGACGTCTAAACTTCAAGTCACTTTTGAATAGGAACAGCTTCCTAAGCATAAGCAACAAAATCCTCCTTTTCAAATCGGACCGCAACTAACTTACGCCTCTCCAACCTGGAGTCACACGACTAAAAGCAACATCAACCAGCTTCAGACAATACAGAATAAATGCCTAAGAATGGCATTTAATGCCCCATGGTTCATCAGAAACATCCAGTTACATCAAGAAGCCAATCTTCCAGATATTAAGACCTACATGACAAGCATACATGAATATTAAGACCTACATGAAATTCTTCACAATCACGGATAATCACCCAAATCAGCTAGTTTGACAGGCAACGGACTACAAGCCCTCAGATCGTTTCAAACATAAAAAACCGAAATCCTCCATCGCAAGAGAAAGCTGATACAGCCTCAATGTTCACAATGAGCGGGTAAATTACCCACAATAATCTCATCGCCCACAATCTAAAATTCAGATGAAGGGATAAAGAGTCAAGGATTCAGTCCATCAACCAATTAAGTTCAAAGTTCAAACTGTGGTATGATCACCTGAAAAAATGGGAAACGGATGGAGTGAAAAGATGGCGGCTCATGTGTTAGTGTTTCGTGTCGTGTATTATTGATGATGAATTGTGAATTTGATTGATATGTTTTTAGCGATTTATTTATGCTTATTTATTAGTAATATTTATTAGTAATAGTAGTAATAAATAGCAGTAAGACCTGAACTGATGTATAGCAGTGAGACCTGGCAGATGACCAAGTGTTGGGAGAAGAGAATGAATATAGCTGAAATAAAGAGTGGTGAGACTTGCAAGTGATGTAACAAGATTGGACAAGATCAAAAACTCACTGATCAGGGGAACAATGATGGTAACCAAGTAACTGGAAAGATTTGGGAAGCAAAGCTGAGATGGTTTGGTCATGTTATGCAGTCAGATAAAAGCTATCTGGGAAGGGGAATGTTGGAGATGAAGCCACCAAGCATAAAAAGTAGGGGAGAAAGAAGGATTGCTGGAAAGCTTGAGAGCAGACCTTCAAGACCTAGGATTAGAGGAAAAAATGGCCTTTGCAGAACTGACTGGAGGAGGTTGATCGGTTGCAGTTCCCCTTGAGTGGGAACGAAGCTGAAGAAGAAGACATATCCTAACCACGATTCAAAAGCGTTGATTGCATATTTTATTTCTGAGCAGTCTGTCAGAACACAAGGGTTTGTTGAAAGTAGCCATACCTTATTGGCTTTATAATTGAAAAAAATGTTTTTGATGGCATTTGTCCAAAGTTGCTGTTGCAGCTAACAAAAAAAAAGGAAAGGAAAATAGAACAAGAAACGCAAAACGCACTTCCCTCACAATTCCTGTTATAAAAATTTCACATCCAATTCGCTGGCATCCGACCCTTAACATAAACATTAATAACGTGCAAACGCCACTTGTATACATGATAACCTGTTCTTTTATTCATTACTGAATTTCAAGAATGTGTATTTGTCAGAAGTGACGTTTTATGTCAGAGATTACAAAACTGTGAATCATTTTATAGGTTGCCTTTATTTGCTGCTTTCATTCATTGCCTAATTTCTATTCTGTGCTGGAAGCTTTCATTTTATTTTATTTCTTATGATTGATTTTCTAAGGCAGGCATGGAGGTTAAGGTTTTTTTTTTTTGGAGACTCTGGCGTTCATAATTTAAACTGGATTTCCTTCTCTAGCCTCACAGATCTACTAGAGATAGAAATTGGAGATAATTATCTGCTGTCAGTAAAGATCTGATACAGATTCTTCACTTGCTAGCTAAGGTGTCAGGTACTCTTAGCACTTGAGTTCTCTCTCTCTCTCTTGATTTGTTTTGTTACTACAGATCTAACCTTGCCTTTGTCTGTCTCATATCCTTAGGCACAACATTTGTGAAAAATTACATAAGCTGCTGGACCTGTCTGCCTCTTTTCCATAGTGTGATTGCTGTTTAGTTTGGCTACACATCTGCTCTAAGCAGATAACTAGGGATTATCCTGCTGGAGTTGGCCTTAGTGCCCCCACTCCACACCTCATCCCTACCAGTGTCCTGGCTTCGATTCATTAGTGAGTTGGAGGGAGTTCAGATCGGAGATCACATTTATCGGTGGATCATCTCGGGAAGGTGGGGGGTGAGTTTGGGGCCTGGACCTTCTGGATCTCCTCTTCTGTAAAAAAAATACCAGTCCAAATGCACAGCACTTGCCTCCTGGTCAAGCAGCAGTAAATACATCTAGGGTCAGTGGGAATGCCAATTGCACTATCTGCATGTCGCATCAACATGCTGCCATAACCTAATTGACGACATAGGGAAATCACTCCACTCCAAAAGGAGCGGAAAAATCCATGATGACTTGGATAATGATGGGTCTATTAGTTATGGTGTATCTTCATTGTACTAAAACTTGCACACCAGAGTTCATCTTGGGTTGTGCATGGAGACTGTCATACTTGTCCAACTTCTCTCCAAAATCATGGGTTTATTCTTTAACTCGTCCATCCCTAGGGAAAGAATAGGGTGTAGGCTATAGTTGCCATCTATTGTCCTTGCCTCATTAATATACATAATACACTTGAGTTGCTTCTGCCGTAAATCTAAATAAACCAAACCAGACCATTGCCTCGATTCTCTGACAGTCAGCTTTTTTCCTAGAAGAATTCTGGTAAAGTCCTTTTGTCAAGCTGTCGTCTTACAAGCTCAATTCTCCTTTTGCGACTGCCTGACATAATGGAAGATTTCGTCTTGAGTTAATATTTACAGGTGCCATAGTGACTTGTAGCTGTGTGTGTTTCCCCTCTGCTCTTCTTTTTATATTAATGTCCTTCTCTTGATGCGCTAGCTTGTATTCATAGGTATGCAGATAACGGTTCAGTCAATTCCTGTTCACCATTCGAATAGCCTTGCTTGTAGTGCTTAGGTGATTCAGGATATTTCATAACTAATGTCTCGGATGCTGCTATTCTCTTTATTTTACAGTGGTGTAAGGTGGGATAAGAGAAAATCTAGTGATATCAGGACACAGTCCTCTTGTTTCTTAATAAGGGAACTTGCTTCATTCCCGTGTAATATTCCAATCTCAAGTCAGAATGGGCTTTCGCTTCTCGGGTTATCTTTCTCATTGCCTGCAGACAAATACTTCACATCTAAAGCTGCCTCAACGTCCAAAAAACTTTGGATTATCTTTCTCATTGCCTGCAGACAAATACTTCACATCTAAAGCTGCCTCAGCGTCCAAAAAACTTTGGATTAGCTTTCGTTCTAAATGTTACTTTTCACCTCCGGAATGAGTCCGAGGTTATATCTGTCTTGGAATGCTATTCCAATTTTGCCCTAGAGACCATTCTTGATGTTTGATTCTACCAAGAGACAGCAACCTACTTTATATATTATCAAATTCTCACAAACCCCTTCAAACTATTTTCTCATAGAGAAAACAGTTTGAGGGAGTTTGTTTTTAAAATATGTTTGTTTTTAGAATATGTTCATTGGCGTTGCTCCATGGCCACCACCTTACCTCCACTTTCCCCCCCCCTGAAATGTAAGAACGCAGTCAACTTCTGGTCACTCCATCTGTTTCTATTCTTGTTACAACCTTCCCATGCTGCTTTCCCAATAACTGCAACTTCCATCTCTTAAAAACTATTTCTTCAGTGAATGAAAAAAAAAAAAAATTAAATCACAAATGTGAGTTATTTTTCCATATGTTTTTAGAAATGTTTCGCAATATCTATACCATCGGCACAAAATACGGTTTTTGTAAAGTTTCTGAATATGGTATTCAACTAATCACTACCACAGTTAGGAAGAAGAAAATGTATCGATGTCATACATTATATTGCAATAATATCTCTTTGGCTGTATGTACTATAATAAAATGTGGAAGATGTAGGTCATAGGAAGTATACAAGGAGATATCCTCGTAGATATTCCTAGTTACAATCGCATCATTATATTCACTAATATTTTGACGTGATCTTAATAATTTTGTACCAACTAGCTAGAACGCAATGGATGAGATATGAGATATAACTTGGTATGAGATATAACTATTAAATTTTTTCAAGTTATATAATTTTGGTTTCAAGCGGACCATTTTTGAAACAAAATTAGACAAAAGAAGTATGTTTAATATAAGCAAAAAAAATTTTTTTAATGCTCCAGGTCAATTGTTATGATAATTAATGTCTCTCTACAAGAATGCTATACAGAAATGACGTAGACTTGATCACTGCTTAAAAGATTCTAAAAATTTAATCCAACTTTAATTTTTAAAAGATATGTGCTGCTGATAAACTATTGGTGGTATTTTTTTCTCTATTTGGATTGTTTTTTTTAAAAAAAACTATTTCAAATACTAATAAACAGGAAATTATGTATGACATAAAACGCGGTATGACAGTGAAGAGTATAGAAGGAGGGCATAATTGCTAATGAGTTTATGCGTAAATTATGTTTGATGAGTGGTGTGAAATTTGTGGATGTGTGGAATGAGTTCGATGGGCGAAAGGATTTATATAAAATGGATAGTTTACATTTGAAAGGATTTGGTGTACGGAGACTCGAAAAGGTGTTGTCAAATGTAGTGGAAATGAATGTGCAGAATCAGAGAAACTAGAGTTATTAAGGGGAGGGGAGTAGATATGCAGATTTTATGGAGACAGTTGAGTATGTGAATGTGTGTAATATGCCCAAGCGAGTAGGAAAGACCACGAATCAGAATGGGATAGTTAGTATAAGGCATCAAAATAGATGGGAAAAATCGGCTTCTGCAATTCATGTATACAATTGCCAGAAGTATTAGGAACAAGAAGGAAGAATTTTTGGCCTTGGTTGGCACTTCCAGACCACAGGTTATTGACATTAGTGAAACAAGGCTGACAGAAGATGACACAGCTAGTGGGATTGAATGTGAGGGGTATGGTGTGTTCAGGAGTGACAGGGAGAGTAAAATGGGGGGAGGAGTGTTATTGATGATAGCTGATGAGCTACCTCCAAAAGCATAGACGTGGAACTGCAGGATAGAGAAAAGACCATATTTGAGGCTATTTGGTGTGAGATTGAAATTAGCAGAACAGAATATATAGTTGGGTGCTGCTATAGACAAGGTGATGGAATAGATGGTGGAGATAGTATGCATAAGCAAATAGAATAAATGAGTGGGAGAAAGGTAATTATTATGGGAGATTTCAACTATGGTAACATGGATTGGAAGGAGGATAGGACGGACACATGGGAGGTAGGAATTGGATTTTATGCGATTATTATGAGATAACTATCTGCGACAGCATGTAATGGAAAATACTAGGGGTCAGAGAGTTCTTGACCTGGTAATTGCATCTGAGAATTTGGCTGTAACGAATATAACCACGTTGCCACCAATTGGTGAGAGTGATCGTAGGGTCTTGACTTGGGAGGTGGCTAAAGGTGTGGAATTTACAATTAAGACAGGGTACATGTGGAATTATCTGGCTGGAAAGTATGACAAGCTCAGGAGATTGATTGGTTCAGTGCCATGGCATGTACAACTGCAAGGACTAGACATTGATTAAATGGATGAATAACACCATTAAGCTTGAGATGCAAAAAAAAAAAAAATTATGGAGGGAATTTAAGGAGAAAGGTGACCGACAGGCACATGAACGGTATAAAGCGCAGGCCAGAAGGGTAACAAGTGTGGTAACAAAAAAGGATTACAAAAGAACATCGGCCCAGAAGGGTAACGAGTGTGGTAACAAAAAAGGATTACAAAACATTGGCCATGCAGGCTAAAGAGAATCCTAAACAGTTTTTTCGATATGTTGCAAGTAAAAGAAAAAATGCATATGGCAGAATGATTTTAAAGAATGCTGATGGCAGGGTGGTAACCGAATCAGTTGATATAGCTCAATTACTGAGCGAGCCCTTTTCAAGAATATATCTTCCAGGTGGTGACATTGCAGAAATGAATGAACCAATATATTATACGGGAATTGTGGTAAAGGCAGTAGAGGAAATATTGCAAAACCTCAATCTCAATACATCTGTGGGATTGGATGGTATACCAGCTCGTGTCGTACGTGAAGCGGCTAAAGAGTTGTTAGTACCCTTGACCATTTTGTTTAATTTGAGTCTCGGGTCTGGGTTAGTTCCTAGGGGGTGGAAAGAGGGGAAAATAGTTCCACTGCATAAAGGAGGTTCCAAGACTGCTGTTGGAAATTACCGACCGATTAGCATATCAGGAATCGTTGTCAAGGTCTTGGAGAAATTAGTCAAGAGAAGAATACAGGATTGGATAGATGAAAATGCGATACTGTATGGAGGACAACATAGTTTTGTGAAGGGTAGATCATGCGTCAGTAACTTACTCACGTTTTTTAACACAGTGATGGCTGAACTGGATAAGGGTAATGGGTTTACAGTGATTCTACTGGACCTTGCCAGGGCCTTTGACAGGATACCACATGGAACTCTAATCAGTAAACTGGAGCAGATGGGGATGGATATAGGGTTGGTGAGATGGATATGAAGGTGGTTGAAGGAGAGATACCAGAGAATGGTTTATTCAGGAGTGGAGTCCAAAAGATGGCTTGTGACTAGTGGTGTGCCACAGGGCTCTGTTCTTGGACCACTGCTTTTCAATTTGTTCATCAATGATATAGGAAAGGATTTGGGGGGAATTGTTCACTTGTTTGCTGATGATGCAAAGTTGGGTAGAGCAATTGTGAGTGCACAGGATGTCAAACTTTTGCAGGATGATTTGGATAGTTTGGAGGACTGTGCTAAGGTAAATGGATGTAAATTTAGTGTGGCGAAGTGTAAGGTTATGCATTTTGGAGTGACAATATTAACAGCAGTATATCACATTGGTGGAACCGTACTCCAGGATATTGATGATGATGCTAGGGATTTGGGAGTGTTGGTGGATAGGGAGTTGAAGTTTAGGGGGCACATTGCAAAAGTAGCCAAATCAGCTCATGAAATCACTTGGTTGCTGAAAAATACTTTAACAAGCAGAGACAAACAAGTTATTGTTCCTCTATATTAAGACTTGATAAGACCCCATCTAGAATACTGTGCCCAGATATGGGCACCAGGGTTTCTTCTTGATGGGGAGGAGGTGGAGAGGATCCAGAGACGAGTGACCAAGATGATAGCAGGTCTGTGGAATGAACCTTATGAGAATAGGTTGAAGATTTGTGGGTTGCAGAAATTGGTCGATAGGTGAAGGAGGAGTGATATGATTGAGACATTCAAATTACTGAAGGGTTTCTATAAGATTGATCCAGAAGATATTTTTGAAAATATGACTGGTGGTGGGAGGACTAGGGGCCATACATGGAAGCTTGGCAAGAATGCGGTTAGCAACGGTGTTAGAGCTAGGTTTTTTACTTGGAGTGTGGTGAATCAGTGGAATAAGCTGTCAGAGTCTGTTGTGGGTGCTATGACCATAAATGAGTTCAAGGCGAGGTATGATAGATACTGTGTGAATGTCGAATAGTTGTTCTTGACATGATGTTAGGGCCTCCCTCCATGAGTCTGTCGAATCCTTGGAGTTGCCCAATATAATAATAATAATAATATATGCAAAACTTCGTAGATCGCTATTTAAGACAAACAGAAGCTTGAAACACATCGCATGTATTCCAAGTCTGGACGCACACTGAGTGTGATGGTGGATGTTTTTCTATCCTCTCAACGTTCAACTAATGCTGGAGTTTCACAAGGTTCTGTCCTCTCACCAACCATCTTCCTGCTATATATCAATGACCTACATCAGTTGACCTCTAACTCAATACATAGTTTTGAAGATAACAGCACATTACACTCCTCACTTTCATTTGATAAACCCTATCCTACTCAATTCACATCAACCTACAGAGCATCAACCACCACCACCACCACCTTCAATTCCGATCTCCAAGCCGTCCTCCAATGGGGTTCGGATAACCTCATCAATTTCAATGCTAATAAAACCAGTTGTGTCCTATTTCCCATAAAAAAGAACAATTTTTTCTCAGTATTCTTTTTGATGATACCCATTTTTCCAGACAGTTTGAGATTTCTCTTCATGGAATTACCCTCACATCAAACCTCTCCTGGCATAAACACATCACAACCATTGCATCCTCAGCTTCAAAAAAGCTATTGTGCATGTGTGTGAGTGCACGTGCGCGAATTTCTCAATCACAGATTTCGTAGCTTCCCAACACAGGAAAAAAAACAATAAATAATAACCAACTGGTGTCATCCTCAGATAAGCTTACATATAAGCTTCGAGGATGAAAGCAGAGAAGTTCTCATCCAAGATGTATCATATGTAACCAAGTGCATGTAATGTACATATCACATGTAAACCAAAGTATTTAATGCATGTGTTATATGTAAACAAATGTATGTAAAGTAAGTATCATATGTATACAAATGTAAGTAATGTATCATATGTAAACAAATGTAAGTAATGTATCATATGTAATCAAAGGTATGTAATAACTATAACAAAAGTATGCAATATAGAGTGATTATATCCATTGATAATGTATATATAGAGTGTGAAATTGCAAAGAAACATCTGTAATAATCATCATTATGAATATTATAATAATATATGTTGTAAACAGTCAACTAAAAAAAAAATCAGCTAACGCTTTTTTTATTCCTGTATAGTAGGCGAGGAGTAGGCGAGGCCATTTAGCCCTATCTAACTTTTGGAGACTGAGTGGGCAGTTCAATCTCCACTGGTACCAATCAGAGATAGATGGCCCAAGGCTATCAGTAATTAAGCGGTACAGAGTGAAGAGAGATGACTCAAATGTGCCGCCATCTCGTGTTCCCTAATCCTAACACAATATATTTAATGTCTGAAATAATGTGGGTTCTACGGTCCAATTTCTTGAGTTTTCAGGACGAAAAACCCGAGTTTCCAGGAGGAAACACCGCTTGCCCGTGCCAGAGATCGACTAACTCGGGAACCGGTCGAAAAAAGGCTTAGAAAAATTTTCTCTAGTCGCCGACTAGACTCGAAACCAAGTCTTCCTTAGTGCGGCCAAGCGCTGTGGTATGCAAACGCCACATCCACTGTGTGTGTGTGTGTGTGTGTGTGTGTGTGTGTGTGTGTGTGTGTGTGTGTGTGTGTGTGTGTGTGTGTGTGTGTGTGTGTGTGTGTGTGTGTAAGCTTACATATAAGCTTCAAGGATGAAAGCTGAGAAATTACTTCTCATCCAAGATTAAAAAAAAGAAAAAGTATGTATCATATGTAACCGAATGCATGTAATGTACGATCACATGTAAACCAATGTATGTAATGTAAGTATCATATGTAAACAAATGTAAGTAATGTACCATATGTAATCAAATGTATGTAATGTATGTAATAACTGTAACAAATGTAGGTAATGTAATTAAAAAAATAAAATAAATAAATAAATTATTATTATGTACATTTACATTAAAAAAAATCACTGTACTCTACATTTTGTATTGAACAGAAAATGTAATAGTATACTTTATTGTATATATACAAATGCTCTGTATGATGATAAATAAAATGTTACTATAGTTTAAAAAATTTATTATTATTATTATTATTATTATTATTATTATTATTATTATTATTATTATTATTATTAATTTGACAGTCTATGCAGACACATTAAACAGCTACCTAACAAAATTAGAAATATTACACAGGAAAATTGCGTCAACAGTGATTTTGATATCTTACACCAACAACCAATATCCGACCAGCACATGGCGACAGACATAATCCTCATCATTAAAAACCTGAAACACTACATAACATTAACAAGGAATTACTTCAACATCACCTATCGAAACAACAGAGACACATATCGTATAACACGACCTACAACAACTCTCTACATCCCTACAGGATGTAGAGAGTACCACACCCTTCAACATCTCATACGGTTCTTTTGTGAGATCACATCAGATACCCACGCAACTCAACACCCTACCAAGAAATTTAAAACACATAGACAACTACAAAACATTAAAACACTAACTCTGGAAAATATATCAACAAAGTTAATATGCCATTAACGCTAATATGCACATCACAAATCACCAGCATCCAATGGCTACACCTCATACATAAACAGTAACAGCAACATAAAAAGTGAAGGCTAATCCCCTCTCTTCATAAAAGTTAACCCAAGCTTCGAAGTAAGTGGGATTCATTCGCCTCACTCATCTACATGTAATCTTTACAATCAATGAACAGATTATGTAACAAAACAGTCAGTAAAGTGTATAATAATAATGAAGATACTGATATTAAAAAAAATTGTGTATATGTAAATAGGCTGTATAATAATAAGCTATGATATTGATATTGAAAAAAAAATTATGCACATTTATATTTTAAAAAATCACTGTACTTTACATTTGTACTGAACAGAAAATGTAATAGTATACTTTACTGTATATATGTAAATACGCTGTATGATGATAAATAAAATGTTATTACAGTTAAAAAAATTTATTATTAACAGAAAGCTCCAGGAAGTCAGGAACTCATCGAGGGAAGCCATGCCATCACATCGACTGTTATACCTGTAGTTGAATTCGTTCACGCTACTTGCACACACACAACATCCAACTGCAATATTCCAATTATGCACTACTGTATGAGAAAAAACTAGTTCTAACCCCCTCCTTTTTTGACAGCATTCATTGTCAACTTCCATGGATGCACTTATGTCCTTTCCCCACCCTCCATAAAATGAAAAATTTCATCTACTGAAATTCTGTATAACAATTTGAGAAGTTTGCAAGTCTCAATCATATCACTCTCTTTCTCCTATTTGCTAGTGTCTGCGGCTTACAAATTCTCAATCTGTCGTTCACAATCCTGATATTATTTGTGACACTCTCCTTTGCACTCTCTCCAGTATATCAGAATCACAACGGAAACCAGGAGACCAGATCTGCACACAATAGTCCAAGTAATATTTAGAGATAATACTTATATATACATAATATTTACACATAATACTCATCGAATGTGTTTGCATCGCATGGTCTTCTTTGCCATATGTAATTCTGGATTGTCGAGAGCACAGGAACAGCTGTTGGACTCACAATGGTTATCAAAAAAGACACTACATGGAATGGATATCATGCCATCTCTATGCAGATTTAATGGAAATAATGCATGCATTAAGAAATTAAATTAAACGTTAAATCAATGATTCCAATATTTTGTCTTTTTCACAGGAAAATCACGAAGAGCATATAATGGAAAGGCATGGTATACATGGCATGCAAGGAAGTGGAAATGCTGTGAATTATCGCCTCAAGTCCTAAGAAGGGTGCTGTCCATTTGGTTGAACGCTGGAACTTTAAAATTACAGTCCCATATCTTGGGGACTTTCACATATCCACACTCATTAGGTTAATAGATATTAATAGATGCACTGTTTTTAAAGTAGCAACAGTATCATAAGGAAGCGCTTACATTCTTCGTGCGGTAATACAAGTACCACATAAAAGTATTAATAGTGACTTGATGTGGGAGAAGCTTTATAAGAAATCCAAATAAACTGCAATACTGCATACATGAACAGTGAACATTGAACTTGCGCAGACCTAATTTTAACGATTAAAAAAAGTGAGAATGATACATTAACCTCATCCTTGTAATGTCCTATTTGGATCATATCCAGCTGTCATACTACTGAAAACTCATACGCTTGCAAAAGGAGCTTAATAAAGAGAAAATATTTATATCTGCTGTTCGAAAATAGAAATCATTTTTAAATTACTTTTTAAAAAAATACAACATTATAAACATGAAACGCTACTCAATGATATCATAAGTCACCGATATGAATATTCAAGGATCATAACTCTTTCATTCCTATGCTATGTATACCTGATTATTTTTGTTAGGAACACAATGTTCCGGAAGTTACATAATATATGTAACTTCCGGAGATTATTATATAATCCTAATATATAATTAATCAAAATAAAACTATTTTGATTAATTGACATATTAATCAAAAATAAAATATGAATAATTAAAGGAAATGATGCGAAATGTATTAAATAATTATCAATTAATAACGCATGTCGTTTACGTAGGAGGACAACATTTTGGAGGTCTGATATATAATATATATTAACTAATTTCATCACAACTACATCTAGCACACTGCGGTTGTGTTTAACTATGCAACTGGGACACAAGTACACATAATGTACTTATGTGTACTTGTATTGATTATGAAACGAGATTGCACAGGTTTTGTTTCGTTGTGTTCCTTTCGCAGACAAGTACCTTGGGAGCAAGAGTTAGATGATCTGTAAATCCGTTTATACGAAACAATGAACTTTTTTTTTATCAAGCTATTTTAAGTCCCAAATAAATACTGTTATAGTCTCATACCGGATGATGAAATTCATCTATCATCTGAATATATTCACATAGAACGCTGCCATACAGGTATTCAAACCCACAGCTTATTGTTGGAAGAGCTAATACACTTTCCTTAACCAACTAGGCTGAAAAAATTTGAAAATATTAACATATTATCTAGACATGCTGTTAATGTATTAATATGTGTTGATACAATGTAATCTAACTTATGTATGAGGCAATATAATACAGGGTGTTCGGGATAAATTTGACAGTTTCGTAAGGAAAAAGAAAATCTTCTTTGTATCTATTAAATTTAATGAATTGACAAAAAAACATTACAGGCAGAGTTAATTACAATACTATCAACAAGATTTACTCAAAATAACCACCATTAGCATCGATCACAGCTTCAATTCTGCTTCGGAACCTCGAACAAGCTGATGCTACAGTCTCCCTGGGAAGGGCCGCAAAAACTGTTTTAATTTTATCCATTAACTGGGCTTTTGTATTACTGGAAGTGCGATTGGTGTCTTTTTCAACTGCGCCCCATACAAAATAATCCATGGGGTTAAGGTCTGGGGAGTTTGGAGGCCAAACATTTGGACTGGTGAAGTCGTAGAAATTTTCAGACAACCATTTTTGACTTTTCCCAGAGGTGTGGCAAGGGGCCGAATCCTGCTGCCATACATACGGCCTACCATTGGCTACCCTTGTTATCCAGGGCTTGACTACAGTTAGCAACTCCACGAACAAACCCCGAATGCCAGGATTCTTCAACACCTGTTCCTGCAGATTTGCGAGGAATTCTGCTGTACGAACGCAATCAGATCGTCTGCTAGGGATCTTTCTTCTTGCTACATCCTCGTAGTCACCATTGCAAGTCTCTAGTTCATGCCTGATTGTTTTGACTGTATTCAGGGAGCATTGGGCAGCAGACGTAATATCCTTATTTTGATGGCGGGCACGAATCATCATGATACAAGTTATTCTCTTCCATGATTCAGGTGGGTTCCAGCTATCCATCCTTTCTGACATCTTGTATATGAATGAAGAAGGGTCCAAACTTTTAAATGAAGAGAAGTGTGTGTTAATACATGTAACTTACGGAAAAATATAATTAATTATAAATATGTCAAATTTATCCCGAACACCCTGTATATCATTGTCTGCTTAATTCACTTGCTCTCATAGTATACCTCGCTGAAAATGTATGTATATATATATATATATATATATATTTCCCATTTATATATATAGAGAGAGAGAGCCTGTGTAGCTCTGTGGATGTGGCGTTTGCCAACCACGGCGCTTGGCCGCACGAAGGAAGACTTGGTTTCGAGTCTAGTCGGCGACTAGAGGAAATTTTTCTAAGCCTTTTTTCGACCGGTTCCCGAGTTAGTCTATCTCTGGCACGGGCAAGCAGGTTTTTCCTCCCGGAAACTCGGTTTTTTCGTCCTGTAAACTCAAGAAAATCGACCGTAGAACCCACATTATTTCAGACATTAAATATATTGTGTTATGGTTAGGGACCACGAGATGGCGGCACATTTGAGCCATCTCTCTTCACTAAGTACCGCTTAATTAGTGATAGCTTTGGGCCATCTGTCTCTGATTGGGTACCAGTGGAGATTGAACTGCCCACTCAGTCTCCAAAAGTTAGATAGGGCTAAATGGCCTCTCCTACTCCCCGTATACGGGAATGAAAAAAAGGCGTTAGCTGATATATATATATACATATATGAATTTTGGGACACCTTGTATATATATATATATATATATATATATACAGGGTGTCCCAAAATTCACGCGAGAAGTAATTTTGATAGAAAACACAGGTTTTTAATTAAAAATTGTAATTTCTTATTGATTCATGAAGTATACAGTATAGGGTTATGCATGGAATAGCATATCGGGTAAATGACCTCCACGGCTTTGCTAGCACATACGCACTCTTTTTGTCGAAATTTTCCATGACCATTTTGCATAAATGTGGCTGAATTTCGTTGATACAGCGCTCAATTTCCTCCTTCAAGACGTGGGTGGTCGTGGGCTTGTTGGCATAAACCTTAGACTTCAAAAAACCCCAAAGAAAAAAGTCCAACGGCGTTAAGTCACATGATCAGGGCGGCCAATTCTGATCACCAAAACGGGAAATTACACGACCAGGAAATGACTCATGCAGTAATTGAATTGTTTCTCGGGCTGTATGGCATGTGGCACCGTCTTGTTGAAAGCACATGTCGTCCACATCCATATCTTGCAATTTAGGCACAAAAAACTGGATTATCATGTCACGATAGCGAGCACCATTAACTGTTATTGCCTTACCAACCGCATTTTCGAAGAAGAATGGACCGATGATGCCTCCAGCCCAAAATCCGCACCAAACAGTGACATGTTGTGGATGCATTTGTTTCTCAACAATCACTCGTGGATTTTCTGAACCCCAAATGCGACAATTTTGTCGATTAACGAAGCGATCAAGATGAAAATGAGCCTCATCGCTGAAGATGATTTTGTTCGAAAAATAAGCATCCACTTGTTGTTCCATAATCCATTCAACGAACTCTCTTCCCTGTGTGTGGTCATTTTTAATAACCCTGAACTGTCAGCTGTCACGCTGTCTTTTTTTTTCTCGCTGGGAACACTTTACCGCACAAATGGCGCTAAATTTAAATCTTGCGTGAATTTTGGGACACCCTCTATATATATCGCTATAGAATAAAAGTGAAGGATATCTGCAGATGGCAAATTTTTTGTATGCACTTTGTGATCGATGTGCCCTCACTCGGTGAAATCTGGAAACGAAAACCACTCATCGCTACAGTTAGATTGTTATTCTTACTGTTATAGTGTTCATCCTAAGGTAGTAGGACGTAATTTTTACTTCATGGTAACTTCTATATTTGTACTTTAACTCTTTTTGTTTTACTTGTTTCCTACTTTAAAAAATATGTTTGATATAGAAAATTAACTGTTATTTGCTAAAAAGTAACTGCAATGCACGAAAGTAGAGGTCTACTCCCGCGATCGTTTGCTTGATTAAACGCAAAACAGCGAACTAGTAAATTGTATGCTTAAATGCTGCTAGTTCTGCAGTATTATTTAAAACGTAAGATTTTTTAAATTTTAAATGCTGCTAGTTCTGCAGTATTATTTAAAACGTAAGATTTTTTAAATTTTAAATGCTGCTAGTTCTGTAGTATTATTTAAAACGTAAGATTTTTTAAATTTTATAGGCAGTATTCTTTTTTTATTTATTTACACAATGTATATTATTTAGACATAGCTCAAATAAATAAAATCTGTTATTAATTAATATAATTATTATGACTATTGTTAAATAATTATGTTATAAATATTACATTCGTTCTAAACTGCAAATATTGTTTACACAAATTGCTAAGCAGATTACCAGATAATCTTCATTATTCTTCCAATACTCTAGTCCACTCTTTTTTAACGCTTTCCCTCTAAGATATTGTAGATCTTATATACCTACATCTTTTTTTACAAATCAGTCTCCCAGCCAATCTCAGCCTTGTACCTATAGGACTACAATGACGCAAGTGGGATGACCTCAAAGATTTCTACTCCTCTTTTCCATGATATAATTACTGTTTGCTAGAAACTGCTCTGACGATAACTGAATAATCCTAACTGGAAGAAGAGCCTTCTTTCCCCACTCTACTGCAAAGCCTCCACTTTTATCCAAGCTCCGGTTCTCTGAAAAATGTGCCTTTGCATTTCATAATAAAAATACAGCATAAATTCAATGGCTCAAGTCAAAAACTCCAGATTTTCACTAAGCCTAAACTATAACCCGAAGCAAGTGCAAGAGAATTATCAACAGATGCAGACGTAAGAAGCAACTGCAATAAGCTCGCCTCTTGCTCAACTAGCAGTCCAGACTTCTGGTCTCTCGTTAAAGCTGCTAGGCGTTAATTCTTCTCTTTCTTATTTCCACCTCTCTAATGTCCTGATGGCACCCTGATAACATCATCCAAAGATAAGATAGACCTCTTGGTATCAATCTTTTCCTCCAATCCATGTATGGACAATTAAGGTAGTACTTCGAAATGCTCCCAATTTCTGATATATTCTTGAGGCGATTTCTCGCCTGAGGAAGATATCAGAAGTAGCATCCGTAGTAAAGATACTAACAAGCCTCCTTATTCAGTTTGTATCCTTCCAGTTATGTTGGAAAATGTTTGCCCCAGAATCATCACCCATTCACCGTATATCACCTATATAAGAAGTCATACTCATCTGGCATCTATCCAACAGCACGGAACTATGCTTTATCCAACTTGTCCAAAAAAGTGAGATAAAAGTCAGCCATCAAACTATCGTCCCATTACCTTCCACCTCAAAACTCCTGAAAGTGATGGCTGTAGTTAACCAACTTTTTCACTACCTGGAGGTCCATCAATTAATTGGCGATCATCAGTATGAATTCCGTCATTCTTGTTGAACAGCAGACCTCCTCGCTGAGCTTACTCATCTTTGGACACAGACCATGAAAAGATTTGGAGAAACTATGCAGTTGCTCTGGATATTTCCAAGGCATTTGATTATGTCTTGCATCGAGACCTTCTCAACAAGCTACATCTTATGCTCCCCCCCCCCTCCAAAAAAAATCCTGCCTTTTGTGACTGGATTGCGGATTTCTCTCGTAGAAGTTCACTGTATGTCATAGTCGATGGCGTCCTCTCATTAGATTTCTTTGTCAATGCTGGAGTTTTTTTGTTTTTTTTTATGTTGAATCTCACCCACGAAAGGTTATTCTAAACTTATGTTGCATTTTGTACAGTGAGTGGACTAAGGACTTGTTTTTCATTTTTATCAATTTTATATTTTTTTGTAATTTTTTTGATTATATATTTACATAGTCCAGAAACCCTGCTCTAGAGTCCAAACATGAAACTTTTTCAAGTCACTTAGGCCTCCAAAAAGGGGAACGGTGGTCACACACACACTGGGTGATGAAATTCATCTTCCCACCTAAAGACAATCACAAACATCCATGCCCACGGCAGGATTCGAACCCGCGACCTGTTGGTTGGAGAGCGGGTATTGCTAACTATTCTGCCAACTAGGCCGGCAAGTTTTGTGTTCTCATCCATGCTCTTCCTCCTATACATGAATGACCTCTCTCTCACTTCAAATTCTATTCATAGATTTACTGATAACAGTACTCTCTCTTTCTTCATTTGAGAAACTTATAGGACTCATTTGACAAATTTTACCTTGAACACCGATATCCTTGCCATTCATAAGTCGGGTAAAGATAATATATTGAATTTCAATACTATGAAAAGAGAGTCCATACTATTTGATCATTTCAAAGACTTTCTACAACAGAGGCAATTGATGTGAGGTCACTAGCCTCTATATACAAACAGTCTGGTCGTAAAGAAACTTCACGCGCAAACTTTGTTGCTAACACTTGAATAAAGAATTAAACAAGAATATAATTTCTTGGTATCTTTAAGTTAAATTATAACCACGTGGAAAAACTTTCAATAACTATCTCTAATCCAGAGTATTTTAATATATTACGCCTTTTCAGTATTTGTATATGGGAAATATTGTTCTGCATTATTTCAACCTTGGTATCTCTTCTGGGTCTGATTGAACATGATTCCTGGAAGTAAAGCAGTTCCTGATGGCACGTTTTGCCTGATCTTGTAGATCACTGAGTTTTTATGGAGAGGTAATTCTCGCATTTTACTTTACCTACCTACTTGCCATTCAGCGTGACAGCCCGTTGTGAGCCTTAGCCTCCTGTATAACTTCTCTCCATAATCTTCTATCCTTGATTAATCTTTCCCAGCCTTTCACTTTCATAGTAGTCGAGTCTTGGATTACGTTATCAATCATCCCAATCTCGGTCTTCCTTTTTTTCTTATCTCCCTACTTTACCTCAGGTTAATGTTTGTCTTTAGGCTTGTTTACTTTCTGAGAAGTAGAGCGGTTCTATTTCGTGGCAGGTTTTTGCTTGTCACCGAGCGGAGCCACCGCTGAATTTCCTGTCCTGAAGTGATGAGTTTAGTAGTGATCCTTTAGGGTCACTCAGTGAAATTTAGAGTCTTTTTTCAGTTTTTTTGAGAGGCGCCCCCGCACTTTAACATTACCTGAATAAAGATCGAAACCGATCTGGGTAGTGGCCCATCCTATAATACATAGCACTATACTAAAAAAGCAATTAATGTGAAGTCACCAGTCGCTGTATACAAGTAGCCTCGTGAAGATACTTCACGCGCAAGCTTTGTTCGCTTACACTTGAATAAAGGCTTAAACAAGAATATAATTTCTTGGCATCTGTAAATTAATTTATAACCAAGTGAAAATAAATTTTAACTAAAAGCTAGTACTTTCGATCCTGTTATAAAGTCTAATGCGAATGAGGTCCGTCGCAGCCTCCATCAGTCAGTATAGACGACCTTCGGTCGAAAAGACCTGTGTTCGATTCCGGTCGGTGACGTGAGGAACTTTTATCTGGTCACGATAGACGAGTTAGCTGGTCTCATACGGAGGTGTGTGTGTGGGGGGGGGGAGATTCACCCGGAAACTCGCTTTTTTTGTCCCCCAAAAACAGGCAAACCGGCACCTTGTATACACGCATTTACAGACATAGGACACACTTGGAGGCACAGAGCTAACCACCTTATCCTCGAAGCGGTTGTGGTTTCAAATCGTAATAGGCCATGTGGAATACGAACGTAAGCAGCCATTAGGGCCTAATCCGAAATGACAATAACAATATATTCGGAGTGCGTCAAATAAATGTATACACACTTTAACAGATGCCATGTATGAACTTTTTTTTCGCGGTTGGATCGAATTACGGTAGCAATGTGTAGTATGATGCTCTCTCTCAAAACGTCGTTACTCACATGAATACTAGCATCAGTACGTGACCGGTAGGATAGTCAAACAAAATGGTCGATCGAGGAACGCAAGACCATTTTAAATTGGTATTTAAAACGTTGTTGAAGTTCGACAACAATGGAGGCGTGAGTTTGCAACACACCCTCCAACATGCCTGAGAATTGCACGTATTCGTGATAAGTTTGAGACCCATGGTACCATGTGTGATGTGCACAAGGGAAGATCCGGGAGGGCTTGCACAGCACAAGTCCTGCTTCCTCGGCCATGGTGTTGAAACTGTTTACACGCTCGCCACGCGCACACACACACACACACACACACACACACACACAATGTGCACGTTTGACAGGAGTTACCAGTACAAGCATAGGGCGCATTCTTAAAGCAGCTAAATGGAAAGTTTACATTAGCTGTTTGAAGGTACTGTTACTGGTCAAGTGTACCTATAGACATGCTACGAAATCCATTTTAACTGCCTTTTATGCACTTTCTGGAAATTATCAATTTCTCTTCCAACAAGATATAGTGCACCACCACACTACTACCGAGACGTGAGAGATTGATAACTTCCCCCATAGGCAGAAGTCCAAGGGACAATGGATAGGACGAAGAGGTGCAGTTGGGTTCCCCCCCCCACACACACACACACGTTCTCCTGATTTAACACCCTTGGACTTCTGCCTATTGGGGACTCTACAGGATGTAGTGTATCGTAGAAAACCAGCTACACTGCTGGCCCTTCGGAAAGAAATTGAAACTGCATGCGCAGCAATCCCACTGGACACTTTGGCCAACGTTGCCCAAGCAGTAGTTCGCCGTAAAAATGTGTCTGGATGCTAATGGTAACCACTTTGAGCACCTCGTGTAATTGTGGAAGTCAAAGGTAACTTGTATTCATCGCTTGATGTCTATATAAATTTAGTGTTAAAATTTTTATACAAGTTTTTCTTTTGATGAAGTGTATATATATATATTTTTTTTTTGATGGACTCTGTATATAAAGGTTGTCCAATCGTTGTTTATATCATTATACAAGTGACCCATAAGTCACGAAGGGATTTAAACATTTAATAACTATTTTATTTATTAATTATCTTCGTCCTAATTTCTCACGAATTTTCTCCTTTAGCTGTTGGATTTTCTGAGGTTTGTTCACGTACACATTTTCCATCTGGAGTACGTGATCGCCAATTAATTGCAGATCTTCGCGAAATTCTCGCTCGCTAAAAATGTGCCGTAGGAGTTTTCCATTGTGGCTGTAGTGGTGTGGGAAGTAAAAAAATCTCCAAAATAAAATAAAAAAAAAAAAAAAATCTCCAAGTTCTGTATTTCATCACAACAAAAAAAAGAATAAAAATAACTAATAAATAAATGTTATTAAATGTTTAAACTCCTTCGTGACTTATAGGCTACCCTGTATATTACTGATTTAAAATTATTATAAAATGAATATTATTTAAATATTTGTTTATGTTTAAATTATTATATCACAGAAATTGTAAGAATGCCTCTGTAACATCTGGAAATATCTAGGTTCAAATCTGATCAATTATGAATCTCTTTATGAAGGCTTTTTAAATGAAAATGAGTTAACTGCACAAAGCCAGTAGGATTTTGTTTTTCTCCTACAAACTCGAGTTTTTCCTTCCGCGAAAGAGACGAAACTGTAGGAAAACTTATAAGAAAGAATCAGTTTATTGGATGAAATGGAGCTGGCTATGGTGGTCCTGGAAATCCACGATAGTGCAAGATAATAATTTATTAATTATATAGTATACTTCTTAGCGAGTTAATTTAAGACTTAAGAATAAATGGCTCAGAAATGTAGGTAGATCCAGCGGATCTACCTACCTGTGGAAGAAAAACCAGACTTCTCCTTCCACAGCCAAATCAACACCTAACCATTTAATTTAATGCAACGAAAGCTCACTGAAAATATTGTATTATTTTGTTAGGAATACGTTTTAGCGTGTAGACCTGTTTAGTCTTCTGGTTACATGAAATTGGAAGTTACTGGTATTCACCGGCCAATATAAGGTCTTGAAACTAGTCCTTTGCGCATGCTTGTCCTGGAGAGTTGGGAGAAAATAGTCGAATTAGGCTACGAATTATGCGATTTAATGCAGAGCATGATCTTATCCTCTAAAGCAGGATTTTCTACTAAATTTAACCATTTCAATTCTTTCTCACTACACTCACTCTTATCTAACGATTCTTCATCTTTCAAGTCTAATAAAAAAAAAAGCTGTATCATCATATCCCCCTGATCCATCCAACCTAGGACAGGTTGAGTCCTCGGTTGGATGGATTAGCTGTAAACCCTCCCCACACCGAGGAGGGTTTACAGCTAATTACTACAGCCGGGTGGCCACTCCTTGCCTCATCCCCTAAGGGCAATATTTCTGACTGTAATCCGTGTATGTCTGTTCACGTGAGTTAGTTGGTCTCATACGGAGGTATGGTTTTTTCCGGGTGAAAAAAACCATACCTCCGTATGAGACCAACTAACTCACCTTTAGTCGAAAGAGACCAGCTAAAACGGGAATCGAACCCAGGTCTTTCCGACCAAAGGGCTTCGTCTATACCGACTGAGCTATGGAGGCTCGTTTATACATCTAGGTTGCTTAAATTCCAGTGGTGATTTTTTTAATCAACACGGGAATAAAAATAAAATTTTGAAAATAAACAAAAATTTATTTTTAAAATTTATTTATTTCGAACAAAAATTGCCGAACATGTATTCTTAGTAGGAGCATGTATTCTGTGATTTTAAGTAGAGCTTTAATTTTGTTTCGAAAAGAGAGATACTATTAGGTAATGATGTAGGCAGAAGAACTGAAAAGAATTGAAAATAAAGCCATGGAATGAGAACAAATTTCTATGGGGCATCTTCTTGTCATTTTGTGAATATATTTGTAACCATCGTTAATGACAAATACTTTTTTAATATGAAACATCGGATTTATTCCCCCCCCCCCCCTAACGACTGCTTCTCGGTGTCTTTACCCTGAAAATGGAGGCTTGTTGAGGAGAAATTTGGCCCGAGTCCAGCTTACTGAAATATAGTACAGACATCGACCTTTCATTAACCTCTCCTTTTTTTTTAACAGTGGGATCCATTGCACTATTCGCAATGTTTTGCAAATAAACATTGCGAAACAGATCTAGTAAATCGCAGTTCATTCGATTTACTTTTAAAAACCTTGCGAGATCTTTTGTGAATACACTCCAAGGGGATTAATGTTGCTCTAATGAGATATACAACAGTCAGCATGTCGACCACTCTTAGTACAAGAAAAGTGATGAAAATAACGCCAACTGTTTCTCTTGCATGTTTTCACGAAGGAATTCTGCTTACAACATGGATCAATATCATATTAAGTTATTGTCCTAAGTTCTGGAGATTGCCTACGCCAGCTGACTGACTTACCAGTGAAGTCGTTTTCATTACTACAGTTGCTGTTTTGGTTAGTTCATCTTGATGAATATCTCACGTATTCACCAAACGCGCCAATACCCAGTGTTTTCTTATCTTAATTCAGCTTTCCGTCAGCTTTCTCTAATCTCTTATTAGGGAATATATTATCGGGTTTTATTAGTATACAAATAAGAATATCAGTTAAGTATATAACATCTTCGAGAAGTTTTGCGTATCTTTCAGAAAATCAAATCTGAATTCTTGAACATAATTCTCGTTTTTCTTCGTCCATTAATCTTCTTCTTCTTCTTCATATTAAATGGTTATTTTACATAGTACGAAACAGACAATAAAAAGGTTGATTTTTTTTAATGCTTGAGTTTGTCTTTGAATATCGCCAAAAAATACATTTTATTTTTTTTCAGGGAAATCACGAAATAAAAGGACCTCGAAGACATCAAGATGCAATATTTCAAACAAACCTACAGTTGCACTGTACGAACATTTATTAATTTATGGTTGCTTATTTTTGTTTCATTAAATTAAACACTATTTTCATCGTAAGCCCAAAGGTGCGATTATTATTGACCATCCCTCGACTTCCAAAAGTTAGACTTGGCTAAAATGGCCTAACTTACTCCCTTCGAGGAATAAAAGGCGTCAGCGGATTTATTATTATTATTATTATCATTATTATTATTACATGGAATCCTCCATGTAATAATAATAATAATAATAAGTGTTTATCTCAAAGCACATAACATTTTGTCACATTAAACTTGCAACCATTATCTTTTGTCCATAATGCAAGTAATTAAGCCATCCTTCTCTACACCATTATTAAAAGCTCTCAGTTTTGCTTTAACTACAAACTGGACATTTTTTCTCAAATCGTTCCCTATATTATTAATGTACAAATTGGATAGCAACGGACCAATCATGTGCCTTATCCAGGATTGTACTCTACTATATACTAATGTTTAATTTCTGTCCATCAAACCTCTTATCCATCTCGCCATCTTCATGTCCAGCTCCATTTCTTCTAGTTACGTAACAGCAGTTAGGTGTAGTATCCTATTACGCGCTTTTCTAGATTTCAGAAGTATCATCGTTTTTATCCAATTCAACAGTCACTTTAAAATAAAATTTAAAAAAAAGAAAGAAAGAAAAAAGAAATATAATAAATAAATACCCATGTCATTTGCGAGATTAGATGACATGGATAGCAAGTGATCTTCTGATCACTTGCTATCCATGAAAAGATCAGAAGCAATATCAGCAGTGGCGGCCCGTACATAAGCACTGCGACACTGCAGTACCCCCCAAGGTAAATGAAAAAAATAAATTTTGTTTGTGTTTATAAATAATAACAATGCTTATAACATTATATAAATGCAGTACAACATGTTAAAGGTTACAGCTTATGTTTTGACAGTGACTGAATAGTTAATAATTGGAATTGTTCGATTAACGCTTTAGATTACGAAACAAATGCACTGCGATCTAACGCCGATATTCGTTTGCGCTTGTTATTGCTATTGATACGAAACTTTTATTATTGGTGTTTGTTCGTGGTGAGGATGAAATATTTTTAATAAAGAAATTTTTTAATATGTAAATTTATTTATTAATAAATTCGTTACTGATTAGGAAAAAAAAGTTTTTTTTCTTCTTAATATGCAGCACCCCCCACTAAAAATTTTCACCGGCCGCCACTGAATATCAGATCACTTTTGCATTCTGTCGTAACACACTGCCTGATATCCCATCCAATACCATGGCAGTATTCACATCGAAATTTTGTAAATATTTTAAGCACTTTCAGTTCACCTATCTCTATGCTTACATAAGTTCCTATCGCATCTGTCACTGCAATATCTCCATCTGGACGATACTCCCGTCATAAAGTAATCACTTAGTAATTCATTCATTCCTTTGGCGAGGAAAAGGAACATAATCCTTGTTCCTTTTACTCGCCACATAACGAAAAAAATTGGGATGTCTTTTGGATGAAGGGACTGAAGGAAATCCCACTTATCAGATTTTGCTTTCTCTACCACGATGGCTATCTTTTTTTTTTTTAAATGTTTTGTACAGCCCATCAGCTTGCTGATTTGATTTATCCCCCTCACCTTAGAAAGGCAGACAGCCTGTACTGTATGTAGAGTATAGTATTGAAAATACAATACCTCTAACATTCTATCCTTACATTATAATTCACCAATCAAGTCACTAATGCCAATATTTTTTTGGTCAAGCCGAACTAATTGATGCCAAAACCTCTCACCATTATTCCTAATGATTCTGACATTGGTACATGAATTGCAATATCACTTGAGCACACAGACATCCCCGCATCTTATAAAACAACTGTCCTATTTCAATTCGAGACCTAATTTTTGTATCATTGAAATAACTAGAGAGGCAGCAGTTTAAGTTGTCTGTAAATAATACAAAAATTAGTATTCATTTACTCTTTCCTTTATTAAAAGATTCTCTAAATGCCAAGTGCCAAATCCATTTAAATACAAACCATCACTGTCATTTTCTCTCTCTCTCTCTCTCTCTCTCTCTCTCTCTCTTTCTCTCTCTCATCAAACTCGTTCCAAATCTTCACAAATTGAATATTCATTTTTTTACAGTACTTCTTACACAATCTCGACATCGCACCGTTTACAATCATTGCCATTCTACTTAGGTCACAGCTGTCATAACTTGTTAGCACATTCATGATATTCCCCCCTCCCCTCACTTTTTGCATTCAATTCTGCATTCAGCTTTTATATCCTTCCTCGCAGAGAACTATTAGCTACCTAAATTATTTGTTCCTACTTCATATATGAAATAAATGGTAAAAGTAACAGCAATCCCTGTTTGCAGTTTTATGCTTTATTGTTTGCGCGAATCGCTAATTTTTTAAAAAAAATAAATATTTTCTTCATGTTTCTCATTTACCATATCTTGTTCTTCCTTTGCGAATTGATAATTTTTCTCGCACTATACTCGTGTGTGTGTGTATATATATATATATATATATATATATATATATATATACATATATATTAATAATAATAACCGGTTAAAGTGAATAATTCCTAGAGAAGTCTGGTACATGTGATAAAAACATGTTTATAGGTTTTATATATAGGTTTTCATTCTCAATAGAAATTATAACAGCTTAGGTTAGGTTGGGTTAGTTTATAATAAAAAAAAGTAAAGAAAGTACTTCTTTTGCACTCAATGAAATCAGAAATCATTATAAACTAACCTAACCTAAACTACAGTAACCTGGATGTCGCATGTCGAACCAGAGTGTAGTCGTAGTTTGTCGTGGGCAGATTAATGGTGGTGAAATATAAACGTTGTTGTGGGCCGAGCTTAATGATTGCAAACGGATAAATGGGGATAACAAATAAAAATTGTTGTGGGCAGATGAATGGGGATAATAGATAAAAGTCGTTGTTGTACCTCTTTTCTTCAATGGAGAAAAGCACTGATCAGTTCCTCTCTGATTTATCTATTATCCCAATTCATCTGCTCAAAACAACTTTTATTTGTTATCCCCATTTATCTGCCCGCAATTATTAAGCTCGACCTACAACAATGTTTATCTTTTTTATCCCCATTAATCTACCCACGGCCAACTACGACTACACTCTGGTTCGACATGCGACATCTAGGTTGGTTTAGGTTAGGTTAGTTTACAATGATTTCTGATTTCACTGAGTGCAAAAGACGTACTTTCCTTACTTTTTTCATTATAAATTAACCTAATCTAACCAATAAAGGTTAGGTTAGGTTAGTTTATAATGATTTCCACCCGAAAATGGTTAGGTTAAGTTAGTTTATAATGATTTCTGATTTCATTGAGTGCAAAAGAAGTATTTTCCTTACTTTTTTCATTATAAATTAACCTAACCTAAGCTGTTATAATTTCTATTGAGAATTATTTATTTATTTATTCGTATGGAGTTTCCAACCTTTTTCTCCTCCATCCCTATTGGGGGGGGGGAGTTGAGCCCCCTCATGGGGGTTAAGTATTTATGGCTGTAGATCCAGGTATGTTCACTGGGCCGGTTTGCCTGCTTGCGGAATGAAAAAGTTAGCCACCCAAGACCGGTTAACTTGACTATGGCCGAAGAAGATCCTCAAATTCCTCACGCCTTCGACGGGAATCGAACCTGGTATACACTCTTTCCCAGTCATATGGTTGCGAAGCGCATAGCCACTAACTAACCGCGCGGATCTATTGAGAATGAAAAACCTAGATATAAAACAAATAAACATGTTTTTATTCTGCCCAAAATAAGGAATATCACAATCACACAATATTTTATGTACACCAGGGTATTTGAGTTGATGATGACAAGGTTTTGGGTGGCTTATTAAGAAACGGATCTTTGGAAGTGGAGTGAACAAGGTTCTGATTTTGTATTTTCTTACAACTTTTGCTAATTTATGTGAAACTGTAGTTATGTAAGGAATAGATATATTGCCTTTGAATCTATTTGTTTCTTCTGAGTGATGTCTAGGAGGATTAAGAAGGTTCTCTTCTGGATAACCCAAATGAACTTCTTACAGAAATAAACCATCTCAAAACTTCGACGGGAATTGAACCTGGTGTACACTCTTTCCCAGTCATCCCAGTCATTTTCCCAGAAGAATCGTTGAAAGATTGCTTCTTAATCCTCCTAGAGATCACTCAGAAGTAACAAAGATTCAAAGGCAATATATCTATTCCTTACATAAGTACAATTTCACATAAATTAGCAAAAGTTCTAAGAAAATACAATATCAGAACCTTGTTCACTCCACTTCTAAAGATCCGTTTCTTAATAAGCCACCCAAGACTTTGTCATCATCATCTTAAATACCCTGGTGTATATAAAATATTGTATGATTGTAATATTCCTTATTTTGGGCAGACAGACAAATCTGTCGAATTGCGTATGGAAGAACACATGAGGGACATTACTTACAAGAGACAGCGAGCGAGTGCATTATCAAGTCATATCCTTTTCTCGGCTAATCCTAATGATGAAAACCAAAGTCACAAAGTCTGCTGGGAAAAATCTACTAACATCTTCCGTTGCAATGATGAACTAAAGAGAAAAATCGTGGAATCTAGAGAAATCATCTTCAGTCCTGTTCATCTAAATAATAACTTGAGCTACAACCTTACAGATTGTCATTCAACTGTAATCATGTACTGGCGTTCACGAGATGCTACTAGCACGCACTTTCCCAACAATACAACTAACGAAAGAACAGCGTTAAATACAACCACAACGATTTAATGTCAATTATGTATAGAGACTCTCTATGTTGTTCATAGTTTATTTAAGCTTCAGTGTTTTAGTGTTTCTTCTTTTTTCTTTCTTTTATAATGTCACCTGATGAAGACTGTTACAAGCCGAAACTAGTCGTGTTTTTCTATATTAAAACCTTTTTACTTAAATCTCGGTTCTAGTCATTATATATATATATATATATATATATGTGTGTGTGTACTGAGGTTGATTTACTCGGTTGTTACACATATTTTTTAAAAGAATTGAATGACATAAACCGAGAGTAAAGGAAAAAGGTTTAAGCTAATTTAAGAATAATTTAAGATTTAAATTTAAATTTAATAAGTTAAATTTAAGATTAATTTAAGAATAATATATAATAAAAATAATTTAAGCTACAACCTCCCAGACTGTCATTCTGCTGTGATCAAATACTGGCGCTCACGAGATGCTGTACGCACGCACTCACTCAATAATGTGGTCAACAGAAGAACAGCTTTGAATACGTTACTTTGAATACGTATACAACGTTTTCACGTTAAATATGTGTAGTGACTTTCCTGCGCTGTTCACAGTTTTCATCTTCAATGTTTAATGTTTTTTCTTTTCTTATATGAAAACAACTGAAGAAGGCTGTAAAAAGGCGAAACTAGTCATGTGATACCATTAAACCTTTTCCCTTTACTCTCGGTTTATGTCATTCAATTCTTTTCATATATATATATATATATAATTTTGCATAATTTTGCAGCATAATTTTGCAGCCGTAATTTGAACAATGAAAATTTGTATAACGGACAAACATTCACTGTTATATATTATTATATATAAATGTTTGTTTGTTCGCTAGAAATGTATATAATATTTTGTTATATAATATATAATTTATAATTACATAATGATTACTATATTATTATTATTATGTAATATATAATTAAATAATTATATTATGTATACAAAAATAATTTCATAAAATATAATTATATATTTAATGAAAATTTTATAATGAGGTATATAATATTTTGCATTTTGTTACATAATTTATAATTATATAATGATAACGATTAATTATTATTATTATTATTATTATTATTATTATTATTATTATTATTATTATTATTATTATTATTATTATTATTGCAACAACTCTTTACATCCCTAGGCCCTTCAACAACTCATACGATTATTTTGTGAGATCACATCTGATACCTATGCTACTCAACAACCCACAAGGAAATTTAAAACACATAGACAACTACAGAATATTAAAACACGAACTCTGATAACTATACTAATACAGTTAATATAGCATTAATACTTATTTATATACACATCACAAATCACCAGCATCCAACGCCTACATTCCATCCATAAACAGTCCCAAAGAACATAAATAGTTAAGGCTAATCCCATTCTCTTCATAAAAGCTAACCCTAGCTTCGAAGTAGGTGGGGGGATTAATCCCCCTCATTCAACTAATCCTCATAATCATAGACTGCAAATTATTGTAATGTATAAGTCAGTACGGTGTATAATAATAAATGATGATACTGACATGCAAAAGAACTACGTGTATTTATATTCAAAGAAAAAATATTAAAAAGAAATAAGGTACTCTAAACTGCGAAAGAGTATTATATAGAGAAAAATATCTATTGTTATTGTATATGTATAGTATAAAAATGCCAAAAAAACCTGCAATAATCATCAATGTTGATATTATAATAATACATGTTGTAAAAAATTATTATTATTATTTAAAAAATATAATGTACGTGCAAGTATCTGTTAAGCACAACTGTGTTCATGTAAAGTTTGGGAAAAAAAATGTTTCGGACTCTGTAATAATAATAATAATATATTTTGCAGTTTTGGAATATTCAGTATTTTAGAACCCTATCGGATCAGTTTATCAAATACTGATTAATTCAAGTTTATGTTAATGTTCTTTAATCAGTGATAATTCAAATAACTAACTGATTTTGAATATTAACGTGATCACGATTCAATTTCAAATTGTTCACAAACAAGCAAATGAATAATCTCGTTGATATAGCAAAGTTAGCAATTTTTTTAGTTATATTAACAGTTACAATTATGAAAAGTACATATTTTTCTAAGCTAAATTTTATGTTATAATCGTTTGCAAATAATATCATTGCAAAGTAGAGTGCATTACTGTTTCTGATACTGAATGATTATTATTATTAATGATAATAAAAATAAAATAATTTTCTTTTACTATCATAGTGATAATAACCACATGAAAGCGTTTTTAACATTTTCCCCACAAATGCCAAATATGATATGCATGAGCTGTTATCGGTATCAGCTGTTTTCTTTAACTTGATTCATTGACTATTTCCGGTGTGTTTCAGTGATTGTGTGTAAAAGGTTCAAAGTTCAAAACGACATTTTATGAGAATTTCAGGATTTACTAATTAACTGGGGATAAAAATAAATAAATAAATAAAAATTTCCTATCGCTTCAGCACTTCAGATATCTAGAAGTTTTATTTTTGCTTCGGTAATAAAAATTTTCAGAATTAATAATTGATTTAGTCCACTTTGATTTTTAGGTTTTTCAGTGGCATAACGTGCGTCAAAAATATTGGTATCTTTCTTTCTTTTTTTCTTTTTTTTACTCTAAGTTTATTTCGTATTGTTTTTTTTTGTAATTACTTGATTTATTACTTGATTTATTGACAATAAAATGGTACGGAAATAAGTTCAACATGAGACAACTTCGCTTTCTGTGAAAAGAATAAATCATTTAGAAGGCAAATACCCTCAGTCACCTCATAAACAAAACCTTTGGACACGGTCCAAGCTATGATGCTAAGCCTAAATTTAAACGCTAGGTACTTACCCCTAGAGACACACAGCTTTCGGCACCTTCAGGAAACTTGAGATTACATTTATCATTCGAATTTTCTTTGAATGGTCGAATTCTACACACAACTTTGATTTTGCTCTCGGCTCCTTTAGCTGCCATTTTGTTGCTTTTTTCAAGGCTGTTGTAATTGGAACAATGCAATGTCGCTGTTGGCTCCGTACTGCCGAAAACAAACTGAATAGTCAGCTAAGAGAGAGAGAGTATGCGTATCTTATCGCCCTCTTCACCATATCAGATACAGTTTTGAATATGTGTACTTAAGTTTCGCTTTTATTGTTCTTGGTGAACACAAACTTCAGTGGAATATCGAAGTGACAGATAATGAAAACGATATAAAAAGAACTCTAATCTGAATCTGAACGATTTCGCTAAGGCTAGAAATTGTCTGTCAATTCAAGTGGCTTGTCTACTACATACATACAATACACTAAGATTTTAAATAGAAAGTTTTTTTGGCTCCAGTTATGCACAAGCAACCCACATATGCTCGCGTTGTATGGCGAACTTCGATATGTATTAAATCAAGCTGCTGTTGGCCGCTACTAGCAAATAAGTTTGATTTTAACAGCTGTTGCACAGAGTATAAACTGTTAGCAAACTTCCTGTTCCTAAACATTTATAGGTCGTCGTTTTGAAATTTGTTCCGACTCCGGCAGAGTGCCAGAGAACGATGCACGAGTAGTAGTAGAAGCTATTCGTAGCAAGACGCCAATGGATTATTTAGTCCCCACTTCATGAGAAAGGGAGACATCGTTATGGTGAATATTTCTGTATTTTCAATATTCCGTATTTACACAAAAGGAATGAGAACTATACCGTGAAAATCTTTCTAATGCTACATGCATCTGTGATATTAGCACATGCTCTTTGATTAGAAAGTAGAGGTACAAATACAGTGACAGCTCGTGGCTTGAAATCGTGGGGGTGCTGCAACTTTCGAAATATACATACACACTGTAAGTACAGTGTATGCGTGTTTGGATAAAATATCAAAATGATGGTAAAAATTAAAAAAAAAAAATTAAACATGAAAAAATATCGTTTATTATGGATAAAATTATACAGTTTGGTATAATTCAAAATTACTTAAAAATTACTAAAACAAATGTTATGTCTTTAATTGTAATGTCCAAATATTTAAAGAGACGGAGTGAACACGATAAACACTACGAACACTCTACTATTGGCGCAAACTGCATATAAACAACAGTGGAACTGCGGGACGGACAGTGCCGCATTAATCTAATAGCTTGCATCTCACTATGACGTGCGTATGCTTGCGTGTGTAACAATATGGCACTGTGGAAGACACAGTGCTGCTAGCGTCCTTCGCCCTCCTAAGTGCTACAAGATGGATTTTTATTATTTTTTTTTATACAAAATAGGAGAATTGTATAGGATTGATGATGATAAAATTAAATATTACAAGCAAATATAAATAAATTTAAAAATATATTTATATATCAAGAAAAATTGGAAGTGCTGCAGTTTTGCAGTGCCTATGCACGAGCTGCCCCTGTTCAAATAGGAACCAAAGCAACAAAAGGCTTCGTACCACTAGAATATGTCCCTGTGTGTGTGTGTGTGTGTGTGTGTGTGTGTGTGTGTGTGTGTGTGTGTGTGTGTGTGTGTGTGTGTGTGTGTGTGTGTGTGTGTGTGTGTGTGTGTGTGTGTGTGTGTGTGTGTTCCATCCGCTTTGCCCATTCTGCTTGACCCAAAGATCCAATTTCGGGCAGAGAAACTCTTTCACATGAATACCTTTCTTTGAAAAGTCCCTTGTGAAAATATTTCACGTGGTAGGCACGGGATTCGACCCCTGGTCTTCGAAATAAAAAGGCATCGGCGTTCCCGACTGAGCTACGGAAGGTTCGAGAAGTGGAAGGGATCCTTTTTCTGGGTCCCGACGTCTAAGACGAAACATTTAGAGGGCTATTCAAAATTATATATATATATATATATATATATATATATATATATATATATATATAAAGATAAGCCGAAAATTGAAACGTTTTTATGGTTTTTTTGTCTTACCAGCCCGGAACTCGAGGGATTGGGCGCCGTAGGCGCAAGGGGCGGGGGAGAGAATCCCCTTTCGAGCCTTCAAAATTCGAGTCATCTGAATTCAAGGAGAACCGGCCTACCAGTCAGGAACTCGGGGAGTTGGGCTCCATAGGCATCAGGGGGAGGATCCCCCTAGTATATATATATATACAGGGTGTTCGGGATAAATTTGACAGTTTCGTAAGGAAAAAGAAAATCTTCTTTGTATCTATTAAATTTAATGAATTGACAAAAAAACATTACAGGCAGAGTTAATTACAATACTATCAACAAGATTTACTCAAAATAACCACCATTAGCATCGATCACAGCTTCAATTCTGCTTCGGAACCTCGAACAAGCTGATGCTACAGTCTCCCTGGGAAGGGCAGCAAAAACTGTTTTAATTTTATCCATTAACTGGGCTTTTGTATTACTGGAAGTGCGATTGGTGTCTTTTTCAACTGCGCCCCATACAAAATAATCCATGGGGTTAAGGTCTGGGGAGTTTGGAGGCCAAACATTTGGACTGGTGAAGTCGTAGAAATTTTCAGACAACCATTTTTGACTTTTCCCAGAGGTGTGGCAAGGGGCGAATCCTGCTGCCATACATACGGCCTACCATTGGCTACCCTTGTTATCCAGGGCTTGACTACAGTTAGCAACTCCACGAACAAAGCCCGAATTCCAATGCCAGGGTTCTTCAACACCTGTTCCTGCAGATTTGCGAGGAATTCTGCTGTACGAACGCAATCAGATCGTCTGCTAGGGATCTTTCTTCTTGCTACATCCTCGTAGTCACCATTGCAAGTCTCTAGTTCATGCCTGATTGTTTTTACTGTATTCAGGGAGCATTGGGCAGCAGTCGTAATATCCTTATTTTGATGGCGGGCACGAATCATCATGATACAAGTTATTCTCTTCCATGATTCAGGTGGGTTCCAGCTATCCATCCTTTCTGACATCTTGTATGTGAATGAAGAAGGGTCCAAACTTTTAAATGAAGAGAAGTGTGTGTTAATACATGTAACTTACGGAAAAATATAATTAATTATAAATATGTCAAATTTATCCCGAACACCCTGTATATATATATTCCACCAATGTGTGGCAGACATCATGAGGAATTTGTCGTCATTCCTCCATCAAAGCTGAACTGGGTTCAAAGACAGATCGAAAACGTGCTGTGATGGACCTCAATTGCAGCTCTAATTTATCCTACAGGTTCGATGGAGTTGAGGTCAGGGTCTGCGCCAGCCAGGGCAATCGTAAAACACCCATCTCTTCATACCATTCCATAACAGCAGCTTTGTGACAAGGGGCATTGTTGTCTTGATAGTAACACGGGTCCGTTCCAACTCCACAGTGTAGACAGCACCTGATTATCTAGAATATCACTGTACTGAGCTGCCTTCATGGAGCCATGGACAACGACCAGTGGTCCCACTCCAATCCAGCTGAATGCACCACACACCATTACTCCGCCATCACAATAATTTATTGTGGGTGCAGCAAACTGTGGTAACAAACATTCACCAGTCTGCCTCAACACCCACACCCTGCCATCAGACTGGAAACAGGTGAATCTTGATTCATCACTCCAGAGTACCGTTTTCCATCTCATAAGCTCTTTGCACCAGGCCAGACGAGCTACCTTGTTCGTTGTTCTAATGTTCGCTTATGTATCGCTGTTCTTTCGTTGAACTCCAGTAAATGGAGGTCTTTTTTGTTCAGTATTAGTGCTCACCATGGTGTTACTGGCGCTCTGGAAACTCATCACGGATGGTCTGTGCTGATCATAGCTGATTTTTGCGTGCCACTCGTTTTAACACCCTCCTGTCCCTGTCAGTCATTTTCGGCGGCCGCCCTGGCCGTTTTCCTGCACTAGTGATGCCAGAACCTCTCCATTTGTTGATCACATCACCAACCGTTGATTTTAGATGCTCTAGTTGAGTGGCAATGGCACGTATGGACATGCCACCAGTGTGACAGCACACGATGACACCTCTCTCGAAGTCACTGAGTTCACGTCGTGTTGCCATACCACCTGTATTCAACTGCTACAATGAACCTGCTATATGATCCTTCGCAGCTCATTCGGTATAGACGAAACCCTTTGGCCGGAAAGACCTGGGTTCGATTCCTGTCCAAGACATGAGGAACTTTATCTGGTCTCTTTCGACTAAAGGTGAGTTAGCAGTTCTCATACAAAGGTAGGGTTTTTTCACCCGGTAACGCGGATTTTTCGTCCCCCAGAAGAGGCATATCGGCCCCGTGAACACACGCATTTACAGACATTGAACACACTGGGAGGCATAAGGCCAACTACCTTATCCTCGAGACGGTCCTGGTTGTGAAGTCCACAGCTAAAGAACTTCAATAGTTCGTGAAAAGCTTAAAGCAAGATATATATATATATATGCAGGCCTGGTTGGCTGAGTGGTTAGCGTATATCCGCTCTCCAGCCAAGAGGTTGCGGTTTCGAATCTCGCGTAGGCATGGATGTCTGTGATTGTTTTCCACCTTCTTACATTCATTCACCCAAGTATAGACACACTCTCCCAATATGGACTGGGTCACAATGGAAGTAGTAGACCCAAACCTCCCTCAATGAGAGAGGCCTTCACCCTGTAGTGGGTAGAAAAAAGGGCAAAGAGAGAGAGGTTGTGAAACGAACAGCGTATGTAGGCAACTGTTAGCGAAGAAGGAAAGCATTGATATTTTTATTGAAAAGCGATAGCTTGTAGTTGTTAGGAACACTATGTGAAAAAGGCTGTTCGAGAGAATAGGGACAGAGGAATGAAGAAGAAGAGAAGCCATTAAAAAGATCTTGAATAGTTGTTGCACTTGTTTTAACAGCCCAATGGAAAGCGATGGAATGATTGATACAGTTTGGTGATGGAGGCTCATGGATGTACCTTCAGAAAAGGCATAAGGCTGAAAGAGACCTGTGTGACAGGGCTGAACTGAGTCAGTGGGAGAGGGATTACTGATCAGTTTGACTGTCTTTCTCTGGACACCATGAAGAATTTTTAGGAATATTCTGATTTATCGCTCTAAAAAAATCAAGACAGCAGCATTCTAAGGTTATCCTGATTTGAGATTTATGCAGAGTTAGTCGCTGGATGATTGAAAATTGGCATCTTGACCTGAAAAGATACCATATTAAAACCTAACTACAAGGACAATAGGTAACAGAAACCATAATAACGGGATTTATTCGTAGGTTTATTCTAAAAATAATTAAACTTATAGTTTCCGAGGACTCTCAAGGATTTCTGAAGAGTGATACGGTCATATGGCACTTATACAGGAATTAAGATCTCAGAATGATTGTTTTTGGAAGTCTCTAATAAGTCTGTGTAACCTATAAAATCTCCATTATACTAATAACCATGTAAAACCATGCTCAACAGTGAATGTTTCACACTTAATATGTCAAACGATGGGCGTCACTATCCACGTTGTTATTCTTTGTTATACTTTTCCAAACTGCTGATCTGATCTGATTTTCCCTTTCAGTCGTTTCCGACCATAGATGACTTTGTAGGCATTGCCTACAAAGTATTCCTGGTGAGATTTTTACAGGGTAGTTCACCATTACTTATTTCAACCCCTCAATTTTATCCGGGCTCGGAACCGGCATATGGCTGGGACGTATTCATGACTGTAATTCATGTGTTTTCATGGGGGCCGGTTTACCTGTTCTGGGGGACAAAAAAAACCTCCTACCACCTTATGAGACCGGCTAATTCACATTTAGTCGAAAGAGATCAGATAAAGGTTCCTCAAGTCACTAACGGGAATCGAACCCAGTGCTTTCCGACCTGATCTACGGAGGCTCTCCGAACTGTTTAACTATAATTTTATTTATTTTTTATATTCTCTAGCACGTTTATTTTCCTAACGAAGCTGTTGGCAGAGAGCGGTTTAATCATCATGAAGTCTAGTTATTTGTACAATAAATATACCAGCAAATATCGTTATTATAGTTTCAGAATACCAGATTTTTTTGCGTCAGATTTGTTTATGCCAGGAAAGACGTACAGTATGTTAATGTCAGTCCTAGAAGAAAGGATACTATCTAGCAATTTGTGTATTATCAACAATAAGATAAGGTAAAATGAGATCCTTTTTGGGGGGAAAAATGATCTTATCCCATCGAGGAATGGTTCTGTGTCTATTGGGTTATACATATATTGTAAAACAGACTTTTATAAAATTAGAAGCATTGGATTTACATCGACGATAACAATCATACAATGATTGTGTCTGTGTAGTAAGTGCAGTGGCGTTGATTTTTTTATTTTTATTTTTATTGTAGCTGCAAGTGCAAATTCTTTTTCCATCTCTGTAGCCAGGTATAGACCATTGGAGCAATCTGAAGCAATCAACAATCTTAAGTCCCACCAATAACTTTTAATGTTTGTCCTTGAACTTTGTAGATTAATGTGGTTTTTACACGCAGATGAGAAATATTCGATGGATTAATTTGCACTTTCTGGACAATTTTCAAAGTAAAATATAGGTAAATTTAAGTTTAGTTTTTGCATATAATTTTAAATCTTGCATCTATGAATCATATACAGCATCGTTAGCCATTTTTTCTTTTTTACTTTTCAACCACTGTGAAATAGATTTCGTTGAGCACAACATGGGAAAAACATATTTTAATCATAATTGTGGGTTGCTCTTCCCCTGGAGGAATACGCAGAATTAGAGTGCTACCGAGGTGGTATTACTAATCTTTTGAAGACAGGCGGGCAGCCAGTATACATTCTTCATTATTCATTATCCTTCACCAAGCCCTTCACGCCAGTATCTTTCACTAATATTGAGACCAAGGTATTAATGAATGAAAGCTTTTGATGAGAGAGAGAGAGAGAGAGAGAGAGAGAGAGAGAGAGAGAGAGAGAGAGAGAGAGAGAGAGAGAGAGAGTGACAGACAGAGTACTTCAGACAACTACCGCCATTGTGTGGTACTAAATCCTAACACTCATATTATTATTTGTACTACAATTGAACCTATGACGGCCTAGCACTAATAGATGTAAATGTCAGTTCCATAGGCTCTGCATGAAAAATTTTGCCTTCAATCAATATTGAATGCAAAATTTTCAACACGGTCATCTTTAGGACAATCATCAAGAATAATAAATAAAATAAATAAATAAAAAAACAAATAAGAAAGTGATGATTTTGGCTGATATAAAAACTATTTGATGTCTCACAAATAGAAAAAATAAACAAAAATCATAACAGTTTCAGTTTTGTATAGCTAGATTACGACGAACGTCGTTGTCAGTGCTTAGCACAGTGTTCTTTATGATCTACATCACCGATTTTTGCAACCTACAGTTATCAAGTAAAATAAAAATAATTTTGACACTGCATTGACCTTCGTTTCAGAGTTTGTAAATGAAATTCAAAATATTGAAAAAAATAAAATAAAATAAAAAAATAAAAAAAAATATATATATATATACAACAAGTGCGTAAATTTAAATATTAACTAATCGCATAATAATGAATTGGCTGATGTGTAGACGCTTATTGTATATACACTGCTTGGAAAAAGATCAGCGGACACCCCCCTCCCCATGTGCAAAGGGCATGGTGCCATGTAACGAATCGCCTGTTTTAGCCGGTATAAATTGGAGGCATATGATGCACCCAAGGCAGTGCAACTGTGTCCAGGTGAAATGGTTGCGAGAAGGGAACTTGTAAAAGGCGTGAGAGGATGCCATATTGCAGGCCTATCTGTTCGGCATATTATTGAAAAATTGGGCCATGCCAGGTCAATAATCAGTGATACCATACTGAGATGGAACCATAACTGTTGAGACTATCGTGTCTGGGGTTACATGAAAACATTAGTCTGAACACAGAATAAAGTGAATAATAAAAATGTGTTTCATTGCATCAAAGAATTTTGGAAGCTGTATAGTAAAATGGCGCTAACGAACCAGCTAACAACAGAGCGAACAAACGCAGAGGTTATGTGCGAAAATGTGTATCAAAGCAGAGTTGCCCAAATGTCCGTCTTCTATCTTCTATTAAGATAGAAGACGGACTTTTTGGGCAACTCTTATGAAAGCTTTGTTATGATAATTTATTCAATAGATAAACTTTTGATTTTCCAACTTAAGAGTCAGTTTCAAGATGACTTAAAAATGCTTTAACGAATACGATATTGTAGTGTTTTATTTATTTTTTAAATTACCCTCTCTCCATACAGGTTAGAAATCTTACCATCATCATCATCATAACACTAATTACGGGTATAGACCATATTGGTCTGTTCCGGTCTCATTATCCATCTAATTTCCTTTTTGAGGTCTAACCTGCCTTCTCTTTCCAATTGGCTTATATTTTAGTATTTGTTTAGGATGTCTGGTGTTGGCCATTCGGTTTACATGTTCAATCCATTTTTGTTTATAATTGTTTAGTTTTTCTTCTATTGATTTTGTTTTTTGTCCTATTAAAATGTCTTCGTTCCTTTTTTTGATCTAATAATGTGTATTTTGCAGTTCTTCTAATAAATCTGATTTCACTTCTTTTTATTCTTTGTTTATCTTGTTTGTTTATTGCCCAAATTTCACTGCCATATAATAATGTGGGCACTGCTAAAGTATTGTACATTTTCAAGCGTGTTTCTTTTTATACTATATTTGGGTTGAGTGCTCTATTTATCAGGCCTATAATCTGTAAAAACTTCGAAGATTTTAATTTTATGACTTTGTCTCCTTCATATGATATTTCACATCCAAGATAACTGAAAGAATTTATCTGTTCTATTATTTTATTAATAATAACTATTTTGCTTCTAACTGGAGTTTGTCCACAAAATGCAATTGTTTTAGTTTTATCTATGGAAATTTTCATTCCAAACTGTTCTACTATAATGTTTAAATTATATATTGTTCTTTGTAAATTGTCTTCCTTATCTGATATTATTACCTGATCATCTGCAAATAATAGCGTATTTATTTTGTTATTCCGGGAAATTTTTATACCTTGATTGTTAAGGTGTTCCACTGTATCATCATTTCATTAATGTAAATATTGAAAAGTGTTGGAGACAAAGGGCATCCCTGTCTTACTCCTTGGTTTATACATTGTTTTTCAGACAACTTTACATTTATATTTATTTTTATTTCATTATCTTTATATATATTCAATATTGCATGTATCTTACTAATGATTGATATGTTTTTTTTTTTAAATCTTAAACTTTCTAAAGAAATTAATCCATATAGTCTGGCAGATTCTACTTAGGACATTGTGCATGAATTGCGCAAATGAGAAGTTATATTGATAGTGCACCAGTGCCGCGTGCAGCCAACTGGAGTATGGTCACTACAAGGTTTGTCTATTGAGGAAGATTATTTTAGAGGGTGAAAACAGGTGGAAGAAAAGAGACAAAGTTGTTACGGTATGTTTCAAGCTTGACTTTAAGTTAATGCTGTTAGTATCTGCACTTGTTTTACATGCTTCGTGGAAAGTGAAGGAACCCTCGAAGACAACTCAGAAAAACAACATCATAAAAAAGACGAGGCAGAAAGAGAACCTCAATCTGAGCTGAGTGATTGGAGTCTGAGAGAGAGAGAGAGAGAGAGAGAGAGTTTTCTTTTACTGGATAATGTCAAACATTTAGGAAGAGTTTTAGTGCACTACGCTAAATATGAATACAGCATTCTAAAGTGGGCTGATTGTGGTAAAAGGGTGCAAGTTTTTTGGAGGCTGAGGAGAATATTAATATCGCATCCTTATGTCAAGGAAGGACAGATTGTAAGCTAGTACAAGAAGATGATATTATCAAAAGTAAAGGGAAGCGAAATGAGATCCATCTCATTCTTGCAAAATAGAGGGTACAATGTTTTGGTTGCGATAATATTGAAATTGATGTCCAGGCAATCACCTCACTGGACATTGGCAAAGACTGATATCAAAGATTAATTCCTTTATTATGGCAGATCTTGAAGATATTTAAATGTTGTAAGAGGAAATGAAGAACGCCACATTAGTGCTATTCCTTGCCCTCTCATGTGTACAATGGATAACTGTGTGTGTGTGGGATCATATTCTACTGCGTGTTAGACTCACTGGCCTCTCAGAAACCTAATTAATACTATGATAGCGTGGTTAATCCTATCTACATAGTCCACTATGTCTGCAGATTGCATGCATTCTCTGGCCGGTTGGTCTATCTTGAGGGATGAAAAATCTGAGTTTCCCGAGAGAAACAACCCTTCCACCCCCGTATGGCATCGTCAAACACCTTCGATTTCAAAATGCTAGCAAAGGTCTTCTTCTTCTTCTTCTTCCTCAAATTAAATTCGAACCCAGATTTTCCAACCAAAACACATCGTCGTTACCTACTCATCTACGGAAACCACACACACACGCGCGCGCGTGCGTAGTATTTTTAGTAGTTTTATTATACGAGTATGTTTATTTAAATTAGGCATTACACACTAACCTCCTTTTTTCCTGAACAGAAAAGTGTGGAATGTTCGTGTGGATTATCCACCATATTAAGGAACTCTCTCTTTTAACAATGTTGGGGAACTAGGCTTCCTCTAGAAGAAAAGGGGAAAAAATACTCACTACAATTACTTTTCTCTGTTAGCAGTGTTCACGCGTGGTTACGATTTCAATCATCTATACCAGTATTTCCCCAACTTTCAGTACCGGAACCCCTTTTGAAAGTTTAATAAACACTGGCGGACCCACCCCGCTGAAGCAAAAGTAATTCGAGAGAAGTTATAAATATATTTCATTCAAACATGAATAAATATAAAGTATTTGTAATTTAACATTTGCGTTTTAATAAATTACAAACATCATCATCATCATCATCATCAATTTCCTGATACGTACCATCAAGAGGGTTCAGGCTACTCCTGGTGTGCTACATTATTAAATTACAAAGATGTGAAACAATTTTAATTATTAAATACTTTACAATAAATGCAGAAATGATTAAACACGTATAGAATCATACATGAATGGTGAAACAATTGCTGAGGACTTTGATAATGTAAAATACGATTGAAATTCCGAAATTTTGCGGAGAATTCGAACCCAGTGATTCGAACTATCTGAATTTAATTTTAATTCAAACTATTTGAATCACGCGGTTGGAACCGCATCGTATCGTGAACCAGACACTGCCCTAACAGAGGTCCGTCGATATATGCCAAGACACATTTTATTCAAAAATTCCTTTAAAATTTTTAGTTATTGAAAAATTAATTATAAAACAGACGACGTGCATTTATATGCAAAACTGCGCCAACAAAAATATAATTAAAAAAAGTGTCTTGTACCCTGTATGTATCATCATAACCTAAATAAATAAATTATAATCATTCATATTCCTTTTTATTTCACTCATTTATCCTATTTGAGACTACTAAATAACATTATTTATTAATTTATCGCTGATTATTACAGCTGGATGCCAACTTTAATTTTCCCTTGGACGATGTTACAAATTGTTGGTGGCCTACACCATTTCCTTAAGAACCGTTCTTCGCCCAAGATGTATCTTTCCTGTTCTAGGAAACGTGACAAATAGGAAAAGCAGATCTTAATTCGATAGCAGATGATATTTACGTTGGTGAGGAGATGTAGCTTAAATATTTGTGGTTTTTCCTCACTGGAGAAGAGGAGGTGATGGTGAAGCAGGGATAACCCCGTCCCTAAAACTTTGGTACTTAAGTGCTTCCGTTAGTCCCTGCCAAATTCACTTCACTGATTGATAATAACAGAAACAATAGCACGTTTAATGTAGAATTTTCATTTGCAATTATTTTTCATCTCGGTAAAGTATTTCAAACATTAAACTGATTATCCAGCAAGCTTGAACTAAAAAGTTTACTTTTGTTATTTTGTCTATTAGCAATTTTTTTTTGTATTCTTATAATATAATATTTTTGGTTTGTAATTATTAATGGAAAGAGACTCCGTAGCTCAGTCGATATAGACGAAACCCTTTGGTTGAAAAGACGCGGGTTCGATTCCTCTCAATGACGTGAGGAATCTTTATATGGTCTCTTTCGACTAAAGGTAAGTTAGTCGGTCTTATATGGCAGTAGGTTTTTTTTTCACCTCAAGAACAAGCATACCGTCTCCCGTGAACAAACGCGTCTACAGACATAGGACACACCGGAAAGCATAGGGCTAACCACCTTATCCTCGAGTACGGTTGCCTCGAGAAGGGAGTGTATTATTGATTGGCAAATGAGTTGTCTCCATGTAAGTCTGTCGAAATATGGGATGGGGATAATAGAATGATTTTCAAAGTGTCTGGTATGAAATCAATGTTATTATAGAGAAATAGTTAGAAATAATGAACGTGATGAGAAAGAAATGTTTAGGCAAATTTAGCTAGTGGAAAAAAGCAGTGTAATAATGGGGGATTTGAATTTTAGAAATATAAATTGGAAAAAAGAAATAGCTTATGGAAGGAAGGAAGAAAATAGAATTTCTTGAGGGTTCACTATCTCATACAGTTAGTGATGGAAGGAACCCTTTAGTAAAATGCATAAGATTTATAGTAAAACTTCGAATAATGTAATTGTCAACAACAACATATCAGCATTGCCACGAGTAGGTGACAGTGATCATACGGTATACTCGCAGTTCTGACTAAGGACTTGCGAAAGCATGTCCTTAGTCAGAGTCCTCTACAGTAAGAAGGTATATGTGGAAATAGAGGGCAGGAGATTGTTGAAAACTCAGAAAACAGCTTGAAGGAGTTCTATGGAAAAATGAACTTGAAGGAAAAGAGATTAGTATGGCGTAGGTCATAGTTAAGAAGTATTTGACGATGGCAATAACTGACTTGTGCCTAAATCAAAAAAGAATTAACAAAATAGGCGTTAAATAGGGAAATTAAGTAGGAATTGCAGAAGATTATGGAGAAAATATAAACTTGGAAGAAGTGAACAGTTAGTTAAAATCTATAAAGTGCAGGCAAGACGAGTGACAAGTATAACAAGAAAAGCGAAATTAGATTAATGAGAACAAAGTAGCGAAACAAGCTACTCTACTCTCATAATTCTAGAAAAATTATAGGAAGTTTTTCTGCTATGCAGCTAACAAGAGAAAGAATGATTATGAAAGAATAATTCTGCTGGTTCGAGATGGCCCAAGAGTGACCAAAGAAAAAGTTATTGTGGAGTTGTCCAGTGATCATTTTGCTAATGTTTTTTGCAATGATGATAACGATACTATTCTAAAGTAAGAGGAGGTTGAGGAATCAATACTTCAACTCATTTCCTTGAAGGTGAATGAGTTAGAAGTCTATGAATGTTTAAGTCATCTTGATGTGAATAAGGCTATTGGACTTGATGGAATTTCGCTATGTGTTATGAAAGAATGTGCCAAGGAACTGACACTTCCGTTGACTCGGTTGTTCAATGAGAGTCTAGTGTCCTCAACAATCCCTAATGAGTGGAAAGAGGGCAATTTTGTTCCATTGCATAAAGGTGGAAGCAAAACATAAGTGTCAAATTACAGACGTTTGCATTTCTGGAGCGTTGTTAAGGTCTTGGAGAGAGAGAGTGGTTAGGAAAAGAATACGGTATTGGGTGGATAAGGAAAATATTCTGTATAGAGGTCAACGTGGGTTTGTTAAAGAGAGGTCTTGTCTTACTAATTTACTTACATGTTATGATAAGGTGGCTACAGTTCTGGACAGGGGTGATTCCTATACATTGACACTTCTGGATTTTGCAAAGCCAAAATTTTGACAGGCTACCATATAGTAAATTGATGTATAAGTTATGGCAAATGGGATTGGAAAATCAGTTGGTTGAATGGATAGCAAGGAGGAGAGTTACCAGTGGAGTTCCACAATGGTTCTGTTCTAGAACCGCTGCTGTTTAATTTGTTTGTAAATGATATTGCAAGTGGTTTGCAAGTTGATATTCCGCTGTTTGTAGATGATGCTGATGGAAAAAAGTTATTAAGAATGAGGTCGATGTACTGGTGCTTCAGATCGATTTGAATAAAGTGGCTATGTGGGTTGACAAGAGGGGATGTTAATTTGACACCAGTAAATGTAAGGTTTTGCACTTTAGATCTCAGAAAAGTCAAGCTGTGTATCATATTTGAGACGTTGCATGAGATGAAGGAAGCGAGGGATCTTGATGGATAAAGTATTGACGTTCCTGGGACATATCGCAAAAAAGTGATAAAGACAGCACAACGAAATGTCAGTATACTGAGCAGAACATTGAAAAGTAGAGATAAGGATGTGGTCATTCAGCTGTACAAGGCTTTGATTAGACCATATCTGGATTGTTGCGCATCGATTTGGTCTCTGCGTTCCTAGGTGAGAAGTAAGCTCTGAAAAAATTCTGAGGCCGATAACAAAAGCAATTTGGGACTGTGAACTACTGACTAGGAAGACAGGCTGAGAGGATGTAAATTGCCGACTCTAGTAAATAGGCAGAGGAGAGGCGATATGAGTGAGACATACACGAGTACACTGTACAATTACAATCTCCCCGATTCTTTTCTGTTGCATTATCAAAATAAATATTTAAATTGAGCCGATGCGTTTTTATTGCGTCTATTTGTAATAAGGCTTATCAACTAACTCTTTCAAAACGATTTTATATAATCATTGAATAAAATTATTTGTTGTTAGAAAACACAATCCATATTTAAAGAAATGTAATTATTTAGAATAATAACATCCATTAATAACAGTAATGTGTGTTTTAATTTTAATAGGCTTAACTTTAAAATTTTATGTACAAGGTTTTATGTACAATAATGTGCACGTACATAGGATATTAATTATTCATATTGAAGAATTATATAATCAGTTTTATCTTCTAATAACAATTAGAACGGCTAATGTTGCCATCCTCGATGACCACACAATAATTATCCTTTTTTTGGAATGTGGGATTCCAACCCGGAATCTCAGATTCGAATCCTAGAGAGCGAACAGATACGCTCTGGTGTGGAGTGCTGAAAATAAGCTTCCGAACATAGAAAACAGTCCAATGTTTTGTGTACTTTTTTTTTTTTTTTGTGGTTACCTTCACTATATCCAAAGAACTTTAATACTGAGTATTAATTGAGCAGTTCTTAAACTTCTCAGATTAACGTCGTTCCCCCACCAAAAAGGGGGGAAAAAGCATTTCTTTATAAAGATTTTCTTTACTGACTAATTACAAAAACGCAAGTGAGCCACCAGAGCGTATTTTTGTCGTTGGCCCTTACGTCAACCAAAACGGGAACCACTTATTTCATTTAGTTTTGTTTTTTTAATCACCATTTTCGTGATTTCTGTAATTGTTATCTATTTATTTATTTATACTTTTATTATTTTCAGTTTTAATGGCTATTTCTGATTAGTTTAACATTTTTTAATGAATCATCTTCATAGTTCATTTGCAAGTTATACATGGGAATCGGGAAAAAGTCCGCAGAAATATGAAACATAGCAACAATAATAACTTTCTTCTGTGCTAAGTGGTAAATGTCTGATGGTACATACATTTCGTCATCATAAAGAACTTTGCTTACACACCGCCTAAAGTACTTTATGGTCTTCCTTTTCCTCAGTTGCAATTTGCATGACTGTAAAGATAGGTGAAGGTATATGCGTAATTCGTTGTCTCAGCCAACATGGATGCTCTTCCTGGATTGTTTTATTAAACGTCCCTGTTGGCTTTCTTCAAGAATGACAGTCTGAAGAATATAATCTTACTCTGTATATCCAAATATTTGATCGAAAACATATTTTGCTATAGAACCATTGATATATTAATTGCAAGTTGAGTAGCAATGTGAATCGATACTCTACTACAGCGTTTCCCAAACTATGTTCCGCAGAAAGTGAATGTTCCGTGAAAAACTATCAAAATTAATATCAAAAGAATTCGTAACTCAAGGACCAGAAAACATCGAAATCATTAAGAACATAATTTTATAATATATATATACGCTAGTTTATTTTATTATTTTTATGTTTTGATTTGCTACATTTGATAACATAAATGATTTGCTCATTTATGTTATTTATTATTTATATCTACCTACTATACAAAATAACCAAGGTGTTCCGTTAAAATTTCAGGATTTGTGAACTGTTCCTTCGTAGGAAAAGTTTGAGAAACGCTGCTGTAGCACAATGTTTCCGAAACGTTCAATGTCTGCGTATCCCTTCTGAAATTTTGGTGACACTGCCGTATCCCTCTGAGGCAAGTTATGAATATATTTCATTCAAACAAGAATAATTATAAAGATATTTATTATTTAACATTTGCATTGTAATAAATTACAAACATCATCATCATCATCGTTATCAATTTCCTGATATGTATCCTCAAGGGGTTTACAGGCTACTCCGAGAGTACTATATTATTATATTACAACCATATGAATCATTTTTAAAATTGTTAAATACATTTCAATAAATACAAGCACGATCAAACACATGTAGAAGCACGCATGGATGGTGAAACTATCGCTGAGGACGATTATAATTTAAGATACGAATGAATCTGAAACGAGGCCTGTGTAGCTCAGTGGAAGTGACGCTTGCATCCTCTGCGCTTGGTCGCTCGAAGTCAGACTTAAGTTCAACTCTAGTTGCTGACTGGAGAAACTTTTTCTAAGCCTTTCTTCGACCGATTCCCGAGTTAGTCGATCTCTGGCACGGACAAGCGGGTTTTTCCTCCCAAAAACTCGGGTTTTTCATCCCATAAATTCAAGAAAATCGACCGTAGTACCTGCATTATTTTCAGACAGTAACATATCTTGTTAGGGTTAGGTACCAAGAGATGGCAGCACTTGTTTGCCAGCCTCTTCATCGGTGGCTGCTATAATTAGTGACAGACATAGGCCAGATATCTCTGATTGGCTACCGGTGGAGATTGAACTGCCCACTCAGTCTCCAAAAGCTAGATAGGGTATAAAGGCCTCGCCTACTCCCTATAAGGGAATAAAAGGCATTAGCTGATTTTTTTGATTCTGAAATTTAGCAGAGAATTCTGATGCCTGATTCGAACTGTTTAAATTTAAACTTTTAATGCAAACGATTTGAACCACGTGGGTAGAACGCGATCGTGCCGTCAACCAGTACTGTCCTTACAGAAGTCCGTTGATGCATGCTCAGACACATTTCATTTAAATCTTCTTTTAAATTTCTTAGTTATTGGAAAATTAATTGTAAAATAGATGTATGCGAAAATGCCGTTAATTAAAATAAACAGTGAAATGAAATATAAAAAAAATTATTATTTTTTTATGTAATATTAAATCCATTAATTTTGTTAATTTCGAAATGTACATATTAACACTTGTTTAATGATTTAATGGTGAAACATCCAATATCTGCTTGAACACAACTGGGTAAAAGTATGTAAAGAAAACCTTTTAACCAGATTAGCGGTTATCAATTCACTGCCAATTATGGGTATTTTTTGCTTCAATTTTTCCAGTGAATTCTTTCCACTGTATTTTTACTGTTCTTGAGAATCTTCTGCTTGTTCTTGCCATCTAATTGCAAAAGGCCGACATACAATACCGATAAATACAGTAGTCGCCATTGCTACATCTTCTTCTGTATATATGTGAATAAGAGGTCGGAGCATTGCGAAAATCACCATTAATAACGTAGTCCATCTCATCGCCATCTCAGTGACTACAAATGATGAACAAATATACACGGTTGACTTAGAAGACACATAAAGAGGGAAGCAAACAGCAGGCAGACTTCCTATGATAAACAGTAAAAGAATTAATCCCACGGATTTCGAAGCAATTCTGTAATTCATCGATAGTTCCTGTGGTCCATGATCTAATTCGGTAGAGGATGGCTGTTCTTCGATAGGTGTAACTATTCGTCTTTTTTTCGTTCTTACCATCCAAGAATTTAGAAGCAGAGAAATAATGGCAGCACAGTGAAAGAAATATATGATACACACAAAAGCAGCAAATACTGGCGACCAAAGGAAAGGAATAATGCACTGTTCATGCCAGTAGTTCCAGTTTGTCAATGACAATAAGGAGAATACGATTCCCTCACACCACGATAGAATACTAAGAACAATGACCACAATGTATTGCCATTTTATTCTCTGTAAATTATCGGAACATGAAAGTACATTTTCATGGCATACTAGAAGAGTAACTAGTGGAGTGAATGAGAACAACACAAATAAATGGAACCCAGATGGCAACAGGAAACACAAAAAATTTTCGCCTGTATTTTGAAGTTCCTTTGAATTCTCAATAAGTCTGTGGATGTACCAAATCACTGTACAGGAAGACAGCTTTCCGCACACACACAAGTTTAAGATGATGATGTTTTTGTTGTCTCGGAGAAGACCTTGGTGCAAAATGGCGATGAGTTGGATTAAGTTCAGGAAGAAAGCTATTGTGCCGATTCCAACGGAAACAATTATATATATTCGTTGCTCGTCTATGCTGGTTCCTTCTTTTGAACAGTCCATTGTCGACAGCATTGTCAAAACCTGATAGATGACCCAAAGTATTCTTTAAAAGAAATTCATCTGAGATGGTAGCAACCTGCAAGTCATCTTTTACTACTTTTCTCATGCTTTTTCTCTCGCTTGGAGTGATTTTTCCAGACTAAGAATAATCACCAGTCTCTCCGCGTCATACTGAAACATAAAAGAAAATTATTTAATAATTAATACGTATGAACTTCTTAATATGAAAAAAAAAATTAACTGCCTTAGAAATTATTAGTATTATTATTTTCGTTGAAGAGAGAGAGAGAGAGAGAGAGAGAGAGAGAGAGAGAGAGAGAGAGAGAGAGAGAGAGAACAGCTTAATGATGAAGCTAATGTTATGCAGAAGATGGTTAGTCATTAAACAAGATGAGCGTGCTTATCATAGAGCGGAGTGGCATTTAGGATCTCCACCTCTTTGTTGGTTGGTTGGTTGGTTGGTTGGTAAGACTTTCTATGAGTTCCCTTAAGGGCAGCAGGACTCTGAATTCTCGCTAATAAGGGAGTAGTTAGTCAATCTCAAACCTGAAATTGTAGGATTCTTTTTTACAAAAAAAAAAAAACTTCAGCAATATTAAAACTAATCAGAAAACACGAACGATTTTCAGACATCTTTTGATGTAGTAGGTATGCAAACTAATCAGGACCATTTCGTTTAGTATGGATATAGAAACAGAAAGAAGATACTGAAATACATGAATGAAGTGTTCGCTAACGCTATTACAAGATGGAAAACTTCCTATTATGTGGCACTCCATAAAAATATTACTGATTTAAGGATCAGAGATACTAGGAGAAGGAAAGATAAATGTGAAAAACAACTATTCAGTCATCTGTTAAAAAGCTCCTATGCAGTACCGTCGACAGGGTGTATATGTCACACACCGTGATATATACACGGTGTCACGTGACATATTCACGTGCACATATTAAGCCTCATATGTCACGTATATGTGTGTATATATATATATATATATATATAAAGCCTTATATGATATATATTAAGCCTCAGGGCGCGGCGTAATAAGGGCGCTCGTTCAGCCATGTTGCGAACGAAAAACCTCTTTCCGCACTTGCTACACTAACAGGAATTGTTAGTTTAGCGACGGCGCCTATTTTTCCAAGCTTAAGCTGATTAAAAATTATTTGCGAACAGCAATGACCCAAGAAAGATTGCGTGGTCTAGCAACTACATCGAATGAGGCGAACATAGCTTATAATTTAAATTTAGAAAAGCTTATAAACAGTTTTATTGTGCGATATCCCAGCACAGCTAACATTTAATTAATATTATTATGTAATCGTTTTGCATCGATGCTTCTCTTGTAATAAAAACAAAATAGTAATTGGAGATTTTCTTATATTTTTGTCTTATAATCCGTTAGGGGCGATATTTAATTCTTTGTCTCGGGGCGCGATCTAATCCGGCTACAGCCCTGCTCCTATGTCAATAGTATTCGAGATCCCTATTGAGAATCGAATCGTTTGTTGTTATTGTTGTTGTTGTTGTTGTTGTGTGCTTGAAGCAAATCTTGTGCCAAACATCGTTTCTGCTTCTAAGTACGCTTATCAATGACATTTTCAATCGACACTTTCGTCTTCGACCTTAACGCAATATTTTCATTGTGTGAGCGCCATCTCGTGGTCGCACTTAGTATTAGATTGGAGCTGTAAATTATATTCCGTTGAAATAATTTTAACCCGAGAAATTATTTACTATACATTTCATTTTTAAAAACCATACTTTTCTATAAACACAAGAAAATGTACTAATATTATTCATTCGGGATACGATACAGCTTTTAACGAGGGACATATTTATTCTCAATTACTGCAATTTTGCAATCATATATGACATGACAGACAGGTATGACTATAATTTTTTTTTGTTTTTTTTTCAGTGACTAATAACAACAGTAATATAGTAAAATCTCGATTTAACGGACCCCAATTCACCGGACATGGGATTTAACGGACATAATTTGACAAATAAATACAAACAATGAAATGATTAATAAAAAATAAATAATACGATGGTTAATCGGAAGCGATCGGCAGTGTTCATAAATTGCGTCTTCGGATACATTCGCATATTGTGGTGTTGTAGAAGCCAAATCTTGTGCCAAATATCGTCTTTGCTTCTAAGTACGCTTAACAATAACATTTTTAATCGACACTTTCGTCTTCGACCTTAACGCAATATTTTCATTGCGTGAGCGCCATCTCGTGGTCGCGTGCGTAATAATTCGCCGCCGTGAATGTGCTTTGGTTCGGTAGAATAGCCTCGGTAGCGTTGCTAAAGTAAAACATGTGGTGTTTAGGCTGGAGTAATTTTTAGTTAAACCGTTATTAATCATTATTAACAGGGCCGGAGGAAGCGGGCATGAGGTGCATGCGGGCGTCGCTACGATGGGGGCACCGCCGCCAGGGAATGGTTCATAAGTTAATTTTTAAGAAACAAAATTTTCATCATAAAAACAAAAAAATTCTTAGAATGATCAATATTAAAATAAATAAGGCCGGATACACCGAATAAAAATTTTAAAAAAAAATGTATATTGCCGCTTCTTTGATCAGCCGGCTGTTTACAATTTTGCAGCTAGAGCAGGCTAAATGTTTGCCTGCAGAATGTTGTGTCTACTGCAATCTATCTAAAGTGAAACGGTGAACTGTTTTTATGCGCAGAAACGAATTTTCGTACAAAACATTTGTTGCTAGTTAACCAGTCATATGGTACGCATCTCAGTAGGATACTGACGGTAGCGCAGTGCCGACTATTATTTCGTCTGTATCGTGTTGTGTAATAATTTCTTGTGGGTATAAAATAGAAATGGAATCAAAAATTAAAAAAAAAGGTGCACAAAATCGTAAGCGTCATGCTGCGAAATAAGCAGATATTAAGAAACAAACTGGGGCTCTTAATAAATTTGTTAAAATATTAAAATATTCTGATGCAGATTGTAACCAACTTGATACATCAGAAATCAGAGTTGAAGAACAGTGCACATCATCCAGTGTGCATGAAAGTACTATTGCAACTATTGAACAATATAATTGAACATGATTTAAGTGAAAAATAGTTAGGATTTAGTCAACTACAACAAGATTTAGTTGTAGTTAACCACGAGACTAACACATTGTTAGTGTCTGTAAATTTAGAAGATCCAGGTGAATGGGGAAATATTGATGAAAAATTACGAGTTGTTTTAATTGAAATGGGGCCTGTTCAAAAGAAAAATATAATATATCTCAGAGATACATATGGTCGTAAATTTGGCTACACGTATTATAATAGAAAAATGGAAAACGGGAGCTCGTGCCAAGAACATGGCTCATTTATTCCGAAACTTTAAATTCTGATTTTTTGCTTTTGTTGTAAACTTGTCGCACCTGCTAAATCAACTAAATCACCTACTGAGTCTTGTAGAAGGTTATAACGATTGGAGAAATGTAAGTGCAACTTTGCATAGACATGAGACTAGTTTAACTCACATGAAAAATTTCTTAAAATGGAAGGAACTTGATAAAAATTTAATAAATAAAACTACTATTGATTGCCAGACTCAAAGCGTGTATGAAATGGAAAAGAAACATTGGACGAGTGTTTTAGAACGCTTGATTGAAATTATAAAATTCCTTGGTAGCCAAAATTTAGCTTTTCGCAGATCATCTGATAAATTATATGAAAGGAATAACGGCAATTTTTTTAATATTAGTCGAACTGTTTGCGAAGTTTGATCCCGTGATGGAAAATCATGTTGAAAGGGCCCTACAACGAAACAATAGAGTACACTATTTGAGTAAAGACAGTCAAAATGAAATATTGGAAACTTTAAGTATCTAATCAGGGATACAATTTTATTATCAATTCGAAAATCTAAATATTATTCCATAATTTTAGACTGCACACCTGATGCAAGTAAAACAGAACAAATGACCATTATTATTCGCTTTGTTTCTTGTGACAATGGAATTGTCAAGATCAGGGAAAACGTTTTACATTTTGCAGATATATCAGATTCCACAGGACGTGGTTTATGTGCAGCAATAATGGAACAACTGGAAAAATAGAACATTCCCATTGAAGACATGCGAGGTCAATGGGACAAATATGAAAGGGAAAAAATATAGGATCCAAAATTTGCTTTTGAACAAAAATCCTCGAGCGTTTTACGTGCCCTGTGCTGCTCATACTCTAAATTTAATCATTAACGATGCAGTGAAAGTGAATGCACATACAATTAGTTTCTTTGCAATTATTCAAGAAATATACAATTTCTTTTCATTCTCTCACAAATGTTGGGCAAGCCGTTTCGTAAAAATTTAACATTGAAACAGCTGTCAGAAACGCAATGGGAAAGTAAAATTAATGCAATCCGCCCTCTACGATATCAGTTAGGAGAAATTTACGATGCACTTTTTGAAATTTTAAATAATGAAACTTTTAATAAAGAAACTCAGCATGAAGCACAAGCATTATGTGCTAAAATAAAGGAGTACAAATTTATTTGCTCTCTTATAACTTGGCATGATTTACTTAACAGAATAAACCCTGTGAGTAAAATGCTTCAAGACAAAAATATGAACATTACACTTGCTTTAGAATCTATCGAAAACTTTAAAATATTCTTACAAGAGTATCGATCAGACACAAATATTAAAGAAGTTCTAAAACGGCAAAAGAACTGAGTGAAGAGGTGGATGGAGAACAAGAATTTAAAACTGGTACGGAAGTTCGACGACGAAAGAAGACACGACAATTTGACAGCTAGCATCATGACGAAACGCCACAATCGCCAGAAGATAAATTTAGAGTGAATGTGTTTCATACACTTATAGACGTTGCAATGTGTTCGTTAATAGAACGTTTTGAACAACTAAAAACATATTATGATAATTTCAATTTCTTGTATAGATTACTACAAATTAATAACGAAGATTTACGAATACATTGTGACGATTTAGAGATTCTCTTGAAGAACTGCGACAATAAAGACGTAAATGCAAGACGTAGAACTATATGACGAGTTATGTGCTTTCCGCGATATTTTTCGGAAGGATAATTTAAATATTCAAAAGCTCTTTCGATATTCTTAATTTTATTGTGTCCAATAATTTATCTTTCCCTAACTTTTCCATTTCTTTAAGAATACTATAACCTTAACTGTTAGTGTAGCGAGCGGTGAACGTTCCTTTTCCAAGTTGAAATTGATTAAAACCTACTTAAGAACAAGTATGTCACAAAAAAGGCTTGTTATTATAGTTTGGCGTTAATAGCTATTGAAAATGCTATATGTGCGGAATTAGACGTTAAGACCATTATTTCTAATTTTGTGAATATGAAATCAAAAACCTAACACTTTTAATTTAAAAAATTCAAGTATATTTATGTAATTTAATTTATTTTGTTATTCTGCAAAGATGTTATTTTTTGAATACTTACATTAAATGTTCTAATTATTTCTGAATTCTTTTCTTATTTTCTGATTTATCTTGAGTTTCTTTTATTTTCCTAAAAGATAGTCATAAAAATTATTAAAATTTTTTTACAAGTTACTAAGAATTTAGTAACTTGAATTTTTTAAACTTTAGTTCAAATAAATTTTAACTTTAATTTATTTGAACATTTTAATTTTGTTAGTGATTCGGGTCGGTGAGAAGGCTATAATCCCTGTATCATTATATTCAACGATTAAAGTGAAGTGGTTTTTATCAAAATTTGCTTTAACTTTTGAGAATTTTTTGAATATTCAGGTTTTTAACGATTATCCTGCTTAGTCAACACTTCCGGTTCGTTACATTTAGCGAACATGTGGCTGTTCTGTCAAAGTTTATTTAAGAAATTTCAAATAATTTAAATTTTTATTATCGTAAAAGAGCCACACGCCTCCTGGTCGTTACAGGGGCGCTTAGAAATTGCATGCGGGCGACAAAGATCCTAGCGCCGGCTCTGATTATTAATATCAGAAAACGAGATAAGCTTGAGTTAATAAGTAAGTTGGAAAGTGGTGCATCTGTTGCTCATATTTGTGAACTTTACGGAGTGAAAAAGCACACAGTTTCGGACATAAATAAAGACAAACTTACTTCCTTTTCGCTAAAATATAGCGTTGAGAGCTCCAAAAGGGATTTCAACGTGGCGGATAAGAAACATGTGATGTTAACCAAGCAAAAGAATTTACAAGTGGTTCGTTCAACAGCGATCTACTAGCGTTGTTGTTCGTGACGTTGAACGAAGGTCGGCTGCTGAAAAAAACTGGAACATCACATGGGCATAATCTTCCAGACGAGTGATGGGATGGCTTTGGCGCTTTCGTAAACGCCATGGTATTACGAACAGGCAAACATGTGGTGAAGCACTGAGCTTCACCACATTGAACAAGTTGAGTCCTTCAGAAATACATCAATGAAGTCATTGAATCCGAGGGTCTTATTTTGTTTTTTCGTGCTGTTCCCGAAAATACCCTCGCAAACATACACGAGATTAGCAGGTCTGGCCGCAAATTAAACAAGGAGCGCATTTCAGCCCTACTTTGTGCTAATGCCGATGGTGCGCATTGCCTCAATCCGATGGTAGTCGGAAGAGCACGAAAGCCTCTCGCTTTTGAAGAATGTCATGAGCCAGCTGCATGTCATCTATTCCAGCTCAAGTACAAGTGATATTTTTTTCCGACTGGTTTTTCAATCACTTCTTACCTGAAGCGCAAAACTACCAAGAAGAGATCCTGAAAATCTCTCCTGAAGATGTAAAAGCTGTTTTACTTCTTGATAATGCATCAGCCCATCCTACTGCTGAGAAGTTGGTTAGTAGGAATGGAAAAATAAAATGTATCTTCCTTCCTTCAAACACCACTTCTATAGTGCAGCGTATAGACCAGGGAGACATTGCTGCCTGCAAGAGGTTGTATAAGAAGAAGTTTCTTGAAGAGATTATGGTTGTCTTGGAGAACGAAGAAAACGATCCCAAAGAAGATACAAAAAGCAAGGACACTTCAAAATTTCCGCGAATACAACATCAAGTCCGCCATCTTTAATTTTGCTTCCCCTTGGAAGAAGATAAAAGACTACAACATTTGCTAATAGCTGGACCAAGTTACTGAACGGGAGTGAACCAGAATACGATTTCAGAGGTTTTAAAACCTCTGATTTCCGTGAAACTTTGATGCGAGGTGGTGATAATCAGGGGCGAATTATCCATGCTTGTTATGCAAGCCCATTAATTGCGAAAGAAGTATCATTTATTTGTTAATAAATGCATGCATTTATAAGCATTCCATTTAGGCTTTTATTTTTTGTAGACAGAAGGCGTCTTAAGCTTGTGCGGCAATAATTGAGCTTTGCGTTGTGTATCGAAGGCTGATGCTTGCTCATCTAGTCATAGCTACCTTGGCTTGGTCGGTTGTAGGAGCTTCCAGGTCCTTGCAGCAGCACTGTGATTTCATACACGTGCAAAGCCATTTCACATCGTCTCACTCTGTCGCTTAAACACAGGCCATACATAGTCAAAGTTGCTCTAGCGAGTGAGCTTCAGCCAGCCTTTACAAGTGTGCGTGCTGCTTGGGAAAATTAAGTTACAACCAACTTTTTATGACGATGACGATGTTATTGACCAGTTCATAAAGAAGAATCGAAGGGTAGAATTTGTATTCAAGTAGCTAAATTGGAAAAAAGTAGAATATCATTTGTAAAATAAATGTTGTTTTTGTATGATTAAATGTACATAAATTTCTAAATATATAGTTTTAAATGGTCAGTAATTCATTATTCTGCTAATCAGACTTCAATCACACCTCTCATTCCCTGAATCATAACGAGAGCAAGTTTGAATTTCAAGACCAGCATTCACCCCCGGTGATAATGTTACTGAGAATGACATTAAACAATGGCTAGACATAGAAGAGGGCGACCCAGGCTGCCAAATTCTCAGCCAGGAAGAGATTGCTGAAGATGTTCTACGGGGCGATTAGGAGGTTGACAACGAGGAAGAAAAAGAAGAAGCGGTTTCAGCTGGTCCGAAACTGTAGGCGGTTAGAGAACACATGGACGACATCATTTCGTTCATAGGCGCATCTTCAGATCCAGAGGTGATTGCTAATTATGAAAATTTTCGACAATTTCGATCGTTAATTATTAAGAAACAGTTTAAAAAGTGGAAAGCAACTGAAACTTGATGCTTTTTTTTTTCAAGCCCAATCCTTACTAAAATTGTACAGTATTTACATAAAAATATTCTCATTAAATATATTAATACTACTGAAAGTGTTTTATTTTCAAAACTATTCCTAAGATTCGCGATTTAACGTATTTTCGATTTTATGGACAACTCTTAGCCCCTAATAGTCCATTAAATCGAGATTCTACTGTATTATCATGCGATTCTTCTTCTTCTCCTTCTTCGGCACTATAGCCCCATTTACGGCTTGGCCTCCCATTTTTGGGTTTCATCACTCACTAGGTGGGGTCGTTACTCCCCACGCTCAATCGTGAGTAATTGTCTGTGAGGCATTGTGTTCTTAAAACCGGTTTTCCTGCTTTGCGGCGGGAAAAACCCCAGTTAAACTGGGGAGGAAAACCCTGCGGTCCACCTCCAAGACCGGCTAACTTGGCTATGTCTGAGAAAGATCCTTAGTTCCTCACGTCGGCGACGAGAATCGAACGCAGGAAGCCCCTTTCCCAGGCATATGGTTGCGGAGCGCGTAACCACTCGGCTAACCGCGCTAGCATGTGATTAGATTGGGTCTAATCCGAAAGCCTGTCAAGTTCACCAATAATGCATTTAACTCGGCAAATCAAAGGAGCATTAATCACATGAAATGATGAATGATGAAATTGAAAAATAAAAATGAACGACTGATTATGCCTAAGACCATAAATGTGTGTTGATTTATCAAGGAAAGAACCACATTGTTAAATTACGAAGATAAATAAACTGGCAACTTTACTTTCAAAATTTCTATTTTGGACTAATGAATTCACGCCATTAGAGTAATGACGTTTTGGGGAATATTTCTGGTTCCAGAATATTCAACCAAGTAATATTTATCAGCTGATGATGGCCCTTACAAAGAAATAAATCTTTATTTAAAAAAAAAAATAAAAAATAAAAAGTCAGTTGAGAAATTCGACTACTACAAACAACACTGCCGTTATGAATTCCCCTACTGAACGAAACCGTTGATTGAAAAGTCAGAACACAGCTGATTATCTCCACATTTCACGTATAATATTTTACTAATTCATCCATGACTGAATGCATTACAAGAAGTAGCAAATGGGTGTCCAAAAATACAAAACAACTAAGCATGGTGGTCCATCATTAGTCTCTGGGGTGGGATGGGGTAGGGTGAGAAGGGGAATGCATACAATGAAGAAAATACATCAACCCCCAACAGACAAAAAAAAATCTTCAGCAAAGAAAGCGATGATGGCGCACTTTTAGGGTAGCAAAGGAGTCATCCTAATCAATTTCCTTCATATCTGGCCCACGTAGTCAATGCCACATCATGCCACAACATTTGCATCTATTATATAGTGAAACCTACGGAGTATTCATAACTAAAAATTCACACGTACACCACGGTAATTAAATTTTAATACGTAGATATTTCGTCGTAAGTATCTTAAGATAATCATCAGTACAATTATTGCAAACAACACTAGGAATTACATTCAAAGAACAGTCAGTGTGTGCATGACTCTTACTGTGCATCATTTACTCTTACAGAAAAAGACCCTTACTGTGCATCATTTAATAAGCGCCAACATAGAAAAAGTAATCCTTCGCTTCGACTTCAAGTACTAAAAGGTTATGTTGAAAAATAGTTTAAGGATTTCTCTTTCATCTGTTCATAATTGTGAACAAAAGCATTTCTCAAAATCATTTTAGTATAGTGGCGTCATCAATTCTCACAGACTGAATTCAAAGATGCTTTAGGTTAATGCGCTTCAAACAGTTTATTTATTGTCATTTGTGACCTCATAATCTTATGAATTTTATGAATAAATTTTTACTTAATTTTGCCACTAAAAATCCGCCAAATTTTAGCCAAATTTCCGCCAAGCTGACAAATGTAAGTGAATAAGTTTTGCAACGGAGTGGGTAGTATTCTTTAGTAAATTTTTGAAAATCGGTTGGCACCAGTCTCCACTTTCATCATCACTAGAGATCGTACTTATATTTTGGCGATTTTCGAGAGCAGAAGGGAAAAAATCACAGTCACTTACGCTAATACCAACTAACCCTGGAACCTGCTGGGAAAAAAAAAAAAAAAGACCAGGAAAAAGTTTCTTTGGTTGGTGACTAACTTCGATTTTTTTCCCCGCATCTAGCGTCATAGAAATTACACCACGAATATTAATAGAAATGGTAAATAATAAATTTAATTAAAATCCGTTCAGGCCAAAGTGGAATTGTAAAATGTGTACGGAGAGAGAACAGACATGGGTTTAGAGTATCGGTTCCCAACTGGTGATATGCGTACCCCCGGGGATACGTGCTGCGCCGTTCAGGGGTACACGAAAAATAATCAGTAATGGCGGAAAAAGAAGCAAAGTAAACAAAATGCTAAACGTTAGTTATGGAACAGTAAATGTCAGTATTTAAAAACAGCTATTTTAAGAACAAGGGGTACACTTTATAGAAATGGGTTTAAAAGGAGTAGTATACAAGCGGAAAAAAGTTAGGGACTACTGGTTTAGAGAAACACCAAAGCAATTTTTGCCTCAAAAATTCGCAATAACTAAGCAACTTAAAGGACGATGTGAAATCATTGATGTCCATTTGTTGCTTGGGTATCTGTGAGGGTATTGTTTTTAGGCATGCGTTTCTGCAGGGTGAAAGTCCTATAGTACTACTTGCGACCCAAACGCTTCGCAGATGGGTATACTCGTGTTGCGTGAAAATATTGGAAGCCATGCAGACCTAAAGTAACTTTGAAATTGGAAACTGGGAAGTATTAGAGCATTGTGGAGTAAGTCGCTGACACTCAGACACTTCACTAAAACAAAGGAACTACTCGAAACAAATTTTCAGCATAAACCGGAGGTCATCTTAAGTGCCCGGATTATTTTTCTGAGGATATTCAGAAGCACTGCGCTGATAGAATTTTCCAAGGTCCCTCGCTTCAACCTCCTGTAATAAGTACCATCAATGTGGTACAGTCCGACCACAGAAGCGAGAGCTGTCGTTGGCAGAATGCCAAGAAGAGTCAATTCATGTTGAAAGGGGAGAAAGAAATAAGGCGATATACGAATTGGTCACCAACACGCGAAATCATGTACTTTATACGTAAAATTTTCCAAATGTGATACAAGCAAAATAGTTACCACTTTAAAAACTACAATGATCATAAAAGAGAAGTTAATTTTCCGACGTGTAATAATGAACAACTCATCCCACAATACGGATTGATCACCTTATTATCCGAATGGATTCTCTTTCTTTTGACATGCGCAGAAGTGTTGAAGGGTTTCGTATCTGTGGGCGTACTATACTGCACAACATTTTTGGGTTCCAAAACTTTACATTGATTGGTTGTTGAATTGATATCCTCACTCACCTACCCCAACAGGTAGTTTATTCAAATCGTTCTGAAACACCATTACATCATTGTTAATATCTTATCCAACTTTGGCAATATATGCAATGGTTGAATATCCGCTTATAAACCACTCGCAATATCATTAATAAACATATTAAACTACAGTGGTCCCAAGATAAAATCCTATGCCACTCCACTAGTGACTCTTCTCAAAAACACAGCTCCTGTACACACAATAAACTGGAGAAATAATGACATTTGTAAAGATTTTATTCATATTTTACACTGCCGGATTTTACGGGAAGGACGTCATTCGGTTTCGAAAAACCATTAGCTATTCAAGTTTAAATATTACATCATTATAATATTAAATTCATCCATAAAAATACGATTTCATTTCGTAAATGAATTGTTTTGTACATTGCTCATGTTCTGATGTATTAATGAAAAGTCTAAATTTTTTAACAGTTTAGTTTCATGATAAGAGAGTAAACCAGTAATTTAAAAAAAGGCATTATTACACCGAACGCACTGATGGCCACATCTCATTACTACTGCGAATTTTCATTATATGCTTAATAACTTGTTTCCTGATCAACCAAACTGATCATATTAAGCCCGCAAACTAGAAAATTATTTGTGTATAACCAAATTTAGTCTCAGTAGTTCTGTGTCATTTCTTTTCTGTTATCACTAACAAATGCCTCTTTATTGAAACAGGATTTCTTGCACAGAGAATTTTCACTATATTTCAAAAAAATTTTGAGCTGTAGAAATTGAAGAAATGCGGAAGTTAGGTTAACCTTAACAGACAACAGAACGCGTGACAACGTAATCAGTTACCATGACAACATCTTATGCAATTAACATTTGATCTCGTTCCTTTTAACTTTGTGCTGAAATTTTTTTTCTATGCTTATTACACTGTTGTCCTAACTTTTAAATAGTGGTCCGTTTCTTATAAAAAATTTTTACAAATACAGTACGTATCGCAATATGCATTTTGTTTATCTAAAATGTATAAATGAAACCTTAAGACTAATCACATTTGACATTTACATAATTTAATATATATTAATATCTGCCTGTTTTTTTCAGTAGATAGTTTTCAAATTCATACAACTATTGGAGTTAATACGCATAACTGTAACGCTAATAATTTGTTCGTAATATTAAGTTTTTAATAGTAAATGCGGCATCAGTAATATTTTTACAACTCAAAATTTAGACATTTAATTTTAATTTATGCATTTAGGTTTTTACTCCCGGAAATTCGGGTTTTCATCTCAGAAGAACACACTATTGAGAAAAAATAAATAAAAATAAAAATACTATTGTGATGGACAATAGATGGCATTGTGTGTAGTTGGTTTATTAAGTAAGTAGAATACCAACCCTCGAAGTGTCGTTGGACTCCTTGGAAGTGTGACGTTAATAGTTAACATTAGTTGATATATATTTTTCTTATTAATTAGTATTCGTTACATTCTCAGTTTTTTTTTTTTCCGAGTTTCTAAGTCTTTCTAAGTTTATAGTCTTACAAGGTGCCTTATACTCAGTGGCAGCTCGTGGCTTGAAATCGTGGGGGTGCTGCAACTTTCGAAATTTAATAAAATAATAAATTTAAAATTTTAATTTATTTTTAAATTTAATAAAATTTAATAAAATAATAGTATAATTCAAAATTACTTTAAAATAAAATCTATTCCTTAAATTATAATTAAAGGAATGGATCTACAATTTTTGGACATTACAATTAATTCCTTTAATTGTAATGTCCAAATATTTATAGAGACGGAGTAAACACGATAAGCACTACGGGCACTCTACTACTGGCGCAAACTGCATATAAACAACAGTGGAACTGCGCGACAAACAGTGCCGCATTACACTAATAGCTCGCATCTCACTATGACGTGCATATGCTTGCGCGCGTAGCAATATGACACTGTGGTAAACACAGTGCTGCTAACATCCTTCGCCCTCCTAAGTGCTACAAGATGGATTTTTATTATTTTTTATACAAAATAAGAGAATTGTATGTTGATGATAAAATTAAATATTACAAGCAAATATAAATAAATTAATAAATATATTTGTACATCGAGAAAAATTGGGGGTGATGCAGTTCCGTAGTGCCTATGCACGAGCCTCCCCTGCTTATACTAGATCATACACAATTACTGCAAATCGAATAACTAGTTATTGTCATTCAGTTGATCTCATTAATTCTGGAGATTTCTTGAAAAATTTATCGGATGAATATAAACGGCATTATTAGTCAGATAAGTTCATATGTTGCATAGATCAAGAATCCATTACAAAAACTTCATGTGACATTTTACAACAAAAGCTTTTGTTACATCACCCACATCGAAATATTCTAATCACACAGTGCTAAAAGACATATGCAACGATTTATGACCATTCTTCTAGGAGTTTTCTGATCCCGGAGATTCCCAGGTTGGAGATACTTGATTCATATATATAGATAATCCTACAGGGGCGCAATGGAATTTAATTTGGGATAAAATTGGTCACGGAGGATGGATAAACTCTGTAGAATCAATGCCGTTACTCGAGGCTTATGAACTGTTGTAAATAAACAAATAAATAATAGATGTATATATGCATCTGTTATTTTGTGACAGAAAAAAGAAAAGGAAAAAGATTTTCTTGCTGTTTTATATGTAAACTTGTAAAGTTTGTAACGTCATCAAAACAGAAAAATAAAAATATAAAACAAAATAAAATAAATTAGAAAAAAGTATTTTGTGAAAATAAAATAATATAAGGACAGTAGAAAGTTAGTAAATCGTTTGGAAGAAATAGTTGGATCACAATGCTAATTAAATACCTTTTGTCAATGTTGGCGGCCAGGTACATAAAAACGTGCCAAACGACGAAACTTTCTTCTTGCGCTTTTCTTTAGTTTGAAGTCTATATAAAACACTGCGCCACATACTTAAACACACGATTAGAATTATTACTGCTTAAAAATGTAATTAACGTTTTCGCAGATAAACAAAAGGTCATTCACTCTTACCTGAAACACGCTTGTAACCACACGCATATGTTATTCCTGCAAAATATCCTTTTGCATGAGGCAAACGAACAGTATTTGTGGACATCTGACATTGGATGTAAAATGCTGTTCACAGGTGGAGCTAGTGGTCGCATTGATTTCTGTATTATGTGTTATTCAGTTCGCATGACTCACAAAAACCGAAAGCGGTTAACGAAAACCAAGCTGGACATGCGGTATCGATCTTTCGTGTTTCGTAAAAACGAACTCCTCCCATCTGTCAAATTGCTGTTTCTGTCACGTGCTATCTGAAGACAAACCGTGCAGACAGATTACTCTTTGGCGAATAACGGATTATGTGAACTTCCACGAATCGAAAGAACAGGGAATGGATCATTTTTATTTAGGAAATTTTTGGACATGCTTGGAAATTTCGTAATTCTACTTAGGAAGTTTCATGTTAAGGATGCTAATATTTGTTCATCTGCCACTCGTCAAACAATGTTGGAACTGTATAACTAGCGCCCTCTTTTAAAATTTTCATGATTGGAAACCGTGGAAGGCCATTCGTGGCAGACACTTATTGCAATATGCACGCTATCCAAATAAAATTTTTCTCTAGGTTAGATAACAAGAGAAACAAATGTGTATCAATCAATTAAGTAATCTGAAGGACAAAGTATAAATTTAGGGATAAAAAACACTAAAAGGTCAAACGTTATTAAAAATGTAACTTGCACTTGCGAAATCAAATAAAGAATACAAATTTCATTAATATATAATTATGTGCGTTATCGGATTTTTTTTAAATTAGAATATTTTAGCTCCCTCTGGATGGTAAAATATTTTATCTTGGATTTTTGATTTCATTTGTTGCTTTTGGATTTTAGATTTTTCAAATAGTTGTTCGATTCCCCCCCCCCCTCTCCCAAACCAATTCCACGCATGCTGATGGTCTCTTGAGAGCTTGTGAAAATCCGTTTTTATTTTCAGACAATCCCCTTAGCGTTTACACTGGGCCTACTAAGTTTTCATTGCTAGGTTGCTAAACTGCTCCAAATTCTTTTAAATAGTTGTCAGACACTAACTGATATATGAGCAAGAATGTAAATCACATAAGATACATTCCCAAGGGAGATTTTGTCGAAATGCCGGCAATTAAGTCCTTTTGCAGTTCTCTAAAACATGTAATTGTAGGGTGGAGGGAAGTAGACCTTTTTAAATGTCACAGGTCATGAATATTCGTCATGTTGCTTATAGAAAATAGTTTAATGTCTCCCAATTGGCTAATTAGCAGAGCACGTCAAGGCCTAGAATTTGCATGTGGTCTTCAGAGCCGCCATAAGAGTTCTAATAATTCCAAGAATTGAAAATTATTAGAATTAATAATAATAATAATAATAATAATAATAATAATAATAATAATAATAATAATAATAATAATAAATTAAGATATTAATATTCTCGTTCTCGATTCTCGTTCGATAATTGAAGGTAAGTTAGCCGATCTCATATGCAGTAGCAGAATTTTAAAATACTGTGTACTGTGTAGGAGATGGTGCAGGTTATATGGTGGCTCGTGTAATGTTGTATAGTGTAGAGTATCCTGACGATAAGGTCTGGGACCAGACATTTCGTTTTAATAATTTAGTTTCGTGATAGTACGTAGTTTTAAAGCATGACCCAAGGATCCGCAGTTATTTTTAAACTGGCCCTTCTGCTAAAAATGGGTTGGTCACGACACGTGAGAATATCGCTTGTGTTTGTTTATATTTAAATAATAATAATAAGTACAAAAGTATAACAGTTAACTGATAATAGCCAGTAATCAAACTATTATTAAAATATTAATAAAAGTATTCTTTTCGACTCGTTTATTGATTACAGAGGATAAATATGAATACATTCATTATAATTGGACATGACAAAATAATCAATTTTTATTTGGTCCAGCTAGTCAAAGGAGTTTTTAATGTTTTATAAACTAGTCATTTTTTTAGAGGAGGTTTAAAATGGGAAACGGACAGTTCAAATACAGTAAATAAGGATGCACAATGAAAAAAAAAGTTGTTGACGATAAGGTGTTAAACCCCCCCCCCCCTTGTTTTTAAATACTGACACTTTTGTTCATTGCCTATCTTACTTTAAAATTGTTTACTTTATTTGTTTTTCCGCCATTACTAATTACTTTTCGTGTGCTCCTGTACGGCCCAGCACGCATCGCCGGGGGCAAGCGTACCACCGGTTGGGAACCGATGTGCTAATATTTATAATATTTATACTTATTAAAGAATACTTTAATAAGTTAAATACTTATAAGCTAAAGTATTTAGCTTATAAGTATTTAACTTATTAAAGTATTCTAAACTAAAGTATGAACTGAGTGGGATTAACATATATTATTTATGGTGTTGGATGTTTTTTATGGATAGAGCGTAGCGTGTAGGCGTTGAGTATCGTGGCTTCTGTGGTTTGTGTTCTGTGCATGTTATCTGCTCTCTTAATTGTGTTAATAGTGTTTCTGAAGTTCGTGTTTTAGTGTTCTGTAATTTTTCTGTTTGTTTTTGTCGATAATGACGATGATAATTCATTTCTACTAGTGTAGACAACGTCGATACGCAAATAATTCTTTACAAATTGTTGTCTCCGAGGAAATACCGAATCGTTTTTTTTTTTTGGTTTATTATTATTATTATTATTATTATTATTTTATGTGATGTCCGTTTGCTTCGTGTTCCACACTGGTCATGTTTACTAACTAATTAACTGTCAAATACTGATATGATGTTGTTGGATGAGAGGGCTCCGTTGTAATGCTAATAGATTCATTTATAATTCAGGATTTCTTCAGGTGTAAGCATACAAATGAGTACACTAGTGGACAAAACATAAGGACTAACAAAGGTGACAACTGTTATGCAGTTATAAAAGACATTGATGTTAATTTTAAAATGTTTCTAATTGTTCATAACTTTGTGCCTGTTTACGCATTCACGTAAACGTGTTTGACTAATGAAGGCTAGGATGTACTGGTTAATATTTAAATGTTTAGGATCTAATGCCATTTCCAAAGACTTCCAGATTTTTCTCTCCTTTGTATCATAGCAACGGTGTAATAGTTCCGATTTATCCCATAAAATTGATCGCATCATAGCCGCTAAACACCCGGTTATTGAAGTGGGCAATGAGATTTTGTGGATTGGATTAGTGATCTCATCTTGATAAAGAGGATAAATACTGTTTTGATTTTATATTCTTCTTCATTAGGAATTTCTCTGATCTAATGTTGGTTGAATAGTCTGGAGATGATGTCATTATAGCCATTTTGAAGAAAGGTGTGTTTTAAATGTTCAAGTTCTTTGGCGAATTCATCCTTGTCAGTGATGAGTCGGTGGGCTCTTTCTCCTAGTGTGGAATAATACCCAAATAATACCCAATTTTTGAAGTCTATAATAATGGGAAGAGGCATGTATATATCTGTCAGTGTGTGTGTGTGTGTGTGCATGCTTTCGAAATATAGACACTTTTAACTTACCCTGTTCCTTAGTCGAAGATCAAGAAATGGGAGTGAACCATTAAATTCTAAATCATAGGTGAATTTTACGTCAAGATGTTGATGATTCGGGTACTCATGAGAAAGCAGAAGTGAAGGTAGTCCATGGTTCCAGAATAAGAATATATCATAAATGTACCTTTTCCATAATTTTGATTTATGATGGTATTCTTCTAGAGCCTGGTTTTCGAATGTTTTCTTATAATGATTTGCTAAAACTGGCGAAAGAGGACTGCCCATGGCTAGACCAGAGTTCTGTTTGTATGTTGTTTTTATATATTTGAAGTATCCAGATGTGTATATATGTATATATATATATATATATATATATATATATATATATCTGTGTGTGTGTGTGTGTGTGCCCGATACCTTAGTTAGTAGAAGCTGCAGAAACCATTATATTCTAATTCATAGGTGAATTTTATGTTAAGGTGTTGATGATTCAGGTATTATATATATATAAATCACCATTTCTTTTGAATGAAAAACATTTCTGCTATTTTCAAATACTGTAACAGAAAAATTTGCATTTACTCTGGAGGCAAAGCGCATTTAATCGAACTGTAAATCAACAAAAATATTACGTAGCGATTTAATGAGTGGCATTCGCGTGACAAGAACGCTAACAACAAAAGCCACGCTTGGATATGCATTGAACCAAAGAATAAGCGAGAGTGAATTCTGGGAATATCGATCAATACATTGCCATAAAAAAAAAATATATATAATAAAAATAAACTGTTCTCTTTACAATGTCTAAGAAAGGAATTTTGTAAATAATTCGTGCTGGCATTGAGAAGAAATATAGGTCGCACATTCTTCGAAAGACTTTTTAGCTGGACGATAACTATCATTCACCTTTCAGCGAGTGACAGCTGCTTTCGTATATCGGCTTTATAACGATAGTTTCTCTCGACAGTTAATTTATCAGCGCCGCTGTTCATCGAGTGATAGCCGCTGTTTTATGCAAGCTTGGTTGCTGTTCCTTTTGTATCTTTCAAAAGGTCATGAACAACTAAGCGAACCTTCTGAGATTACTGCACACATCGCTAAAAGCTTCCCTTGAAAGTGCAACACGCGTACACACTTATAAAAAAAGTTAGCGCGTGAGCACACACACACACACACACACACACACACACACACACACACACACACACACACACACACACACACACACACACACACACACACACACACATGAAACTCCCACTGATTTAGACAATAATATCTATATATAGCGTTAGGGTAAGGGACCACGAGATGGCGGCGTTTCCTACCATAATTGCCTACCCGAATACCGATGAAAATCATTGTTAGTTTTGGTCCAGTTATCTGTGATTGTCTTTCTCCTTTCCAAGAGTTAATTAGGGCTAAATGGACTCGCTACTTTCTTTGGAGAATAAAAGACGTTAGCGGAATTTTTTTAGCAACAAAAGAAAATTTCTGTTAATTTATAATCAAATAACGGCTCAATATCTTCACTCTAAATTTGCTCAGATATCCATGGCTTTCCAACCTGTACATGGTCAGACTGGAGTGGTACCTGTGAAGCAACACTACCATAGATAATGGAACCGTCCAGGATAACCACCATTACATGTCTCTTCAAAAATATCAAAAAATGGTACTGAAAGAGGATATCGAGTCACGAAACCTGTTCTGGTCAATACAGTTCTCCTAAGTTGAATCCTGTTAACTGGTATTAAACAACTAGCTTTCGTTCTTTCTCTCTCTTTCGACATATACCTTCATGATAGTTAAATATAGTGCAATGAACTGTCCTTCCCAACGAATGATTCCCTAGATTGATATATGAGTTCCTTGAAAAACCCGCAAGATATACCGAATATAAACACTTACATGATCATTTTTAAATTTTGGTTCAATGGATAATTATATACTAGCAGGAATTCGGACTTGTCAGACTCCACCACTCTTGTCTGCAACTTTTGTTCCAGACACTACTATGATCTTCCTGATACTGAGAAAATCTAGGAACTTTAAGATTAACCTCTGTCATGTGACCACATTACTGTATTTTAGGGCAACACTACTGATTGTCGTTTGTTCTGTGATACTTATATAATCAAAGATAAAAACTTTGAAACGTCAGTGGCACTGTGGGTGGGTGGGTGGTGGGACTCTGTGTCGGGGGGGGGACTCATTTCCTATTGTTGCTTGGAATGCATTTTTCTCGTTTTTCCGACTGATTTCGATGCTACATAAGCACCGCTTTCTGGCATTACCTTCTTTTATCTATCCTAATAATTCAACAACTTTCTGTCTCCCGTTAATTCACAACGGCAAGTGTCGTTAGTAGCCTATTAATTTGCATCTCTATATTGGAAACTATGGAACATAATCAAAAATCCTCATATGAGTATACCAAATATAACTGTTAATGTAGAACAACATACCGTGTAAATTATTTTTTAAAGTATAATTTAGTTGATTTTAATACTCTAGATTGAATAATGAAGGACAGTGGGTTCGTTGGGTCATATTGCCAAGGCGGCACGCGCATCTGGAAGATATAATTACCTAATTGTTTACTTTTATTCAGCAAAAGTTCTGACATATGCAGGATTTTCTTTATAAAAAAAAATAGATAAATGAAAAACCGTAATGTAAACCATTTTGCGAACGCGAAGAAAACAATTAAGCTCATAATTGATCCGAGAAGTGTTTGTTCGAAATTCTATTTTTATCTAGTAAAACAAACAAGTATGTAGAAAACATGGCAAGGTGACGAGGTTTCTCGAAGAAAGCAAAAAGCTGGACGGGGGGGGGGGTGGAGAAGTGGGAAGGAATGAATAATCATCTTATATGAGAGTTATTATAGTCATGTTGCTTGTTTTTGTAGTATATACATTGTGGAAGGACGAAGAGATCCCACGAAAATTATATTCTTTCAAGCAACATGACCATTTACATGGCATTTCAAACGTATACAGTTTCATAATGGGAACATCGATTGCTTTTCAATATCTTTGCACCGTGTGGCAGAGCTGGGTGACTAAAAAAAAAATGAATATCTCTATGAAGTCACATTTCATTAACAGAAAACAAAAAGCATATTTTGCAAAGGTTTTTTTTTTTTTTTTTTTTTTTTTTTTTAGGAAGGGATAATATTTACAAAATATCATTTATTATTTATTATATTTATACATCAATTTTATTAAATATATTTATATATTTCTCTTTCCACCTCAAGAAAATAACAAACACATTTATATATATTTGGAGGAAGTACTCTCCTAAAAATTCTACATATGCACATACTCGTTTTGTTCGACTGTCGCTATGAATATATGCACTATCGGGAAGATTTTGATCTAAACTGGACGAAAATTATATCCAATAAACATGAAATAAATCTCAATTCGGTGTTCGTTCGATAATATTTTCGGATAAATAGAATTTTTTTAAAAAAAATCAAACTTTCAGAGCTAAAATTAACAATTTAAATTAAGGGGATATTAAATCCCACATGGTTTCAAAACCGAATAAGAACTCAAAGATTGGAATCAGAGAGTTTCATGCCGATATAGAAAACTATAAAGTATCGGCGACACTAGCGTTAGCCAATGCAAGTGACCCTAGTACGCAGTACAGTACCGAACATATACACTACGTAGTACAATACACTTTGGTATCAATATGGTCTAGCTACTCACTGATGAAGCCTCAAAAAAGGCTGAAACCTGTCTGGGTAGTGACCTACCTCCATAATGTAATAGTGACCTACCTCCATAATGTAATAGTGACCTCCCACCATAATGTAATAACAGGATACATTTCCTAGAAATGTGTTTTTACATTATGGAAAATACCAAGAATAGCGATCAGAACTTCACCACCTTTGCTGCGAGTTGTCCGGTATTGTACTACGTACTAGGGTCACATGCATTGGCTAACGCTAGTGTCGCCGATACTTTATAGTTTTCTATATCGGCATGAAACTCTCCGATTCCAATCTTTGAGTTTCTTATTCGGTTTTGAAACAATGTGAGATTTAATATCCCCTTAATTTAAATAATGTTATATCGCCGAAATGAAGCTTATTAGCTCTTTATATCTAAGTAAAATTGATGCTTATGTTTCTATTAATTTCAAGTAAATTAGCACTTGCAGCCTTGAAATTTATTAAAAAAAAAAATACATGAAAGTAACTAATTGTGTCTTCCCCCTCTCCCCCAATGAAATCCTCTATAATCGTATGAAATCTACAGCTATTTGCTAGGGTGCAGGTCAGAGGCGACTCGTGCATAGGCACTGCGGAACTGCAGCACCCCCAATTTTTCTCGATATATAAATATATTTAATTTATTTATATTTGCTTGTAATATTTAATTTTATCATCAGCAATCCTATACTATTCTCTTATTTTGTATAAAAAATAATAAAAATTCAGCTTGTAACACCTAGGAGGGCGAAGAACGCTAGCAGCACTGTGTTTACCGCAGTGTCACATTGCTACGTCACAGCATAAGCACGTCATAGTGAGATGCGAGCTCTTGGGACTTGAAAGTATTGTTAAAGGTAGCGAAAGAAAAGAGTGACAGAGTTAGGATGGTGAGTCTGTTTCCGCGGTACGACAGAGAGGAGTTTAGAAGGAGGGCCATAATCGCAAATGACTTTATGCGCAGGTTATGCAGACGGTGTGATGTGGACGTGTGGAATGAGTTTGATGGGCGAAAGAATTTATACAAGATGGATGGCCTGTATTTGAATGGATCTGGTGTGCGGAGACTGGAAAAAGTGTTGCTGAATGAAGTGAAAATGGATGTGCAGAACCAGGGGAAACTAGAACTACCAAGGAGGGGAGGGGGAGTGGATACGCGGACATCAGTGAGACAATTGAGTGTAAGAATGTATATAATGTACCCGAGCCAGTACTAAGGACAAGAAACCGGAATTGGACAGTTAGAATAACACATCAAAATAGGGGTGGGACAAAGGGACCTCTGCATTTCATGTATACTAATGCCAGGAGTATTAGGAACAAGCAGGAAGAATTGTTGTCCTTGGTTGGCTCTTCCTGGCCACAGGTTATTGGCATTAGTGAAACACGACTGACAGAAGATGATATAGTTAGTGGGATAGAATGTGTAGGTTATAGTGTGTTTAGGAGGGACAGAGAGAATAAAATGGGGGAGTGTTATTGATGATAGCTGATGAATTGCAGCCAAGGAGAATTGAAGTTATATTTGTAATTGAAGTTGAAAAGAGCACATTTCAGGCTATTTTTTGTGAGATTGAGACTAGCAGAACAAAATATACAGTTGGGTGCTGCTATAGACCAGGTGATGGAATAGATGGTGGAGATAGTACTGTATGTATAAACAAATAGAAGCAATGACTGGAAAGAGAGTAATTATTATGGGACATTTCAACCATGGTAACATTGATTGGAAGGAAGAGAGGACACATGTGTGGAAGAAACTGGATTTTATTCAATTATTAAGGGATAACTATCTGAGACAGCATGTAATTGAAAATACTCGGGGTTTGAGAGTGCTTGACCTGGTAATAGCATCTGAGAATTTGACTGTAATGAATATGACCATGTTGCCACCTATTGGTGAGAGTGATCATAAGGTCTTGACCTGGGAGGTGGCTAAAGGTGTGGAATTTTCGATTAAGACAGGTTATATGTAGAATTATCGTGCTGGCAAGCATGACAAGCTTAGAAGATTGCTTGGATCAGTGCCATGGCATGTAAAACTGCAAGGTCTGGATGTCGATAGAGCATGGGAAGTGGTCAAGGGACATTTACACGAGCATTTATAGACTTATGGCTGGTGTACCTTGGGTCCGAATAGTAAAACAAGTAGGGGTTAAATGGATGAATAACACCATTAAACTTGAGCTGCAAAAAAAAAAAAAAAGAAACAACTGTGGAGGGAATTTAAAGAGAAAGGTGACCTGCAGGCACACGAACGGTATAAAGCGCAGGCCAGAAGGGTAACGAGTGTGGTAAAGAAAGCAAAAGCGGATTATGAAAGGAAACTAGCTATGCAAGCTAAAGAGAATCCCAAACAGTTCTTTCAATATGCTGCAAGCAAAAAAAAAAAAAAAAAAAAAAACTACACGGAGAATGATTTTAAGGAATGACGATGGTAAGGAGGTCACTGAATCAGTCGATATAGTGGAATTACTGAGCGAGCACTTTGCAAGAGTATATCATCCAGGTGGTGACATTGAAAAAATGAAGGAACCATTAGTTTATACGGGAATTGTGATGAATGAAGTGGAGGTGAATAGTCTATTACAGAACCTTAATGTGAATACATCTGTGGGATTGGATGGTATATCGGCACGGGTCTTACGTGAAGCGGCTGAAGAATTATCAGTGTCCTTGACCATTTTGTTTAATCTGAGTCTCGGATCTGGTTTAGTCCCGAAGGTGTGGACAGAGGGGAAAATAGTTCCACTGCATAAAGGAGGATCCAAGACAGCTGTTGCAAATTACCGACCGATCAGCATATCAGGAGTCGTTGTCAAGGTCTTGAAGAAAGTAGTCAAGGAAAAAATACAGGAATGGATTGATGAAAATGAGATACTGTACGGGGGACAGCATGGTTTTGTGACGGGTAGATCATGCCTCAGTAACTTGCTCAAGTTTTATAACACAGTGACGGCTGAACTGAATAAGGATAATGGATTTACAGTGATACTGCTGGACCTGGCTAAGGCATTTGACAGGATACCATATGGAATTCTAATCCGTAAACTACAACATATGGGAATGGATATAGGGTTGGTGAGATGGATAGGTGGGTGGTTGATGGAGAGATGTCAGAGAGTAGTTTATTCAGGAGTAGGGTCCAAAAGATGGGTGGGACTAGTGGTGTGCCGCAGGGTTCTGTTCTTGGACCACTGCTGTTTAATTTATTCATTAACGATATAGGGAAGGATCTAAGAGCAACAGTTCATTTGTTCGCTGATGATGCAAGTTGGGTAGGGCAATAGTGAATGCAGAAGATGTCAAAATCTTGCAGGATGACTTGGATAGATTGGAGTTTTGGGCTAAGGAGAATGGATGTCAATTTAATGTGACAAAATGTAAGGTTATGCATTTTGGGGTGAAAAGATTAGCAGCAGTATACCACATTGGTGGAACTGTACTCCAGGAGATTGATGATGCCGGGGACTTGGAAGTGTTGGTGAATAGGGAGATGAAGTTTAGGGGGCACATTGCAAAAGTGGCTAAATCAGCTCATCAACTCGGTTGTTAAAAAATGTTAAAAAAACAGAGACAAGCAAGTTATTGTACCTCTGTACCGAGCCTTGATAAGACCTCATCTCGACTACTGTGCCCAGATTTGGTCACCTAGGTTTCTTCTTGATGGGAGGAGGTGGAGAGGATCCAGAGGCGAGTGACCAAGCTGATAGCAGGTCTATGGAATGAACCTTATGAGAACAGGTTGAAGATTTGTGGGTTGCAGAAATTAGTTGATAGGCGGAAAAGGGGAGATATGATTGAGACATTCAAATTGCTAAAGGGTTTCTATAGGATTAATTCAAAGGATATTTTTGAGATCAGGACTGGTGGTGGGAGAACTAGGGGACACCTATGGAAGCTGGGCAAGAGTGTGGTTAGCAAGGGTGTTAGAGCTGGGTTCTTTACTTTTAGAGTGGTATATGAGTGGAATTAGCTGCCAGAGTCTGTTTTGGGTACTATGACGGTGAGTGAGTTCAAGGCAGGCAAGGTATGATAGATACTGTGAGAATGTCGTACAGCTGTGTGGACATGATGTTTAGGGCCTCCCTCGATGGGTCTAAGGACTCTCTGGAGTCGCCCGTAATAAAAATAATAATTAGAATAATGCGGCACTGTCCGTCGCGCAGTTCCACTGTTGTTTATATGCAGTTTGAGCCAGTAGTTGAGTGTTCGTAGTGTTTATGGTGTTTACTCCGTCTCTTTAAATATTTGGACATTACAATAAAAACATAACATTTGTTATAGGTTTTATTTTAGAACATTATTGGGGTTATGATAATGGATTTTATTTTTAAGTAATTTTGAATTATACTAAACTGCATAATTTATCGATAATAAACAATATTTTTCCATGTTTAATTTTTTTTTAAATTTTTATCATAATTTTGATATTTTATCCAAACGCGTATACACTGTACTTACAGTGTGGATGTATATTTCGAAAGTTGCAGCACCCCCACGATTTCAAGCCACGAACCGCCACTGGTGCAGAGTATATACAGGGTGCTGGGTACCATCTAGGTCGCAAGGCGAGCGATTTACGATACTGGGTTTCCTTTAAACGTATATTTCAATAAAAGTATATATTTCAAAAAACTAAATTCTAATATACTCTAAAAATATGCAATATATCCAGTCTGCGTCGGGAATACAAGAAATCAAAAAAAAAAAAAATCTTATTTTATTAATGAAATAAAGAGCCAAAAGGATTCACTTCGGCGATGTTAAAATTATTTAAAATATTAAAAGTATTGCACCACCCAGGTGTTTGCTCACGCTTGGACTCGACGAACTTTTATAGTTTGCTATATTCGGCATGAAACTCTTTGATTCTATCTCAGAGTTTTCTTATTCGGCTTTGAAATAACGTGGGATAAAATATCCCCTTAATTTAAATAATCTTATTTTATTATTTTAGTGAATTTTTCAAGATATGTTGAGTTATGTTAAATGTATCACCAAATCTTAAAAATGTGAAATATTTCAAAGACTTAAAAACATTTCGATTTCTTGATGGCGTGCCTTCATTCACCTGTCACAAAATATCGATTGATTCCCTCAGATCAGTTTTGGTGGATATAAAATACACTCACTTTGTAGTCATAATTATCAACAGGCATAAAGCTAACGATCCTAATAAAATGAAAGTTTAAAAAGTAAAGGACACTTGTCCGCTCTTGGGCCGTAAAGGTCTGTAAGTACAATAACGATGATGATGGTGATGATACAGGCAAATTAACAAGAGAACACGTGCATTAACACACAAAAATTCAATTAATGTGGGGGGGTAGATGCATTGTGTAAATGGTTCATTATGCAGTGTACAGGTGGTTTAGTGTGTCCTCCGCAATGTCTTTGGACTCCATGCAGTGTTAATAATAATAATAATAATGGTTCATATTGAACAATTCGGTGTGCCGTTTACTATAAACATTACTATTTACTATAAACATATAAATATATATGCGTTATTATGTAGCTTATATGTAATAGTCATAATAACGCATAACAGCTGTTCAGTGTTAATTTTTGTTTTTATGCTTCAGTTTGTCCCATATAACTCTGACGTTTGCATCCATAGTACTAGACCGCACGAATAAAGACCATTGTAAGTTCATTTCTTGGTAATCGAATAGAGGGACTTTTTCTATGCCATTCTTCGACTGGTCCCCGAGTTAGTCGATCTCTGTGACAGGCTGTAGTAGGACTGTTTTTTCCCAAAGAGTTTTTAACTTCGTATTTCAAGAAAATTGACAAAGAACTCATATTACAGATAATACGATTTAAGGCAACAACGAGATGACGGTTGTTTGCAGTTCTCTCTCTCTCTCTCCTATGAGCTTTGATTTCTTGATATAGTACGCCCACAGATTCGAAACCATTCGACACGTCTGCGCATGTCAACAGAAGGAGAATCCATTCCGATAATAGGGTAATCACTTATTGTGGGATGAGTTGTTTATTATTACACGTCTGAAAATTAGTTTCTCTTTTATGATCATTGTAATTTTTAAAGTGTTAACTATGTTGCTTGTATAACAGTTGGAAAATTTTACCTATAAAGCACTTGATTTCGCGTGTTGGCGACCAATGCGTATACGCCCTTCATTTCTTTCTCCCCTTCAGCATGAATCGACTATTCTTGGCAAGTCTCCAAGCGAAGTTCTCTAAAGTGTGGACATACTATATAGTTAGGGCTAACTATCAGTAAATGTTTGTAGGATTGAAACTAGCTGGCCACTTGTCTTCAAAAAAGTAAGGGTAAAGGAGTTCGCCTACTCCCTTAGGGAAATAAGCGGCATTATATGATTTATTTTGCTTCAATCTGAAAGCGCTACTTAATAATATGCTCCTTGTTGTCACGTGCTAATCTAATTTGAAATTCTTACGTATTTTTATTAGTGATTTCAGCGCACAGTATTTCCCTCAGGAATTTATGTGGTGATTGATTATGCAATGCGATCACTGTAGACCTGTTATAATAAAAATTTCAACTATAACTTTTTACTGGCATTTTTTTACAACTGTTCATTCATACTGTTCTAAACTCTAAACACACACACACTTTTCGGTAACTACCTTATCATATTGGTTCTGGTTATAACAGATTTCTGCACTAATTTTCTAAGGGTCCACAAAATTACTGTTAATAGTTCAAACTGACTGACCCTTAAAACAGCTGCGCCCTTGAGTCCAAACACGGAACTTTTTTTAAGGAGGTCAGGCCTCCAATAAGCAGGACAGTGGTCTGACAACGAATGACGAAATCCATCTTCCTCCTAACAACATTCGTTAACTTATGCGACAGTTGCCTTACTGTTTATGAAGATAAATTGCCAATTCGCTTCAAATTCTTTTAACAATTTTGATCGAATTCGCGTTTTGAATCGCGCCTGGTTAACGAGATAGCCAAAACCATCCGATTTCAAACTCAGTGGAGTGCTTAATGACTACTTCAATGAAGTTGATTCGAGAAAGGTGTTTTAAACTTAATTACCGTATTTCTATTCTTAGTAAGGTTGAAAAGAAAAGTCTTTCTCGCAATAACAGAGCTGGAAAACTGAATGCATGCAAAATTGTAAATGAGTGGTTCTGTAACGTGGATTGGGATATCTGATAAAAAAAAAAATAGAAATTAAACAGTTGTTTTTATTGAAAAGAACCTCCTACGACAGTGTGTGTGAAGTGGAAGGATTGAAAGGGCATACATCTGATTTTTTCCAAAAAAAATTAACTTAACTACCCAAAAATTAATACTTTTTTTTGTCCTATCACATTAATAAGCGTCTAATAGAACTGAAGCTTAATGTGAACTTAATGTTGCTATTTTTATGTTCTTTCAAGACGATTTTGCCAGATCTCGAATTACAATGCTCAGGGTTTTTAACGAACGTGCTTAGCAATCCGATAGATTTACGATGCCCCTATTCCTAGAGTGGAAAACTGGGACATATTATATTCTATTTTGAGGAAGAAATACAAAGCAATAATCGGGACACATTAGGTTATTTGTAACCCTGTAAGTAGTATACCATTGGAATACCAATTTCCCATCATAGCTTTATTATCATAATTTCCCATCAAATTCTGTCTAACCTAATTCGCTTTTTTATTTAGTTGAGCTCCATTTCCCCCCCCCCCCCCCCCGGTACTTGCTTTGAAAATGCATTTCAGTTTTGATATTTAGGTTGAAATTATGGTTTCAAATCGGCGACTTACAATTTATGTAAATCTCAAAACTGTAGTAACTGGCATTTTCAAGGATTATGAATGCAATTCAAAATTGATTAACAGGAATTTTTAAGCAAGTATTCAAATATTTTGACGACTTCCTGTCGGTAAAATCGGAGATGGCCTTTTTTCCCTCTCAATTTAAGCAGATATTTGTTTTTTTGTTTAAATTAATAGTTATTCTTTTGAGCATAGCGGATTGATTCCTACAATAGCCTTTCGCCTTTTAAGCAAGTGTTTTTTATATTTATGAATCATTATTTTCCATATTGATTCATAAATATACACTTTTGACGTTCTTTTCTCCCATTTCCTCTATTAAAAAGTATTTAATTTTTTTCCTTGTTATGTTCTGATAAACCAGAAAAAAAAGTATAGTATAAAAAGTACGGTGTAAACATGAAATGTTTACACCGTACTTTTTTCCATATTTAAATGTTTAAACTATTCCATAGTTTAAACATAAAATGGGTAAAATTTACATATCAATTTAAATTTATTTTAATAATTTTCCTTCTCATTATCCCATTTTTGAACTGTTTTACGTAACGTATTACAAATAATAATAATAATAATAATTTTTAACATTTTATTATTTCTCAGATAAATTACATACATACATACAATAATAATTTTTTTATATATATAATATTTATAGTACATTACATGAACACAATTGTGCATAACAGATACTTGCACGTACATAATAATTTTTAAATAATAGTAATAATAATAATAACTGTTGTCCTAATGGCTGTTTCCTTCGCAACCATATGTCTGCCAGAGGAAGGAATGTCCTAGGTTCGATTCCCATCGGAGGCATGAGGAGCTGAATTATCTTCCTCAGCCATAGTAATTATATATGTACAATTACATATTACATTTTCTGCTAAATTCTGTACGCAGTTTAAAAACCTTATTTCTTTTTAATATTTTTTTCTTTAAATATAAATACACTTTTTTTTTCATATCAATATCATCATTCATTATTATACACAGTATTGACATATATATTACAATAGTTTGCAGTCTATGATTAAGAGGATTAGTTAAATGAGGCGGGCTAATCGTCCCCCCCCCCCCCACACACACACTTCGAAGTTAGGATTAGTTATGAAGAGAGTAGGATTAGCCTTCACTATTTATGTTGTTTATGGATGGAATGTAGGCGTTGGATGCTGGTGATTTGTCATATGTACATATGTGTTAATGTTATATTAACTGTGTTGGTATATTTTCCAGTTTTCCTGTTTTAATGTTCTGTAGTTGTCTATGTGTTTTAAATTTCTCGGTAGGTTGTTGAGTAGCGTGAGTATCAAATGCGATCTCACAAAAGAACCATATGAGTTATTGAAGGGTCTATATAATAATAATAATAATAATAATAATAATAATAATAATAATAATGAGTATTTAAGTACTAGGGATGATGTGAAAAAAGTACTGCGACATTAAGGACACGGTGAACGGAGAAAGTTTGAGAACCTCTGGTCTACAATGTTTTTTTTTTTCTTAATATATATATATTTTTTCGTTTTTAAATAATCAGAACCCACTCATCCTCTTTTTGCGTTGTATGTTTTATGCTTTGTTAGATCCAGTTGGCTTCTAAACTCTCCCTAATCTTATATCGTGCGAGTATGGTATGCTTTACACCTGTAATTAGGCATCTGTTACTGCTTGTCAATGGCTGAAATATTTGCGTACAAATGATTGACCATGCAGGACTTAAACAGTAGTGTGACAGCTGAAAACAGATATTTCAGTAGGTAAACTGGTCAAAGTACAAGTGCTCTGATATTTATTAAAGGCACAGCATTCTCTTTATGCCAACTGTTGTAGAATCTCTGACTTCTCTTATTGCAAATTTGACCTAAATTCTATCGCGTAACTTGATCATTTGGCCATTTTTATTCAACGGAGGCCTTCAATAGGATACAGACTGCCATTTGATGTATTAAATCTAATTAATACAAAAACTAAAACACTTTTAAAACAACCTGAGGGAGGGGAGACACCATTTTTACTTCTTTTCCTTCTTCTATTTATAAAAATTGTATCGAACAATCAATGTCAACCAGTAATTCCTCGATTGTTTTGTTTACTTCATCTAAGAAATAAAAATGTGTGAGTTAGGTAATTAGGAGGCTAATGGTTAGCTGCAATTTAAAAGCAGCTACTTGTCTGAAATCAATGGCGTATTGGAACATGAACTTTTTTTTTAATTTTAGGCATTTTATACATTTTTTAATCAATTTTTAATCATTTTTATCAATTTTTTTTTCATTTTCGAAATACATTTGAAGACAAATTTAAAACATGAATTACAACATCACTACTGCAAAATACTTGTGGGAGGAGGGGGGGAAGAAACGTCTATACGAAATTCCAAACACTCATTACAATGAATTAAACAGACTTTAATCAGATTAAGTTAAGCCCATAAGAGATAGATTTGTTGATTAATATTGTAATGATTCATCGCATCGCTAGTTATTTAATTTAATTACCTAATAAATTAGCCTTGCAACTTAATTTTCATTTATTTATTTATTTTTGTATTTTAGTTATGTGCCATTCCACATATCATAAAATCCGTTGAAATGGCATTAATACTAAGATAAAAACATGCTGAACTACTTTAAATGAGTAAATAATACATTTCCCACGAGATGGCAGGACAAGCACAGATACGAAACTGCTGTTTTTAAAAGTTTATCATCGATTAGCAATAAAAAAAAGTCGTCATTTAAAACGTTGGAACGATACAAGACATGTAAGTATGAGGTCACTATTTCCTGTCTCTTATGTGAAAGAAAAACTCCATTTGGTGGGAGGGGGAGGGGAGAAATTGTAAATTCGTTGATATTGATTTTTCTTACAAATTTTCACGTCTTGTTCTGTTCCCGACATTTTACGTACTAATTCGACCCTTTCTCTTGCTGTTTCTACTTTTCCCTCGGATTAAAAAAGGGTGACAATATCAAAGGGTGACGACGATTTTCGTAAATGAGAAAGATTAAGGAAAATGCCATCAGCATTTTAAGCGTCATCGGCATTTCAGCAAACTGTATAAGAAGCTCTTATAGATCTCGCATGAGGAAGTCATTACAAAATACGGCGAAAGAGGACAACCCGTTGTTTTTGTTTTGTGCAATCATCGTGTAGTAAGTTTAGAAAAAGAAATATCGGAGATGTTGCAAATTTTCGAAGACATCTGTAAATTTTACAGTATTCATTGTTATTAAACACCTTTGCTATCTTTGGGTTACGACAGGTGATGGAAAAGTTTCGAGAGAAACAACGGGAGCTACATCTGATATTTATTGATCTGGAGAAAGCGTAAAATAGAGTTCCAAGGCAAGAAGTCTGGAGGTGTCTGAGGGAGAAGAAAGTACCGGAGAAATATGTCAGGTTGGTGCAGAAATGTGAAGACAAGAGTTCGAGCCTGCCTGGGAGAGACAGAAAATTTTCCAGTGATAATTGGCTCGCATCAAAGGTCAGCATTAAGTCCGTTCCTGTTTAATATTGTGATGGAGGTGGTGACGGAGGAGGTGAGAGAAGACGCGCCTTGGACTATGTTGTATGCAGATGACATCGTGCTGTGTGAGAATCAAGAGAAGAAGTGGCAGTTAAACTGGAAAGTTGGAGGAAAGAACTGGTAGAGGGAGGTATGAGACTGAGCAGAAGTAAGACCAAGTATATGTTTGCAAAGTGGATGGCAGCCAGGAGACAAATCTCGAACTGGAAGGAATTGTCATCAGGAAGGTCAGTGACTTTAGATACTTAGGTTCAACAATGAAAGAGGATGGAGAGGTATTCTGCATCCCACTTCCTTCTCGGATTGATCTTTCTCCAGATCAATCCGAGAAGGAAGTGGGATGCAGAATACCAGCAGATGGAGGAACTGGCGAGAGAGAGAGAGAGATGGCTGGAGTGCAATGCGATAAGGGGTACTGGTCAATCTAAAGGGAAAAATCTACATGACGGTCGTGAGACCAGCTATGACTTATGCTATGGAAACCGTGGCCCTGAGGAAAAATAACATCAGCAAGATGGAGGTAGCGGAGATGAGAATGCTTAGGTGGATGTGCAGTGTGACCAGAAAGGATCGCCTGAGAAATCACTGTAAGGGGAACGGTGAAAGTTACGAACTTAGGAGCAAAGATACAGGAGGCAAGGTTGAGATGGTTTGGTCATGTGATGAGGAGGGAGGACGAATATGTGGGAAGAAGGGTCATGCAGATGGATGTGCAGGGGAGGAGGAAGTGTGGACGGCTGAAGAAGAGATGGAGGAGGATTTGAGGCTGAAGAACTTGGATGTGGTGCAGCCCAAGACAGGAGGTTGTGGAGGAGACTCACCACGAACAGCGACCCTACTTAAGTGGGAAAAGCTGCATAAGATGAAGAAGATTGTTATTAAACACATAATTGTCTACTGAATGAGTGCTAAATTAATGAAAAAAAATGAAAATACAAAAATTGCCGTTTCAACATGCCCTTTAGATCTTTTCTTCCACACTTGGGTTTTACCCAGGAAAATGAATACAGGTTTATGCTTATACAGTTGATGTTGTATAAGCATAATACATGGCTTTTTTTAAAGTCTTTTACATATCCTTTGGTACCGTCCATTTCATCAATTGTGTCTTGTGTGTTAACGTTTAAGTAGGTTTAAAATCGAAATGAGTTCCAAAGTAAGTAGAGATACCCTCTATGAATGTGTGAATGCTACATTAGAGAATTCACAGAAGAGGCCAAGAAAGTTTGTTGAGACTGTTGAATTACAGATTGCTCTTAAAAACTATGATCCTCAAAAAGATAATAGATTTTCTGGCACTGTGAAACTAAAGAATATACCACGACCGAAGTTCATAGTTTGCATTCTGGGTGATCAACAACACTGTGATGAAGCTAAAGCTAATAACTTGCAGTTCATGGATGCTGAAGCTCTAAAAAAGTTAAACAAGAATAAAAAGCTTGTAAAAAAGTACGATGCATTTTTGGCATCTGAATCTTTGATTAAACAGATACCTAGGCTTCTTGGACCAGGTCTCAACAAAGCAGGCAAATTTCCAACTCTTCTTACCCACAATGAATCCATGATGTCTAAGATAGATGAAGTGAAAGCTACAATTAAGTTTCAGATGAAAAAAGTTCTTTGCCTTGCTGTAGCTGTGGGTCATGTGAAAATGTCTCCAGATGAGTTGGCACATAATATTAATTTGGCTATCAATTTCTTGGTCTCTCTTCTGAAGAAGAACTGGCAGAATATTAGATCACTTCATATCAAGAGTACAATGGGTTCTCCTCAGCGACTGTATTGAGATGTAATAGTTATTGATTGTCAATAAAATATTACTGGGTGATTTGCAGTTTGCATTTTCATAAATTTTAAAGGTGTAGTGATTAGGATACCTTGCTCTAACCCAGCAGGCCCGGGTTCGATTCCCAGAAAGTCTATTTTTTTTTCTTTCTTTCGTCTTCCATTTAAACACTTTTTTTTTATTGATTGAAAAAACGCACGAATACAGGTTTATCAGTACAAAAAAAAAGTTCCATGCACACTTTTTTTTTTTTTTTTAGGAACTGGAAGTAATCTTGGAAGCAATGTTTTGCGACATCACAAGCGGCATGAATGTCAGTCCGCGGTTGTTTTGAATTCTTCAAGCAACCATAATTCTCAACCTTTCAGGAGAAACTTTCATTCTGAAAAGAACCAGAGTTTTTTTTGGACTTCCTAGACAACAAGCTCTGGTATGGAGAGTATTGTATACGGGGAATAAAGTACTTCAGAGATAATAGCATAAGTCGTAGAACTCGAGGAAGTTTACACTTTCGGCTACAATAACCTGGAAACTTCCATATGAAACATTCAACAGTGATGATAATTTTTAATAGAAATCCCACGCAAGAAAGGCTTAAAACCTAGAGTTACATAAACCACTATTCTACTACGGAGACCACGATGATCTTTTCCAGTCACTCCAAGCACCATCCCCAGTGTGAGGATGTAATAGGGTGTAATAAACGTAAGAAATAGCGTCTGATGATCATATGGTTTTTGTTTTGTTTTGTTTCAATATTCATGGCTTTCAGGACGCGCATATAAGCTTAACATTGAAAAAGAAAAAAAAAAATTCAGTTTTAATAGGCCTCTGCATTTAGTTTTGAATGAGTAAATAGCTCAAGGCTGCATGCCTATGAAGGATGGGACTGTTGAGGAGGTCTACATCACTCACGTTCTCTTTCTATAATTAGTTACCCTTGACTTTACGCTAGAATATCACGGTCATTAACCCGGCGCCCTGTTCGCTGGGTAAACGGATGTAACGTATTTTATGGGCTTGTATTATGCGTGCGTTGCATTCGAATATCCAGAGTTGGTACTCGGAGTTTAATTCCTCCTCACGCTTAGTAGCTTAATGTATAGTTTTGGCTACTTCCACGAATAGGTGGGTGTGGGTATTGATTTCTCCACAGGGAGATGATAATCGGTAATGCATTTACAGTTTGATCATGTTAACAGAAAAGCTGTAATGTTTAATTTCTAACTTGAATGAATTTAGCGTCTTCTTCTGTTGTAATATTGAAACTGTCAAAGCCTAATAAATTCACCAAACTGTCTATTTTCGTTTTTATTTCTGACTGTAGTTAATAAGATGAATGATGCGAAAGTTTTCATTGTATTAGAATGGAAAATTGCCCGATATTCAAGAAACTTGGCATAATGGGGATTAACTTAAATGAAAATAAATAAATATATATATTGATAGTTCTAACGCCATCGAAAGAACGATGGCGCTAGAGAGAGAGAGAGAGAAAAAAAAAAACATCCTTCCCATGCCGGGAATCGAACCCGGGCCTCCTGGGTGAGAGCCAGGTATCCTAACCACTAGACCACATGGGAGATGGTGAATGTACCTAACTTCTATAAAATGAACTAGAATAGAGGAATTTGTATTTGGAAAGAGAAAGAGAGAGAGAGAGAGAGAAAGAAAAAATAATTTTCTTTTTTCTGTGTACGATCAAGAATATTGTGACCTTAAGCAATGAAGTTGCCTCTCTTTGTACTGTTGTAATTCAAAATATTTTATATATAATTAATCGGTTTATGTCTAAATGCTAACTCCAGACAAGACAGTTTTCAGTGATTGAAATTGTTGCCGTGTATTCCACATTTACGTTGGTGGGGAATACCAAACACAAACAGCAATGATATTCATAGTCTCATTCTGTTCCATATAGAATATTGAAATTTATATACCGTATTCTTAGAAAACCTAACATCTTCAAATATTATTGGCATGCTACGATCACATAATACCCCCGATCTGTGTCTACTTCATACAACCATTGCGAATTCTGTTTCGATCCCAATGCGCATTAATACATTTCCTCGCCAAATTGAGCCAGGATGCTTAAATAGAGTCTTCTGGCCAGTGGCGTAGCTAGGGCTGTTGCCGCCCTAGGCGATCCCTGAGTTTGTCGTCTCTCTCAATACACGCCAAAAATACTACAAAAAGTCAAAACGACGTACAGGGAAATAAATTAAGACACTATGTTTGTCATGTTTATTTTTGAAGTAGAACTTTAATTTCAACATTCTAAAATGTTATTTTTCTGTTAGCAAAATCGTCGATGACATTGGCGGTCGATTTCATAGTAATGTAGGGAATTCTTAATCAAATTTTATTTAGAAAAACTCCTCTCACAACTTGCAACACTTACAGCCATAATTGTGACGAAAATTCGCAGTAGTATTACGATATTTGGAACTGAGTTCTGGAGACTGTGTTTTAGAATTATCTGCAAAAGTTCAAAAAGGTTCAAAGTGCAGCCAGGAGTGGACCTCATCCTCCGCACCTCCCTAGCTACACTACTGCCTCTAGCCAATAGCCTGCAAGGCAAATCTAACCAAAGTGCTATCAGTATTTATCCCATCATCAAAGTATGCGTCATATATTCGTCTGGGATCTACTGATTTTTAACCATCTGACTTCTCAACCATAATTAGAATTTAAATCTCGTCTTGGCTGTTCGAGTACACGCCTGCAGACATCAAAACATCATAGTGTTTTGATTTTTGAACTAGTCCATTACTCCTCTCATACGGCTGTAAATCCTTACGAAATCATAGCGAGTCCTGAAATAATGCGACGTTTTTCCGTAGCGCAGTTGCGATTACGTTACAATATTCAACCTTCAGCTGAAACGACCTCAGTTTCAATGCTATCTAAGAGAACTCGAGGAACCTTCATGAATTTTCAACTGTAGGCGAATTAACCGTTTCATCCGGTGGTGATAGGGCTTTTCTTCCGCAAAATTGAATTTTTCATCCTAATAAGGCAGGCACACCGAACCCAGAAAGGCACCCAGTGAGCAGATATACTATAATACTTGAGTTGAATTTCCTGTCTTCGAATTTTGGATTTCGCATAAGATTTGCTTACCTTTATATATTTAACGGGGTAAATGGGGGGAAAAAATCGATTTTTACTTGAAAAAAAAAAAGTTTTTTTATTTTATTCTGGGAGAAATGGACAAAGGAAGCGGAGCCTTATTAAAATAATTAATAAAACTAAATTTAATCTGAGACTTCCTGCATTTTATAGTATGAAGAAACTAGCAGAACTTACGTCAATTTCATTTCCAATAAGCTCTGCTAACTCATATTAATATCTAAAACGTTGTGCTCTGTGAACTTAATGGTTCAGAAATTCTAGTTATTATTATGAAGCGATTTCGTGAGGCTGCATAAAATAATGTCAAGGGTCATAGTCTGCAGATCGCTGTATCCGATTAAGCAATATTGCCAATTCATAGAAGGAAAGTTTCATAGAAGTATTCATAGAAGGTTATAGTTACAGTACATGAAATCATTTTTTTTTATAGGAGATAAACAAAAAAGTTCACGGTTATTTTTATCGCAATTTCTCCCTTCCTGCCTTCTTTTTCTATTATTGCAAGTACCAACTATAGTTTCGTGCACTTCATCTCAAAAGATGAACGAAATGTATAGTAAAAATGGGGCTACAAACTTTGTGTAATCATCCCTAGCATTTGTCATTGCTAAAAGGACTGGTTTCCCTTGAAGGTTAAATAACAAGTGACAGGACGTCATGTATCAGCAACCAGCAAAGTTTTATTTTTTCGTTTTCATTTTGTAGTCTTCAAATCGAGAATAAAAGTGGGGCATTTCAATTGGAATTCTCAATAACTATGCACAAAACATATCCGCTTATTATTTCGAATTAAATGAAAAAAAAAATATAATGACAGCATGAATTCATAAACGTTCTCGTGCGTAGGCAACAGTATGGAATACGTATGATTGTCGTCTGCTTGGCTTTATGAGACGTAACTGCTTGGCTTTGGAAATTTTATTCGTAAAACACGTCTCTACTTCCTCTTTTACAGGATATATGTATATATAAATCGATTTTTATATTTGTTATCATTTTACACTAGTTAACGGAGTTTGTCGTGGTTATATTTCCTGGATAATTCAGTGTTAAATGCGAAACTTTAGAAATGGTTTCTGGAAAAGCTGAAATTTGACGTTTTTTTCTTAGTTCATATATAATGTATATTAGATTAGATATTATTTTTTAGACTCTCATTACCAAATGTCAGTTCATCTTCTGTGTGTACATATCGTTTGCAACTTGGTTTAAAGCAGGTTGTGATGTAATTTTCTTACCATGTTTACAGTGCAAAATGAAATTCCTTACATTTCGTGTATATATATATATATATATATATATATATATATATATATATATATATATATATATATATATATATATATATATATATACATACTTCAGTGTTATAATATATATATGTATACTGTATGCGTGTAATTAATTAATTTATATTAATAATAATTAAATCTATAATATGTAATGAATTTAATTCCATTCACATTAATTTAAATTTAATTTAAAAATATGAATAATTTATGATAATTACTTCCCAAAACTTGAAGACAGGCATTCAAGTCTGTTCAATTAAGATTAAGGGCGATGGTTTCGAACAAGACGATCGAATTTAAATATACTGTGGTGTACAATCTTTGTTTGAACTCAATGAACTCTATGTCTAGTGTCGATGGCATGAGAAGCAAGGCCCGAACCCTCTATAGAAATTTTATGTAATCTTGGTGTCTTGAATTCTGATCGTAGCAAAATGAACCGTTTATTCAGCTGTCACGTGGAGTAGACGCATAGCGTTTGACTCATTCTTGTGTCAATGTTTTGAATATTGTAACTAATTATTTTTCTTTCTCCCTGAATGATGTCCATGTTATAGTGACGAAATGTATAGGAGTTGTTAAGAAAAATATTATTTCCCTTACATGTGTTAAAACTTCTTTTTAAGTATTATTATCTAATATATATTTTAACACTTGCAACAGATATTAACTAACTCACCATAACCGAATCATCAATGAGAACAAATTACTGTACTGATCCTTTTTAACCCACATACATATATTGGATTGTGTTCGTTGGTAATATGGTAGAAGCAATCGAGGATCTGCGGCCTGTGTATTATGTCTGTTTCTTCTGAAGGAGTAGCCTGCTTTGCGAGACTAAAAAAAATTCAGTTAGCAAATCCCTTATAAAGGTTTCTTTCATTTTCTTTTTTTTTTTTTTTTTAGACAATTTGAACGGTCTTTCCGACCGCGGGACGACAATGTTATGTCCTCTTTCTGTTGGAGACATATATGGTAAATCATTAATCTTATCCTTTGTTTGTTTATCAGACATTCATTACTTCGTTCTAAATAGATATCTAACAAGCGAAAGACAACTTTCCTCCTCTGAACATGTAGCTCTGTTTATTGATGGTGATTTTACAAGGAGGAAATTTCGGGAAATAGGTGTGTTTCGAATTTCTTGGAAATGCGTGGGTTAAACAAAGGAAAATACATCGAATTTATGATCCTTTGCAAGATTCGAAAGTATACTCATATTTGTTAAATCTAATGTTGCTATCACTGATTAATGGTTCTAACCATGACCTTTTATAAACTACTAGTTATAACTCCAACCACACTTAATCGTCAAACAGCTGCATCGTTTAAATGGGGCTGTAACTCTACACAGATTTAACAATCTTAATAATAATAATAATAATAAAATTGAGAGTTGAGAGCTTTGAGAATTGTGCGGGAGTTATACTGTTATTGTTCTTGTTCCAAAAGGTAACTTTGGAACATTGAATATTGATTTCAAAAAGGTATCCGTACTTCTGTATATGAAAAATATTATTATCTCCTGATTTTAAAGGTTCTTTTTCTCTTTCTTGATTTTTAAATAATCATTTGCGTCCTCATTATTAGACATATTAATCTGGTCACAGTGTTTGTTTCTTGTCCTAACACTCGTTTGTCCTTGTGTGAGCGTAATTTTCTTTCATTGTGTACATGAGCAGTCAAGCAATTAACTACAGCCTTCAGAGAATACTGTAATTGCTCCCAATTATAAAAATAAATAAATAAAATAAAATAAAAATAAACGTCTTTGTAATTATTTTATTTGTACAGTAGTTGAAAGATACATGATTTGATATAACATGATTTCGTCGCTATGGTTTGTTGCCCATTTATATTAAAAAGAGCTGTTGTTTTTTAAGTAGTGCAGCCACGGTAACTCCATTGCCATGGATTAGATTCTCATAAATTCTCGGGCCTCTTTTTCGAAACTTTTTTAATTTTCTATACGTTCTTTTGTGAAATGAGAATGGATTTATATTATCTCATATTTCTATTAATTTATGTTTCCCGAAATGAAGCCTTTTAGGCTATCCTTCAATAATAATAGTTATCTTTTTAAAAGTTATCTTGTCGCTTCCCAAATAATCATTGCCACCAATAAATCTATAAAAAAAAATAGAAATCAAGTTTAAATTCAGTTAATTTAATAACAGCATTGAAAGAGCGTGTATCTAAAACAAACTGGTAAGTGCAAAATCAATTATTACATCTTTCATTCATTTGCTGAATTATCAATCATTCTTTACTCATATTTTTTATTATTAAAACAGCTTCCGTGATAAATTACGCATTTTAAAGAAAATGCATATTAATAATTATGCAAATTAAATTCGAATTTGTTTAACCCGGTTCCTTTCTCTTGTTTATCGCACTTTAATTGACAAAGGAGGAACGGTGCCATATAGTATGCAAAAAAAAAAAAAAAAAAAAAAAAAAAACGAATATTATACTGTAAATAATTATTAACAAAGAATTGCTACAATTTAAAGGTGATCATTTATTTTAAGGCATCTGTTCCGTGAATATCTAAAGCGTACTCTTTAAAATATTACAAATTAATCTACAGACTAAATATCGAACGAGTTCAAATATTAATCCTAATTTTTTAATATATACGTACGCTGGAAGATTTAGGTTCTATTTCATCCTCTGATTAACCCTACTAGGCGTTTCCTATTTTTCTCTTCTTCCATTCAGTTGATCTTTGACATGGGAAATTAGGCCTGTTAGGCCTAGAAGCAACTCGAAATTTTCATTCCACAATTCGGAAAAATCGACCGAAGAGCATGCACGGGTGTATACAGATAAATTCTCGGTAGGATTTAGAAATGTGATTCTTATTCAGCAGGCTATGGGAATGCACTTAACGACTTCAATGGTGAGAAGTGCAAACCAGCTGCCTACTATTATCAAAATAATAATAACAATAATAAATAGAGTTAGGGTGCATAGCCCTAACTTTAAGCACCCGAGTCCTAAAGCCTTGTGGTAATGTTTCCATAATGTTAAAATAAAAGCCATCGAATGACTGAATCATTATAGGGTGGATTTTGCTCGCCTATTAGATGTATTTTTTCTAAGATTTTTTTTTTTTTTTTTCAGTTGGAGTTCCAGAGTTAACGTTCTTTTGAACTGATAAGTTGTCTTTCAGCCGTTCATCAGAAATGCGAATTTTAATTTCTCAACTCAAAAAAAAAAAAAAAATAGTAGAACTCAGTCATTGATATCAAGAAAGGTTTAGTTGGAACATGAGTTGGCGGCAGTTATCTTCTGTATTCCCTAAGTCACTGGTAGTCACTCACCTTCTCATGACAACTAAAATTTGAGTTAAAAGAGTTCATCCGCCCTTTGGGAAATAAAAGACGTTAGGAGAGTTATTTATTATTACTTTTATATATATAAGTTAGGGTTAAAAGATGTCGCCTACTCCCTTTGAAAAATAAGAAGGCTTTAGGGGATTTCTGATTTCATAGAATAATGGAAAAAGACCAGTACATATTATGAACTATTTGATAATATAAAGACTGTTCCAATAGATGATATCGATTTATCTTCTTCTTCTTTTGCAGTTTGTCCCACTTAAGTTAGGGTCGCCTACTTTTACAGTGAGTCTCCTCCACAAGCTCCCTCCATCTCTTCTTTGGCCGCCCGCGCTTCCTCCTCCCCTGCACATCCATCTGCATGACCTTTCTTCCCACATACTCGTCCTCCCTCCTCAGACATGATCAAACCATCTCAACCTTGCCTCCTGTATCTTTGCTCCTAAGTTCGTAACTTTCATCGTTCCCCTTACATAGTGATTTCTCAGGCGATCCTTTCTGGTCGCACCGCACATCCACCTAAGCATTCTCATCTCCGCTATCTCCATCCTGCTGATGTTATTTTTCCTCAGGGCCACAGTTTCAACAGCATACGTCATAGCTGGTCTCACTACTGTCCTGTAGATTTTCCCCTTTAGATTGACCAGCACCCTCTTATCGCATAGAACTGCAGCCATCTCTCACCAGTTCATCCATCCCGCTGGTATTCTGCATCCCACTTCCTTCTCGGCCTCTCCATCCTCTTTTACTATGGAACCTAAGTATCTAAATTTACTAACTTCCTGATGACCTTACCTTCCAGCTCCAGATCTGTCTCCCGGCCGCCGTCCACTTTGCAACACATCTCTTCCAGTACTTTCCTCCATCTTTCCAAATTAGGTGCCACTTTTTCTCTTGATTCTGCAAACAGAAGATGATATCGATTTATAATTTATATAAAAAAAGACTAGCCCGCGCGGTTAGCAGAGTGGCTATGTGCCTCGCAACCATATGCCTGGGAAAGGAGTGTTCTGGGTTCAATTTCCGTCACTGACATGAGGAACTTAGGATCTTTCTCAGACATAGCCAAGTTAGCTGGTAGTGGGCGTGGACTGCAGGCGGGTGGGTTTCCCAGTTTATCTGGGGTTTTTCATCTCGCAAGCAGGCAAACCGGGCTTGAGAACTCAACGCTTTTATAGACATAGGATACACCGGGAGGCATAGGGCTAACCACCTTATCATTGTGTCCAGTTGGGGTTAAATGAATAGAAAACCCCTCGACACCGCAAAGTAAAAGACGGAAAAGGAAAGAAGAATAATAATAAAAAAAAAAAAAAAAACAGAAAAAAAAATCAAATGCCTTGTCACCTTCGCAGGAGATCCTAGTGTTGACCATGCACCTAAAGCTAGCTTGGTGGGCGTATTACACTTTGAGAAGAAAGAGGAAGTCTTGTCGTTAACGAACAAAGGTAGCTATTCCATAGAGAGAGAGATAATGCCATTATCTTCAAAGCAGATAAGTTTTATTATAGCCATAAGGGAGGTCAGTGTAAATCTGTCAGTCATGTGTTTCCGGGAGAAAAACCCTTCATCTCCACCCAAGACCAATTAACCCAATGAAACACGCCTGGAAAATTTTTCTTCTGGCCTTAACAAGAATCGAACTCGGGTTTTCCAAATAAGAACAACTTTATTCGCTACTTTCAGGTGCGTCATGGGGTTGAGTGAGGTACAGAAGATAAAAGAACCCAATAATAAGAATACATTTAAGACAACCTATAAATGAATTGATATACGGATGTTGAATTGTGCTTCTGTTTTAAGAGATTTGGAAGAATGCATGCGTATAAGTTGTGGGGGAGAATTACGGATGAGTTTATGGATGGAGTGTAAGTACTTGTACTAAGACATAAAGCAGATACAAACATCTGTGTGATTGAATGGGGTTCAGAGAGAGAGAATCGATAGCTGAAATGTTCTCCCATCAATATTTTTTGTTTGGTATCACGTCAAACAATTCAAAAATGAAAGTTTCTGTTTTGAACGGAAATAAAGTGGATACTTTCACAGCATTTTTTAACCACTATTCGAGAGAATGGGTGTGACAGGAAGAGATATTCCGCCGTCAAGTATACAGGAAGCGGGATTGTTAGTGCCTCTGTTATCTCCATGCTATCGCCTGATTTTTATTTTTGTTTAATATGCTTTTATGACATGAGCAGGTTGAAATATTTATATTTTGTTAAAATCTTCTGAAGACTGGCTGAAAATTACAATATTAGTCTTTCCTTCAGGTTTCTTTAGTAAGAGCATGCAAAAATAAGGCTAATATACAGTACAGTGCCCTCTATGGGGATTGCACTGTACTGTACATCCGCATGGAGACCAACCGTTGCCAAGAAAAAATTTTATGTGTTTTCTACTCATGAAAGGTTGAGCCAAAAGAACATTAGTACCGTGGTTGGGCTACAGTTATTATTATTTTTTTTTATATATATAATTAGAAAAACTCTGCTCTAGAAACAGTGAGGCAGTGGATGAGGGCCTGCAGAAGTCGAACCCGCAGTCTGTTGACCACATTAAAGTTGACACTACTTAATTAACAGCGAATATTTCAGTTGAACAATTATCGGATAATTCTATATCGAATTCGAAAAAAAAACTGATAGAATTCTCCTAATACTACGTGTTGTATTGCAACAGTAGGTGGAACCATGTCATAATTAAAAATAAATATAAATAAATAAATAAATAAATAAAACTTTAAAATAAATAACCATTGAAGAAGAACAATAGTAAATCCTGGTTACCTTATATAGGTGTATAAACGGCCCAGTCATTTAGTACAAAATCTTGACTACGACTTGAAAAAGTAAATGTGACATTACCTCCAACCAGCGTACGGTTTTTACCATTAATCGAGAATCGCTATTTAAACAACTAGAAACTCCTGCTCACGTTAGGTCACAAGTTCAAGATGCTAAACTTCCATTTATATGTCTGCATACAATATAATGCTTAGTCATTTGAGGAAATTAGCCAGACGAGAGACTAAACATGAACTTGATCGACTTTTATGTCTGTCACACAGTATACTATAATATTCCGCACAGTATAACCTTTAAACATAATAAATTCTAAAATATTTTATTTAACATGGCTTATCTCCTAAATAGTTTCCTGTAAATTGTATTATTATCGCTTCGTGCATAATTAAAAGGAATCATTAATAACAGCGTTATCACTAAATACAGAAAGCGCATGTCAATTTTCTGTTCACGTGATAACGACAGTTAAGACAAGTCATTTACATAGCATAACAGCTTGTGATAAACAAGAAATTTGTTCTGAAAGACTATTCGGTATTCTTTTTTAAATTTGATTTTGACTAGTCCACTTTATTGTAATTCTAATAGTCTATTTTCAAAAATATACTTTTAGTAGTGAATCGTTAATTGCTAATATATATATAGCTTTTAATTCAACGAACAGTAAACAGAATAAACATTGAAGTATATTATAAATATTTATAATTCATGAAACCTTCATTACAGCTCCATAGTTGGCAGACGACAGCTGCTCATTGCTTGCTACCGGAACAGATGATTTACGAAAACGCCAACAGCAAATCAATAATATCCAAATTTGCAGCCTGCAAGCAGGGTGAAGGTGATTGTCCGATATGAACGTAGAATGCAGTGCAATTATATCGGTTATAAACCTCCTACTTCATCGTGTGTTTATCTTTCTTTTTATTCCGGTGTTCTAGTACTTTAAAAATACAGCATATTTTATGGTGTTTTCACTATAAAAATATAGTCAGTAACAGCCACGTATTTTGGTTTGGCTTGGATTGTTGTTTGAATTACGACCTAAGCAACAAGGCTACGAGGTCAATGTATTATGTAGGTTAGTTGTAATGCTCTTTGGTCCAGTTTGTCTGTCTTGAGTGGAAAAATACGAGTTACCAGTTTGGGAAAAACTTGGTTATCTCCGTATGAGACGGGTGTTCATTAATATTCTGAAAAACTTAACAAGAACCGATTGTAGGCAACTAAACAACTAGATAGCTAAGCATCGTCACTGTGCTGATAGATGGACCGATATGTCAGAAAGAGCAAATGTCTATCGATGTGATTTGAAACTATACAGGTCAAATATCGTTGTTAATGGCCTAGAACAGGTATTCTGGAACACACTTGCATAAGCCACGCATTAAAGTCAGAACAATACGTGTATCGGAATTTTAACAGTGTTCAGTTGTAGATCAAAGTGCTGTTGTTCTTGCCTCTATAGAGGCGTCCAGAATGATATCGTCCCATGTCCTGGAGCTCTCATCGTTCAGCAATGATTTCCAAGAATATGAGTGACTGCTTTTTGTCTTATTTATCTGATTCGAACAGAACATTAAGGGGATAAATGAAATAAGTAGTTAGGTATAGTTATCTACTCTTTCTATATTATCTCATAAGGAAGAGATATGTTTTTATATGATAATATTCCATCATCTCGTTGATTATTTCCAAAAAAAATCGTAGCAATCTTTGAGCTAAAGGACATGTTATGCAATATTCGTATTAGCCAGATGTACAGAATAAATATGATGATGGTTTGTTATGTGAATCTCATCCATGAAAGCTGGAAAACTGAAGCACAGTACAGTGGATGGTACTTCTGAAGACATTCCAAACATCTATGCCCATAACGGATTTCAAGCCCATAACTTGTTTGCTGGAGAATAGACAGTCTACCCACTTAGCCGTAGACAGTCTACTCACTTAGCCAACAAGGGCTACAGTGACTATATGTATTTACATAATAGGTGTAATCACTGCAGTTTACCTTAATGGCCATAAAATAACTTTCCCTCTTTGGAGGCATCTGTAGCTAAAACCAATAAACGGAATTAGACCAAATTTTATATTAAGACTTTTAAAGGCATGGGGAGATGATTTCCGCGAAAAAAAAAAAGATTTAGTACCAAAAGTCGCCGATTGGGGAAATTTTGACGCTGGCGGAGCCGAAAACAAGCGGATAATTACATTAAAGACAGATAAAATGGAATAATAACATTTCGACGGTGTAAGCGACAGCCGCGTCACTCATTCCAGTGTAAAACTCGATATAGCTTGGAAATACTAAAGCGCTTTACATCGATTTTTACAGAGGTCAAGTCTCATGAAATTGTTACAAATATAACCTTGTATGTCTCTATGTATTTTACGCTAAGTATTAACGTAAATAACCCTATGGGAAATGACTGTATTTACTGATTTAACAAAAATTTCTAGAATGTTAAAAAAACAAAGGCAATGGATTGCCACCGGAACTTTGTATAATGTATAATAGCTATGTATAAGCGCACAAGAAAGTTGTTTACGATTTAAGTGTATGAGAAAGTTGTTTGCGATCTCTGCACATAAACACCTTCAAAGTTAGTGTCAAAGAGATCGGCAAGGTTCAGACAAGTTTCCACTGCCCGTCAAGATAGGATTAAAGGAGTGCACGGAGGAGAAGAAAGAATCGGTCGGTCTTAACAGAACATCATGGAGTCGTGCTGAATTCTTTGGGCGTTACAACCCTTCATGCAAGGTCCCGGCGAACTTGAAATAAAAAGGAACTGGGCCGAACATCGAGGTGAGCAGTTATCGGAGCCGGCAGTTAGAGTCGTCAGCAGTTAAAAGCAGAAATATCGGCAGTAGGATCCAGAGGACCGGACGTTATGACAAATCCACGCCAGAGGAGAAGAATGGGAATGACGAGAGAACAGCTGATGTAAATATCCGAGACAGTGTCGGTCCGATGTCTTTTTGCTGCAGGAGATCAACCAAAGAAAAAAACCGCAGAGCGATCTTCAAGCCCATATGCTGAAACCTCTTGCCTGAGCTTTTCAAGTACCAGAACATTACAGTCCAAAGCGCACCAATATCCCGTCGAAATACCCCCTGAAGCAAGACTCTCCAGATGGATGCCTAAGGTCTGAGATGAAAGGAAAAGCATAGTGAATTTAGCGCAGGACCTTTGAATGAGTGTGCGACACAGAGCCTCTGTAAGTTGGTTCCATCTTTTGTTGCACGTTCCTTTTGTAATCTAGGAGCTACATTATAGATGGACTGATAAGAAATAGTAATAAAAAGTGTCTATAAGAGAGTCCTCTGATTTGTTATTAATTGGAATATAATTTGTGAGATAACATGGCATAGCAAGCTAACCTCTTTCTGAGTAAATTAGTTTCAATAATTTGATTTAATAATCAGAGAAGTAATTTGGTAATTATATTGTATAGTCATTTAGTGTTGAAAAGGGAAAGATTGTTTCTTTATGCTAAAAGTCTAACAGATAGGTAGAGAGAGAGAGAGAGAGAGAGAGAGAGTAACCTCCCTCTCCTTTAATTAATGTAATTTGTTATTAATGTAAATAAATGTTTTAATTATATGTCAATAGAGTGTTGCCTGATCTTTTATTTTACAATGCACTGTTCCTAAATAAAGTCGGATAGTGAGTGGAAAACAACTAAGGCATTAAAAGTGTAGTTTAAGTACTTAAGAACCACGACTTTATTGAAGGAATATATGGTAGTAAGAGAGAGAGAGAGAGAGATCTATCGTTACAATAGCATAGCCGACAGGATTAAATCCACAGTAATTAAAGTAAGAAATAGTGAATTGGAACAGTTTTGTAAATAAAGAACAGGCAAATAAATAGAAAGTGTGTATATATATATAGTGTAAGAAAATTTTTTAAGAACCATGAATGTGAAGAGCTGTAACTCGGGAGCTACTAGTACTAACACGATGGGGGATATAGAATTCTTTAGAACAGTAAATCTTCACCTCATCATCACTCAATTCTCTGCAGAGGACCACAATGATGTGTTGTCATTCTTCAAGTTTGTACAGGAGGTAAGGAACATCGAAAACTGGTCGGACTTCCAGCTTCTAATAATATTAAGGAATAAACTGATTGGCAGGGCCAAGAATTTTTTGAATTCCTCTCCCATACAGAGAGACACTTTGGAATACAATAAATTGAAGAATACCCTGATATCTCAGTTTTCCAAAGTTAGAAGCGTGGGTCCGAACCTGTGGAGGCTGAAAAAATGTAGACAAGAGAAAAAAGAATCTATCACTGATTATTACAATAGGCTGCTCACCTTAGCTAATAGCTTGAGCATGTCCAGTGAGGAAAAGAGCCATCTTGATTGGGCAGTCTTCAACCAATTCAGGTCAGGATTAAGAGAGAGACAGCATATAGAAGGAAGATAAGTAATTTAGAAGAATGCTATTGGGCCATAAAAGAAAAAGAAGAAAGGCTAGGCGATCTTCATCCCGCATCTAGTGCCAGCCCGATACACAACATTACAGAGGTGTCAGATCCAAAGATTGAGATTAAGAAAGAGAAAAATCTAGTTAATCCTAAAGGAAAAAGTAAAGACCAACAGAAGAGAGGAAAGGAGGAAAATAAGGCCACAGAAATAAATAACATGGACCACAACAGACTGACTGTTGCAGAGTCTATTAACATGGAAGAACTACACTCTTATATCCAAAAAAAGAGATAGAAATACTACAGCAGCTCTTGATGGAGAAACTTGACTCCATTCTAAACCAATTAGGAAGTTCAAAAAATCTCCAAGGAACAGCTGGGCTCTGAACAAGAGTGTACTGAAAGGGAAAACAGGAGGAAAATACCTCCGTGCTTAATTAGGACACATTGCCAAAAAATTGCTATAGCAGTAAAAGAGACTCAAGTAAAAGTATGAATTGGAAATCTAATGTGGTAATGACTCACCATTATCCCACATGGAGGATTAAGAAGTGGCCAAGAAACATTAGGAATCAGCATGAAAATTCCATGACAGTAATATGGGGGAAAATAAGAGGGCTAAAGTGCAGAGTTTTATTGGACACTGGTTCCCAAGTTTCAGTGATAACCGGATCTCTGTTCAGGAAATTGTGATCCTGAGTATCCGACGGTATCACTAAGCTAAGAACACCTGTCGTTGAAGGGAATAACAAGCCCGACCACTTATGCCTCAGAGAAAGGGAAAATAAACATGTGGTTGCCGCATTTTAAGTTAAGCATTTCACTAGAGTTGTTAATTCTCCCGGAATCCTCTCAAACTACGGAAAAAGTAGTACTTGGAACCGACTTTTTAGAGAAACATAAGTTGTCTTGTGATTTCTCTAAAAGGGTGATTTCTATATTGGGATTTAACCAGGTTGCCCGGCAGAGAGATAGTCAAAGGCGTCGTGCTGGTGAAAATGTTGATGAGATCAACACACAGAACGACCATTCCCAGTTAGGAAAGGGGAGAGCAAGGAAAAATAGAATTGTTGATAAGAAAGACAGGAAAAATTCTTTGCCTGATCCCCCAACTGTTAGAGATACCGAACAGGTAAAAGGGGGGAGACCTTACACATCTCGAGTGTCAAGGTGGCTGCAAATGAGAAAGAGGAATTAGAGACCACAATAAAAAAATGCAAAGAATGTAATAGGAGTGAACACATTAGAAAAAAATAATAGTGGAGGTCACCACCCAGGTAACTGGAGAAATAGAAAGAGTGCAAGAGGTCGGAAGGGAATTAGATGCCCAAGGGATAGTGGCGATCATGAATCGCAACATCAGTCGCGCCAAGAAGAGCACACAGGTCAGACTGACGGTGGTCCCAGCTCAAAATTAGATGACAAACCTGAGTACTGTCCGACCCAGAGAGAATGTACGATGCATGACACAGAAACACTGTATGGAAAAAATTTTATCCATATTCGTTGCTTAAAATTTTTTCATGAAGGGATGGGCCTTGTAAAACTCGATGTAGATTGGAAATACCAAAGCGCTTTACATCGATTTTTTCAGAGGTCAAGTCTCATGGGATTGTTACAAAAAATAACCTTGTTTGTCTCTATATATTTTATGCCAAATATTAACGTAAATAACCCTATGGGAATTGACTGTATTTACTGCTTTAACAAAAATTTCTAGAATGTAAAAAAAAAAAAAGGCAATGTTTTGCCACTGGAACTTTGTATAATAGCTATGTATAAGGGCACAAGAATGTTGTTTACGATTTAAGTGTGTGACAAAGTTGTTTGCGATCTCTGCATATAAACACCTCCAAAGTGAGTGTCAAAGATTCGGCAAGGTTCAGACAAGTTTCCGCTGCCCGCCAAGATAGGATTAAAAGAGTGCACAGAGAAGAAAGAACGGGTCGGTCTTAACAGAAGATCAAGGAGTCGGTCTGAATTCTTCGGGAGTTACAACCCTTCGTACAAGGTCCCGGAGAACGTGAAATAAAAAGAGACTGAGCCGAACATCGAGATGGGCAGTTATCAGAGTCGGCAGTTAGATACAGAAGAGTCTGTAGTTAAAGGCAGAAATATCAGCAGTAGGATCCAGAGGACCGGACGTTGTGTCGAACCCATGCCAGAGGAGAAGAATGGGAATGACGAGAGAACAGCTGTTGTAAATACCAGAGACAGTATCAGTCGGATGTCTTTTTAGTGCAGGAGGTCAACCAAAGCCAAAAGCCGCAGAACGATCTTCAAGTCTGTATGCTGCAACCTCTTGCCTGAGCTTTTTTTTTTTTTGAGTACTGGAAAATTGCAGTCCAAAGCCCGCCAATATCCCGACGAAATACCCCCTGAAGCAAGACTCTCCAGATGGAAGCCTAAGGTCTGAGATGAAAGGAAAAGCATAGTGAATTTAGCGCAGGACCTTTGAATGAGTGTGCGACACAGAGCCTCTGTAAGTTGGTTCCATCTTTTGTTGCACGTTCCTTTTGTAATCTAGGAGCTACATTATAGATGGACTGATAAGAAATAGTAATAAAAAGTGTCTATAAGAGAGTCCTCTGATTTGTTATTAATTGGAATATAATTTGTGAGATAACATGGCATAGCAAGCTAACCTCTTTCTGAGTAAATTAGTTTCAATAATTTGATTTATTCAGCAAAGAAATAATTTGGTAATTATATTGATTAGTCATTTAATATTGAAAAAGAAAAGTTTGTTTCTTTATGCTAAAAGTTTAACATATAGGTAGAGATAGTAACCTCCCTATCTTTTAATTAATGTACTTTGTTATTAATATAAATAAATGTGTTTTAATTATATGTCAATAGAGTGTTGCCTGATCTTTTATTTTACAATGCACTGTTCCTAAATAAAATCGGATAGTGAGTGGGAAACAACTGAGGCATTAAAAGTGTAGTTTAAGTACTTAAGAACCACGACTGTTTATGTAAACTTTATTGAAGGAATATATGCTAGTAAGAGAGAGAGAGAGAGATCTACCGGACGTATTACTGAGTCTTATGCCGATAGAAATACTGGTGGCGCAGTCTTAACAAATAAATTTTCCAGAGTTCAGATGTGACTAGTAAATACGAAAGGTGGATAGACATTTGTACGCAACAGAATAAGTAAGAAAGGTTACAAAAGCAAAAGCGCACTGCTAATTAGAATAAAGAGTTAAGACCCCCATCTGCAATAATCCATTAGACATTTATCATTACACCAGCTGGATATGTGGCCCTTTTCAATGATAATAAGGATAATAATAATTAAACTAAAACAACAACTTGCAAGAGACACAGAAATTAATGTAGTGATTGATCTCACAGGAAATAATGTTTTATTCATCAGAATCAGGGTCCCCTTGACCACATACACGATTTTCAATGTGTTGACCTTTCTTGTGTACGAATTGTGCATGTTGAGCACAATTCGTCAGTCATTCGAATAACTGCCTGAACGTTCCCAATCCCTTTTTAAGTGGAATTGGTGGCGCTGCTCTTACGTACGCACAGTAAAATTTGGATAATCCTTTTTACATGCGTTTATTGCATATATTTGACTGCTTTCGGCTCCGCCAGCGCCAAAATTTTTCCCACTGCGGAAATCGTGCAAATGAACAGAGGCTAATCAGTTATATTGCTAATTTATCCGCGTGAACAAAGCCGCTGCATTGATTGTATCAGAAAAGAACAGCGGTCTGTAATTCGATTTCGTAGCAGGTGTAGAAATACATTGAAAACGCACAGCATAGTATGGGGAAAGTATAATTCTTTTTATACTGAATGCGTGCCCCAAGAAGGCAGAATATGAAATGGTGTACCAAAAGAGAAGCATCTGGAATATCCCCCCTTCTAGCTTAGGGCTTCTTCTATTCTACATACGACCGACAAAACAAAGGTCACAGAGAACGGTCAGTGTGTCCATCAGTATCATCAAATGATAATAAAATTGCAAATGACCACACACTAATTTCTAAACCAAGAAATTAGTGTTCCATGGTTTATTTGGGATTCGTCACAATTTGAAGTAACAAAATCGTCCATATAGCCTTGACTTATTCGTTCAGTTTATCATTTGTTTCAACCACCCGAAGGGCTACCACTCAGCCTCGTCCACTCATTGCAGAATTTGTTTTTGTTTTTTTTTTTAAATGCCGACTCATTATTAATGAATGAATATTGCTATGAACGAAACAAAAATTATTTTTTGAAACAAAAAATTGATTTTTTGAGAAACGAAAACTATTTAACTAATAATAATGAGCATCGGTCATCACTACAACTGGATCACATCATTATAAAGGCACCAATTGAAGACCATGACAACTCAGATGATGGCCACACTCTACCTGTTAATAAATTCGATAAATTAGAGTTATTAGACATGATGAAAGTATTTTAATACTTCACGCTAAAACTTTGAATCAAAATAAGCGAAAAGAATTGATTTTCCTTAATTAAAATAAAATGTTCTCAAAACAAAACCCAGTCCTTTTATCGCCATCGATCACAGCGCCATCTTACATTGCTCATTGTGTCGCAGATACACAAGGTTATTATAATTTTAGAGTTTAAAAACATCAAAATATTTAATGATTAAATAATTATTTAATGGTCCTTAAAAGGACTGGCTTAAAGGGGCAAAGCAAGAATGCTTTTCATAAAAAATCCCCGTTATCTGTAGAGGACAGTGTAAGGATAAGATGTTATTAAGCTATATAAAGCTCTGATCATGGCAGGAGGGTAACAGCAATAGCCGAGCTTCAGTTAGAACTTCATTGGCTACAGCATTGCCATCCATTACCCTCCCTGGGTACCAATTTTAGTCGCCTCGTACGACATGCATTAGCTACATTGGTGCTATTCTTATCCCGGTAACCAGACGGGGATTTTCATGATATATATAACGAAAGTTATATTAATAAATGTATGGTTTACCTTTAAAACTGACTCATTCATTCATAATTATGAATTTAATTGTACTATTTTAAAGACGTAATACTGAATATATAACTTCCCTTTATAATTTAAATGATATACTTAATTTTGCTAAAAGAATTGAATGTGGTGACCGGTGAAAATGTTTAAGTGGGGGTACTGAATATACAAAATAAAAAAATAATAATTCTTTTTTCCCTAATCAGTAACCAATTTATTAATAAAGAAATTTACATATTAAACAATTGCTTTATCGAAAATATTTCACCTTCACACACACACCAATAATTAAAGTTTCGTATCTCACAGAAAAAACTCGCGCATGCATACAATTTATCTGTAGCGACACTGCCCAAACGAGAAGTGTCGAATTCACTTTTTACGTGCAATGACAAGTGCAAAAATATCGGCGAGTCGAGCTGCAATTGGCTGAACGTGATAATTCCGACACTGCGTTAGATCGCAGTGCATTTGTTTCGTAATCTAAAGCGTTAATCGAACAATTCCAATTATTAACTATTCAATCAATGTCAAAACATAAGCTGTAACCTTTAACATGTTGTACTGCATTTATATAATGTTGTGAGCATTGTTATTATTTATAAACACAAACAAAATTTAATTTTTTCATTTTTTCCTTGGGGGTGCTACAGTATCGTAGTGCGAATATAATACCAATTGAAACCCGAAGACTATAGATAATTTTAATAGATCAATAAACAAATTTATTTTAACAGTACGTTTTATAAATTCACGTTGATCAAGTAAGGCTGAATGAATAATAACAATAATAACAAAAAAAAAATTCAGCTAACGCCTTTTTATTCCCGTATACGGGGAGTAGGCGAGCCCATTTAGCCCTATCTAACTTTTGGAGACTGAGTGGGCAGTTCAATCTCCACTGGTACCCAATCAGAGACAGATGGCCCAAGGCTATCACTAATTAAGCGGTACACAGTGAAGAGAGACGGCTCAAATGTGCCGCCATCTCGTGGTTCCTAACCCTAACGCAATATATTTTTAATGTCTGAAATAATGTGGGTTCTACGGAAGATTTTCTTGAGTTTACAGGACGAAAAACCCGAGTTTCCGGGAGGAAAAACCCGCTTGCCCGTGCCAGAAATCGACTAACTCGGGAACCGGTCGAAAAATTTCCTCTAGTCGCCGACTAGACTAGAAACCAAGTCTTCCTTCGTGCGGCCAAGCGCCGTGCAAACCCACATCCACTGAACTACACAGGCAACAACAATAATAATAATAATAATAATAATAATAATAATAATAACATTCTGGTTTATGTAATGCAAACGTATAATTTTCTTTTTCTCACATTTGCCATTAAAAATTAAAATTAGGTAATCAATCCAGAGCCGAGAAATAAGAGGTTATAGGAGGACAGGTGGATAAAACGAATCTATTCTTCTACGATCGTGCATTAGACACAACACACCTAAAAGACTAGAAAATAAATTTAATGACATGTTTTTTTCATTAAGTTTGAGCTTATTATATAAACTCAAACTTGATTCAAGTCTGTTCTCGCATAGAGAACAGAATTTTTTTTTATATCCGAGGGTGCCTTATGTGAAGAATGGTGTTTGCCATTGATATGATGGATCGTCTTGTAATCATTAGAAAGTATTTTATTTTCTTCCATAATTCAACTGCTGAAATCTGGTTGTGAAGAGATAGCGTAGACTCTCTGTGCACAAGAGCTTCTGACGATGTCTGGGAATTTGAACGTCTTATATACATAGAAATTAATGGATCTATCGAGATCGATTTCAACTGGCGAGTAGGCAAATCTTGTCGAAAATCTTGAAGGAAAAACTGAAACATATCTTGCAAGTACGTTTTGTAAATTGATATCGTCAAATGTGATCATAATTTCCGTATGAAGCAAATAGAGGCCTTTAATTTTGTCACTTTTAAGGCTGTTTAGTCTTAGTCTTTCCATTAGTCTTAGACATATTAGAAATATGTCTAAGACTAATGAACAAATGAGTCTTCCATTGCAAACACATATGACATACGCAGCTTTAAATATAACATTGTTCATTTCATTTTCTCCCTTTCTGTGAGGATGTCTTTGTTAAAAGGACGAAATATAAGCAATTGCGTTTTTTTCTTTTTAGTACTTTACATAATTTGCATAAATATTTCCATAATTTAAATTATTCTTAGCAAGATATTCAAAATGAATTCTTTTGTTCTATAAATTATCATAGAAAATAACCGGATAATGATAAAACTTTTCATATAGTTGGAACAAAATATAATTATTTTGAATTAGATATAATTAGGAAGATACAGATACGAATTATGTGTTTATTTATCGTATGGAGTCCTCAAATAATCATGCTATACTTACTGGATGTTAGGACTTTCTATTTATATATCCAAAACTTGAACACTTCCTTAAAACAAGAATAACCACAGACATAATGTTTTTTATAGGGTGTATCGTCATCATTTCCTCCCCATCACTTGTTCTCTGTTGGCTGATGCGTGGAATTCCCGCTGTGAACGTTGAAATTTTTAATCGGCATAAACCTGTATAAAAATCCTTCTCAAATGCTTCGCCTTCAGAATGTCAGTGACGTTTGCATTACCTGTTTTTAGGTTGCAAGTGTTATAGCTTTTCTGGCTGAGTAGTTCGGCATGCAGTCAGCTTTGTTGCTCGGATGCGAGGGCTACAGGCGATGTACAGGTGATAAAGCACCCACAACTAGTTCAGGTAAGTGTTTCGAAAATTACGAAGCAGATATCTGGTGGCGTTTGCATCACTATGATAGTAACTGTTGACTATACGTGCAAGTAGAGTACATTTTACGCTAATATTAATTTGCAGAGTAAATTTCATTTTACTATTTTATATCTTTTTTTTTTTTAAGTTACAGTACTTCTGACTAGATGGTTTTATTGTGTTCTACGCAACCAGGTTTTTAATTCTGATCTTATAAACTTAAGTATTCTTTTAATAGTTAATAATTTAATAATTCGTAATTTATCATGAAGACTAACTGCAATTTAGAATTAGAAATTGAGGATAGAATCGAATCATATAACTTCATATTAAAATGGTTAAAACAAAGCAGAAAGATTCGTAAAACATTTCATAAAATATTCCAGAAATATTTTATGAAACATTTCATGAATATTTTATGAAATATTCATGAAAACAAGTAAAAATCGAGGTTTCTATAAGTACTTCAAAACAAGTTAATCTTGTGTCGACTTAGAATAAATATATGTATCGAACTGGTTAGCGGTAATAATGAAATATGCCAGCAAAGACCAAAGGGCTATTAAGTATCAAGGATCATATAAGTACGACCACAGCTAAGCTTATGAGGTAAAGCAAACAGGGAGCTGTAAAATAACTGTCGCTGTTTACAGCGAGAGTTATTTTACAGCGAGGTGAATACATTCCCCAAAAAGTATTCACCATTTTCAGTTTGTCGATTTACCACGGGTTTTACCGAGTTTCCCCAAAGAAAAAAACTCTATTGTCTCCATATGAGGATCGGCTAACACAGTTTCAATTGAAAATCTTTTATAAATGATTCTCCCCGTCCTAAACTCTAGATAAGAAAGTTTAGACCAATGTTTTGTGACCCCCGACTTGCGCTGAAAGAAAAAAAAAAAAAAAAAAAACCGATAACTATCGGTATTTCTTCATTAAATATTTGAAATAGACTACCGACGAATTTTTGACTTCAGAATTTTATTTAGATTGGAACTTACCAAATTCTTTTTGATCATGCTGGGATAAAATATCCTCATAATTAGCTAAACCTACTCTAACTTAACCAGGACCACGCCACATGTGAACAATTAGTCTTTCAGAACTTCTTGTTTAGGCAGGTAATGTAATCGTCTGCGCATGCCCAAATGATGATGATGTTAATGTTCTCTTAGGTTCAGAGCGCATTACATTGTAAAACAAAGGATAAATATTGAGAATAAACGTTGAGATTAAATTTTAAGTAACCAGAAAAAGTAGTGACTACGACTCGAATTATGGAAATCTGCTTGTGCATTTGAGGGGGGGGGCTGTATTTTACGATATTACCAAATTTTGTGCGCGAAATTTTAATATAGCATGATTAAGCCAGAGCTCCATTACATCTCTATATTAGGCTGTCTTATTCGATTCATATAATACTTCTAACGCCAGTACTTCCTTGTGTAGTATCATATTAGATAATGAAAACAAACACACTTTGTTGTTGTTGTTGTGATAGTTTGATGTCATGAATGCTTGAAATAATGCTGTAAACAAGTAAACTTGTCGTATGAAGAGACGTCTTTATAAAATGCAAACAGGTAAGCTCGGTTTGTTCTTCCAATGCGTATATACTGATTTTGTAGATTGTTTTGTTTATATTCTACGAAATTTGCCATTGTTGTATAATGTCAAAAATGTAATAAGCTGATAGTTCATTATGTCAAAATGAGTGTTTCTTAAATTCTCCATTCGAGGAAGTTAGAGCAGTAATAATAATAATAATAATAATAATAATAATAATAATAATAGCAATAGTAGTAAGAGAAAGAGAGAGAAATATTTAATCTATAAGCATATTTCGTCGATGTAAAACCATGAAGAGTAACATTATATTTGTCCACCTATCTCAGTAGAACGAGATTGCAGATTGTTAATGCTGTGCTAAGCAACGCATGACGCATGTTCAAAATGGACATATTTGAACTGTAAAAATGGTACGCTTACTCCTTACAAGGGGGGGGGGACTATTATTTTGTTCTAAAAAGAAAACGTTAATCGAGAAACTAGTGAAATCCCATGAAGAGTTTTTTACACACTGTATGCTCTTCGGAGGAGGTGAAGGCATGTTTATCATTTAACTTTAACCAATACTTTGCAGACTCCATCCAAGAACTGCACAGAAATATTCCTCCAATCGCAAAACGAGATCCTCCACTTGGACCACAATCAAAACAGACAACATCTCTGCAATACATCAAATCAAACCAAACAAAAGCCCAGGAATTGATGGTATCAGACCTAAAGATATAAAGCAACATGCAAACTAGTTTAAGTCCTATCCTACTAAAATTAATAAATAAAATATTTAAAACAGGACAGATATCAAGTATGCTAAATACCGCCATAATCACACCCATATACAAACATGGAAAAAGAAATTTAATCAGCAATTACAGACCCATAGCAACATTACCAATTATCAATCAAATTATGGAGCGGATCTTAATAAAGAAACTCACAGCATATACAGAGAAATTTCATATTATCCCAAAAACACAAAATACGTTTTCAGTAAAATAAGGAAACAACATCTCTCTCTTGGAAGACTTTACAGACGTAATAAATACCGCTTAGACAAAAACAAAATTGCAATGGTAGTCTGTATTGATCTAACTAAAGCATTCGATACACTTACACATCAAACCTTGTTAGAAAAGCTGAGGCATGTTGGAATAGACGGGACTCTTCACAGGTGGTTTACAAACTACATTCAAAATAGAAAGCATATCACACGTATCGGGTCAAACCGAAGCAGAGAGCTACCAGTAACCTGTGGAGTACCACAGGGAGCTGTACTCCCCCCAACTCTATTCAACATTTACATGCACGATATTAATCAGCTACCACTCAAAGGTAAGATATTCCAATACGCAGACGATACAGCAATAATATCCATCCATAATAACGCAAGCATAGCCCAAACTAATATGCAACAAGACATAAATCTGATCATAGACTGGCTCACGAAAAACTCCATACACCTAAACTCAGAAAAGACAAAATTAATGATATTCAGAAATCCACTGACTCGACCAGTTGATAACAAATATATAACCATCCAACATCCACTTTCCAACATAAAAAATCACACAGAACAGCAAAACCACTACAATTACTCAGGTTGAAACAATACGATACCTTGGAATTTACTTCGATGCAGATATGAACTGGAATAGCCACATAAACCATCCACACAACAAACTCCGAACAATAAGTGGCAAACTCGACAGGTTAAAAGACATAGTTCCCATACGCCTAAAAACACTAATATACAAAGCACTATGCCAAAATATACTTAGATACGCTATAACAACGTATGCTTTCTGTGCACCCTACAAATTAAATAGATTAATGTCGCTACAGTACAAAATGATAAAACTGATGTTTTGGTAACAAAGAGAAAATAACGATCTTATATACATTGCAATGTCAGAACACAAAATACTGACAGCAAAACATTTATGTCACTATGGAGTTTTGCTAAAACATTATTTCGATGCCAACTACAGGACAGTCAGAAATACATACCGTATAACAAGACCTCAGACTACTAATTATATCACATAATTATATCACATAAATTATATCACATGATAAACAAATTAACTTTTGAATACAGAAACCTTACAAACTACAATAGCCTGAAAAGAGCTCTAAGGACATACTACGAACAAGAAACACGCACCCAAAATACCATGCAAACTTAATGAAACACAATATATTCGTTCAGGCTTCCAGTTCAGCGACGCATACATTCCAATTTATTTGTGTGTGTGTGTGTGTGTGTGTGTGTGTGTGTGTGTGTGTGTGTGTGTGTGTGTGTGTGTGTGTGTGTGTGTGTGTGTGTGTGTGTGTGTGTGTGTGTGTGTGTGTGTGTGTGTGTGTGTGTGTGTGTGTGTGTGTGTGTGTGTGTGCGTGCGTGCGTGCGTGCGAGTGCGCGCCCGCGAATTTCTCAATCATAGATTTTGTAACTTCCCAACACAGCAAAAAAAAAAAAAAACAATAAATAATAACCAACTGATGTCATACTCAGATAAGCTTACATATAAGCTTCGAGGATGAAAGCAGAGAAATTAGTTCTCATCCAAGATGTATCACATGTAAACCAAAGTATGTAATGTATGTATTATATGTAATCAAATGTATGTAATGTATCTAATAACTGTAACAAAGTATGCAATATAGAGTGATTATATCCATTGGTATTGTATATATAGAGTGTAAAATTGCGAAGAAACATCTGTAATAATCATCATTATGAATATTATAATAATATATGTTGTAAACAGTTATGGTTATTATTATTATTTTAAAAAAAAATTTATGTACGAGAAAGTATTTGTTATGCATAATTGTCTTCATATAATGTATGTAATTTATCTGAGAAATAATTTTAAAAAAAATGAACATTTGACCTGTTACGAGCGTAAAGAGTGCATTTATATCAAAAACGAAATATTTTCAATAACTAAAACGTTAGCTGAAACACAAATCTTTTGGGGTTTTGGTTATTTGTTTGAAATGCGTTAAATATCTGTAAAATAGCATTAAATTACCTTGTAGCAAATTGCAATGTTGAAGACTTGGACTATTGTGCGCACGTCTGGTCTCTAGGTTTCCATTGTGATTCTATATATTAGAGAGAGTGCAAAGGAGAGTGTTCAAATGGATACCAGGATTGTGGAATAGTGATTATGAAAACCGAATAAGAATTTGTACGCTGCAGACGCTAGCAAACAGGACAAAGAGGGGTGATATGATTGCGACTTACAAAACTTCTGAAAGATTCATACAGGATTTGTATTGATGGAATTTTTCAACTTATGCAGAGTGCGGAAAGGACAAGAGGGCATCCTTGGAAGATGAGAATGAATGCCGCTAAGAAGGCGGTGAGGGCTAGATTTTTCTCTCAGAGGGTGGTGCGTGATTGGAATCGATTGCCATTGGATGTTGTGAGTGCAAGCAGTGTGAATGAATTCAAGAATAAGTATGATAGTATGTGGCCTCCTTCGATGAGTCCCTTACTCCCTGGAGTTCTCTCTTAATAATAATAATAATATGAAAAAACAAAACTTCTGATATGAAGCAATTTCTTAATATAAAAAAGTAACACGTCGTGGGGATAAGAGTAACGGTGCTGCTATTGTGGCGAAGAATTACTAGGTCTATGAAGCCAATTATTATATCTCTTAAGAGTATGTTCTGTGGCCGGTTTTGCCAGTTCAGTGGGATGAAAAACCCCAGTTTCAAGAAAAACTCTGCCACACTTTCATACGAGTCTGGTTAACAATTCAGGATTTGGGCTGATCGATTCTAAGTTGATGCTATTGCTACTGACTAGTTAGTAATCGAATGAATACTTTGGTATTGATGGTAGGATTAGCTTGACAGATGAGCAAGTCGAAGGTGTTAGCGTATTTTCTGTTTAAGGTGATGAAAAATCGAGTTTCTAGGAAGTAAATATCGTTACCTCAGATTAAGACTCGCTAACTTATCTTCATTTGAAAAAGTCCCTTTATAAAGTCTCTTGGCGTCTTGGGAACCCAAGGTCTTTCCAGCCAAACGGCATCTCATTACCGATCTTGCTAATGAGGCTAGTTAGATGAGATTATTGTTTTTAGTTAGACGCAACCAGGAGGCATATTATTAAGAGATATTGTCAAGAGACACATAATTATGTGTCTCTTGACAATATAAGTGTGATGTGCAAACACCACATCTACTGAGCTACACAGGCTCTATTTAATAATAATAATAATTTAAAAAATAATAATAATGATAATTTATTAATTGCTAAAATATTTATACATACAATAAACATCTTGATAATATTACATTTGCACTAAGTGCTGCAATTTTTACATTGGATTTCAATTAAAATTTGCAATAATACTTTTTGCCTTTATATTATGTATTTACAACACATGTTCTTCTAATATTAACAATGAAGATTATACAGAATTTTTTGTATATCTTTATTTCAAAGTTTGAGAAAGAGTGATTATACAAACAAATTTCTGCATTTGTTTATAAGGATTACTTGTAGATGAGTGAGGCAAATTAATCCCACCTTCTTCGAAGCTTGGGTTAGCTTTTATGAAGAGAGTGGGATTTAACTTTCACTGTTTGTGTTGTTGCTACTGTTTATGTATGGGATGTAGGCATTGGATGCTAGTGATTTGCGATGTGTATATTAGTGTTAATGGTATCTTAACTTTGTTGGTATATTTTCCAGAGTTTGTTTTTTAATGTTCTGTAATTATCTACGTGTTTTAAATTTCTTGGTAGGTTGTTGAATTGCGTGGGTATCTGATGTGATCCCACAAAATGTGGGGATGTGGGAATGATAATGGTGTGGGGATGTAGAGCATCTGAAATATTGGGTATCGCCCAGTATTTCAGATGCCAACTTTTAGATGTATAATATATAGAGAACATTACATCACGTGACTGTTCACATTAATAAATGAAATCAATGATGGGCGAAATAAATGTAGCATCTGCATTCTGTAAGCCTTTTTAAATAGATACTACAAGAGAGAGAGAGAGAGAGAGAGAGAGAGAGAGAGAGAGAGAGACCTCCTTTAGATAAGCTAAACTTTTTAACAGAAGTCAGTTGTATCGAATATTATATTCATTCACTTAGGATGTGTCCAGTAGTAAGCATTTGAGAATTATCGGCATATAATATGAAAAATAAATATTATGTCATTGATATTCATGTAGTACAAGGTATGTATCCACTAAATAACATAAGTTATGTGAAGGATTTATTAAATAAGGAAAACGTTTCATTAGGAAAAGATGCATGTAAAGTCAGTAACTATGGATAAAAATCTATCATTTGGATTCAAAACAATGACTCCACAATATGAATTTAAAACATGCAAAGAAAATGGTATATGCAGATCAAACGTTTAGTGCGATCTACAGAAACAGTACAACTCCCTTAGCCAGTACCGTCGACAGAGTGTAGCATAGAGGAAGCCTGCCTCAGGGCGCGGCTTAATAAGGGCGCTCGTTCAACCATGTTGCGGTAGGTGCCGTCGCTATGCTAACAATTCCTGTTAGCGTAGCAAGTGCGGAAAGAAGTTTTTCCAAGCTTAAACTGATTAAAAATGATTTGCCAACAGCAATGGCCCAAGAAAGATTGGTTGGTCTTGCAACTATATCGATAGAGGCGGACACAGCTTATAATTTAAATTTAGAAAAGCTTATAAACAGATTTATTGTCCGATATCATTACGGGACACTTTTTTTAGACGTGCGTTGTGAGAGTAACTGAAGAAGTAGTTGTTAATCTTGTTGAATTATTTTTATAGATTTTGTAACCCAACGATTCTTTTCTTCATCTTTAAGCTTCCCTCTTTCATAGAGAACAATGTGCTATTTGCCAGAGCACCTGTGGAGACGTGGAAAAGGACTTCCTCTTGTGCCTTATCCAATTTGGGATCCGTCTTTTATATGTTGCGACCATACACGCGCGATCCCAACCAACTTGTCGCAGAGCCTGACGTTCGCGGGGGGAGGGGTGAAAGGTATTTTATATATAGAAGTGTGTGTGTGTTCATTGAGCCGGCTTGCCTGTTCTGAAGGACGAAAAACACAATTTTCTGGGAGAAAAAACCCTCTACCTCCTTATGAGAGTGGATAACTCCTCACCTTTAGTCGAAAGAGATTCCCGATAAAAGTCCCTCACAGCATGGACGGGAATCGACTTAGGTCTTTCCGAACAAATGGCTTCGTTCTATACCGACGAAGCTATATTTTATTAAAACGATAACAAGTAAATACATAGTAGTAAAAATAAACACATCATAAGTAGATATATACATCATATATTTACATTTGTTTTAACCTCCTTAGGGGTACTGTATTACTATTTGTTACAAGTAATTCATTTTGTGAATTTACTTCTCATAGTCTTTAACATGGATCAGTTACATGACATTTCAATTCGTCACATTTAGGTTTAACTCTTAATACGTTTGTATTACTGTTATTATACAAAATAAAAATAAATGCACAGCAGTAAAATAGATACATCATTCATAGATATATTCTTAATATGTTTGCATATGCTTTAACCTCCTTAAGGGTATTACCATTTGTTACAAGTAATTCCTTTTGTGAAATTAATTCTCATAGCCTTTAACAGTGAACAGTTACGTGACATTACATTAATAGTTACATTCAGTTTTTAAATCTCAATACCTTTGTATTACTGTTATTAACAATTTTAATTGTAGCTATTTTACCACACCATTATTTGATTACATATTTCGAGTCCTTAAAATTCAGTTAGCATATACAGTATATAGTCAGATTGATGACAAAGAAAATGAAAAATTACAAAGTATCGCGATTTGTAAGTCGAAGTTGAACGAATCTGGCAAAAGAAAACGAAAGTTGTTCCCATAATAATAGGTGCTTTAGGCGCCATCCCTAAAACATTGAAAAAAACATCTAGAAGCACTCGAGTTAGATGGATTAAAAATTGGGCAGCTGCAAAAGGCTTTTTCGGCACAGCATTCATTTTCAGAAAGTATTTCCACAACTCATAGGCTCTTGGGTAGGGCTCGAATTAGTGGAATATAACCAGCCTTTTACTTAAGACTGAGGAAGCAAATCAAGCTTTGATGAATATTATATATACATATAATACATGCAGGCGCAAATTGTTTGCTTACTTGGGAAACATATATATATATATATATATATATATATATATATATATATATATATATATATATATATATATATATATATATATATATATATATATATATATATGAATGTTCTTTCTGTTCAGCTATCTGAAGGACAGCATTAGTTAATTTGATGCAAGAAGTGATTCCTAAGGACTCCCATTCCTCTGCGTTCATCCTTTTCAATTGGATAGAATTCCTCATGACATCTTGCAGGTATCTATGGAATTTTGTTTGGATGTTTTCACCGCCTGTTCTGTCATGCGTATGGTCACACTTGTATGTCCAGATAGTATACATTGTTAAAATAATTATGATTGTTTGTACTCTGCTTAACTTTTTCTCGTTTAGCCAAAATATTAGATTGTCATTAATTATTTGATTCTGTGGCATCCATTGATTCACGAGACTCCAGATTTCTTCTGCTTTTTTACAATAAATCACCATGTGATCAAGTTTTTCTGGCTCTTTACAGAATTGACAGGTTACAAGCCCATCCAGTGGTATTCCTTTTGCTACAACCCACATTTTGGTTGGCAATGCATGATGAACTTTAAAGAAAAAGATTTTGTGGAACCGATTTATTGGAAGACGAAATATATTGTTTAACACTGAACTTATTTTGATCTCCCCTCTTTTTTGTTCTCGATGGTGAGGTATTGAAAAAATGGTTCTAGTTAGTTTTGAATATATTGCTCTTGTTTTCGTATATAGTAATTTCTCAATGCCGTAATTTTTTTCTATAAACCGGTATCCTTCAGCCATTTCAGTGAACATTCTGGGTGGTCTCTTTTTGATCGAAGGAAGAGAGCTGATGACCTTGTCAGGGAGGCACTTTTGTATAAAAGCAATTGCATATCCATGGTATGATTTATTATGTGCTTTTCCTTCAGTTATGGCTCTGATAATCAAGGTCTTTAGGTGTATGTTAACTAGGCCGAAACCTCCAGCTTCTATTTCCTGAAAGAGTGTTGTACGGCGCATTGGTTCATATTGTGAACCCCATATGTATGTTGCAAAGAGCCTGTAAATTTTATCCGCCCACTGTCTGTGGTATGGCATATTGCAAATCCTAGCTTTGCCTCTCACGGAAAGGTGTCTATTTCGCATATTATTGATTTTTAATATGGCTTCAAACAACTCTTCCCATTGATCTACATATGTGTCTATACCTCTAATTTTTATTCCTAAGACTGGCATTTAGTTTTTTCTCACCATTCCGGCCGGTATTTTTGGTTCCTTTTTCCAGTCGCCAACCACCAAACAGCAAGACTTGACCACGTTCACCCTAAGAGCTGAAGCCTTTGCAAAGGAGTCCAATATTTTTATTGTTTCTTCCATGGATTTTTCATTTTCTAGTGTGAGTGCTATGTCGTCTGCATAAGCTAGCAATTTTGCTTCGCTTTCTTCATGAATATTTGTTCCTTGAATTTGTTTATTTGTGATTATTGCTCTGATTAGCATTAGTGATTCGATTGCTAATACAAAGAGGGCCATAGAGAGAGGGCCCCCTTGTCGTACGGAACAATTGATTTGGACAGGTGCAGAAAGTTTTTATTTATGATTATACGACTTTGTGCATTTTCATAAAATATTTTTGCATTTGTTATATTTCTCCCTTTAACTGCGCATGCTTGATTAGGGGATAAAAGTTTCTGTAGAAATCTCTGTATTCTGTTTGTGAGGATTTTTGAGATTATTTTATAGTCAGTGTTTAACAATGTTATACCTCTCTATTATTTTTATATCCTTTGGTTTTTCTGGATCGCAAACTTTTGGTATTTATGTGATGTATCCACTGTTGAAGTTTTCTGGTTTTGCCTGTGTTTCTAACATTTGTTTAATCATCCTCATAAAGAAGTTTTCAAACTTTTGAAAGTATCTTTTGTAGAATTCGCCAGTTAAACCATCTGCTCCGGGAGATGCTTTATTGTATTTTTGCATTTCGATATTATAATGGGGGCATCACTCTCTTCAGCCTCCATTCGAGTTGTCTTGGGTAGAAATGACATGAATTTATTTCGTTCAATGGTATCACTCTCTTTTCCTGTGAATACAGTTGTAAAGTGTTTGTGGGAAACCCTCAGTAAGTCTGCATCTTCTTGCAATGTTTCCCCTTCATAAAGCACAGCCTTTTTCCTTCTTTCGTTGCTGTCTCTTTCGAATACCCAAGCAATGGATGTTTTGCCTTCATCATTTTCTACATCTTTTAAACGCGCCCGTAACCATGCCCCTTCTATTTCCTTGTATTGTAATTCTTTTATTTTATTTTTAATCGATTTATTTCTGCTTTTACTTGTCTGTTTGTTCTGTCTGAGTAGTATAAGCTAGATAACGTTTTAAGATTTTCTTCCTGTTCTCTTTTTTGCTGATTCTTTATTCTACTTTCTATTCGGATAGCTGCCTTTTTGATGTTCAATTTAAATATTTCCCACGTACTGATTGCGTTTTCATATTTTTCAGCTTCTACTATTATATTTTCTACTTCCGTATTAAATCCATTTTACTCTGATAGCTTTTCATTGAATTTCCACAATGGAAAGTTCCGATTAATAAATGTTTTTAGTTTTTCTTTTTTGCGAATACTGAAGTTTAACCTCTACTATGTAATGACCACTGAATACGTTTAACATTCTTTACAGTTGTTCCTCGATGGATTGGAAGGTAAATTCTGTCTATTCTAGATGCCTTACCCGGAACGAATTGGTGAATTCTTTTTCATCGGATATAAAAACCTGAAACCATCAGTAAATTCACAATCTTTAAATGTTAGTGTATTCCTTCTGTGGTACTTCAGTTATTTTTTCTTGGTCTTTTAACTTATTTTCCATAAAATTCATGTCCCCTGCAACCATGGTAATGTTTTTTGCAATAGATGATGTTTCATTTGTTTCCAAAATATATTTTTTTTCTTCATGTTTTGTTGGTTTCCCACGTACTGATTGCTTCTTCATATTTTTCAGCTTCTACTATTATATTTTCTACTTCCGTATTTAAAATACCATATACATTAATAAATGTGCATACTTTGTTTTCTACTACTATATCTGTTTCTAAAACTTTTTGCCTTTTGAGTACCTCACGAGAAAGTAACTGAATGTCTGGGGTGCGTTTTATTAGAGTTATCAGTCCACCACTATTACTATTACTTGCAGATTCGTGGGGTAAGATATAATCGGCAGTTATTCTTTTTCAAACTTTTGAATGGGTTGAATGGAGCAAATTTTTGTTTCTTGTAGCATTATAATATCTGGAAAGGATTTAAATATTTGGTTTACTAGTAAATTTTGAATATCCTTATGATTTAGACCATTACAATTTAGGCTCATCACTTTCATGCTGTGTGTTGTTTATCTCATGATTTGTACAGATTTTTTTTTTTTTTTGTGATATTTGGAGTCACTTTTATTTTCATCCTTCTCTGTTTTGGGTTACAAGGGCCACTCGTTTCGGCTGGGGATATATTCTTTACTTCTCTTTGCATTTTAATGTTACCAGTGGTTTCTGGAACACCCTTTGTTTCTTCATTTTTCTCAATTTGACTTATTTCTATTTCCTGTTCATATTCTGTCTCCACAGTAGTTATACATTTTGTGTTTTGATTTTTAATACTTTCGTCTTTTTTCCCAATTTTCTCAATCGCTTGTTCAAATTCTATTTCCATGTATTTTATAGTCTGTTTTTTATTGCTTTCTTGTCCTGAATCCTTTCTTCTTGTGTCTATAGATATACCGACTGATCTACGGATGCTCTACGTGGCAAATAACTATATTCTGTAATAATGTAAACTTAATTATATTACTACCACAGTACTCTGTATCCCCTTTGAGGATGCATATCAGGAATTGGTGATGATCAGTGGTTAAATTCAGCAGGGCCCTCCGTGCTCGGCCCCGGACTCGGAGGGCCCCTGTTGAATTTAACCACAGCGCCCGGAACTGGAACATTTTTCTGTTTTGTGACTTTTCTCCCTTTACGGTAATTAAGCCTAATGCAAAACAAACAGCAATGGCAGGTTATTAAGACGTGCATATGATTGATGCGGTATTAACAAAAGATCGCGTGACGGAAAGATAATATATATATAATATATATATATATATATATATATATATATATATATATATATATATATATATATATATATATATATATATATATAGGTAAATACAATTATTTATTTTGTGTAGGTCCCTGGATTTTGCATAAACCGTTTTTTTCTGTTTTCAATCGGAAATGTAAATATAACCAAAATACCAGAAAACATTAGCTAAATAAGTGACATTATATCTTCGGATTAATTTAATCTGAAATTTCATTATTTTAGCGTGTTTTTTGTTGTTGTTTTGTTTAAATTATATTTTAAACAGTTAATCACATAACATGGATTACTTCCCCCCCCCCGATCTTTCACTACCGTGATGCAATAAGAAGCCGCCGAAAACGTTGCTGCTATGTGAGTCAGAACACTCCAATAATAGGAATACCCCATGCATCACCAACGTAATATGGACACTATACCCCCAAGTAACAATGACCTTGAAGGCATCTCTAGTTTTCATCCTTAGCTTTCTGCCACGTTCTTATTTCCTTGATGTACAGGGAAAATTGTTACAACGTGTAGTCATAGCACATCCGGGTTTTTTCCTACTCGGAATAAATACTAGGTGTAATCACTCACCCAGTAACCTCCTGCAACAGAAATATAAATCATAGATCTCCTGTAAACTCAATTGCAATTTTTTTTTCATTGACAGGTATTAGTTTTTCTTACAACAATAATAACGAATCCAATAACTGTTTAAGAAAATGTTATTGATGCGAATATAATTTATATTTCTTTACGTATTTCACTTTTCCCTAATTGCTATTATGGCTTTTCATTTTGCCAGTAGATTAAGTATAAGAATGTACATAAACTTTTTTATGCTGACTAGTGGTTTATTTGAGATTACTGTTTGAAAATCAATATGTTTAATTAGTACCGGTGCTTCTTATATTTTATTTTAGTATCCTTTAGACCTCTTATTTTTAATTTCTAAAAACTACATTTATTTAGTTTTTAGAAATTAAATGGTAATTTTCATTGGTTTATCATTAGTTATTTCGCTGTATTGTATCATCTATCATTCCCACGGGTTTCTGTATAATGCAATAGTTGCTGCTATTGCGTCAGAATTTTTTATGCTATAAATAGGCAGAGAGCTAGTTTTCGCATTTTCGAGTTGATAGTGGGATCGTGATTTTGGGGTTGATAGTGAGATCGAAAAAGTGTGATTCAAGCTTTGAATAGAGAACTATTCCTCTCGTGAAATAGCTAAAAGGGTGTCTTGTAGTCAATCGGAAATGGATTGACTTCATATCATCTGAAAAGAAGAAGGGGACAGGAAGAAAGCCACTATCAACCCCATGCCAAGATCCAATTCTAAAGCGGCTGTTCCTGAAAAATCGCCGTGCGTCTCCGGAGAACTGAAACGGGACTGGAAAGAACAAATGGGAGTTGTGACAAGCTCTGTAACTGTAAGGACAATACTCGACAGGAACTGATAGCCAAGCTCCCTAAAATGAAACCCTTGTTAACATAAAAAATGAGATTGGCTCGGTTAAATTGGTGCAAAGAGCATGTCAAATGGATCCCTGATTAGTGGAAAAGAGTATTTTTTTTTCTGACGTGAAAAAAAGTTTAAGCTGCAGGGCGCCGACTGCAGACAAGCAGTTCGAAGCCAATTAGAGAAAAAAATTCAACCCTGACTGTCTGGTCAACAGCAAAATTCTCAGCCAGAGAGATGACGTGGGGTTTCATGTCGTATCATGGTGTTGATCGCTTGCATTTCACAAAATGTTCAGTGAATGCACAAGTGTACCAGAAAATTTTAGCATTGCTGCAGAGATCACTTTATCATAACGACGAACTGTATCTTTCTGGATGACTCTGCCCCTTGTCATAGGGCAAAATGTACCATATGAATTGAGTTTAGTAGTTAAAAAAGATTTTTGTTGCAGGTTAATAACTGGCTCAATGAACACTCGATTCAGCGACTACCGTGGTCAGGAAACAGTCTAGATCTGAACCCCATTGAGAATTTGAGGTACCATATGGAGATTAAAATACACGAGAAAAAGCCTAAAATACTTAGGGAGCTCCAAGAAATCATTATAAGGGTATGGAACCATGAACCGACAGTTGCATCCATCAGGAAATGGATTTTGTCAATGCCTCGCCGATGCCGAGTTGTGATAAAGTCAAGAGGAGGACCCACGAAGTACTAATCAGCAAAAAGTGAATTTTTAACTTTGAATGTTAGCAAAACTGTGTATTTTGATACCGGTATTTGTTTTTCCAGTGAAAATATCACTATCCACTTCATTTCGAAATATTTGCAATTATTTTCAAATTTATTTCATTTCCTAATTATGTGGCATCTTGTATTAAAAAGAGCCAAATAATAACCGAAATAAAAACGTTATATTATCTTCTTCATTATTTGTAACAGTTATTGCTATTATCCCTTTTCAAGCGATGCGGTTTCTATGAACATGAGTGAATATTTTTCGTCAATTATTGCCCTTTGAAATGAATTCAGTTACATAATAGTGGTCACTAGCGCCCTCTGTCATAAACATTCTAAATCCACAGATGCCAATTTCCTCTGTTATAAAATTCAAAGTCCGTTATGAATCTCTTCTGAGGTTTATTACAGACAGATATCTCTTGACCAAAATTTTATTAACAAAAAAGATAGATTTCAAATTATTTCGCAGCAAGGAAAAAGCAATAAAAGAAATAAATCTTCTAATGCTTTTCATTGTTCAAAAGGAGTGGGCGAAATCGGTAGGCAACCTATTAAAAAATCGGAATGTCTTTTAACCAAAAATTCTAATTACTATCTCCAAAGACCGAACAATTTTATTCAGCCGATGAAATCGGCTGAATAAATTTCCTCTAGTTGGCGACCGAATCGAACTTATGACAGCATGAGAAGTAAAAGTTATGAGACTACGTGGATCTATAACGAGAAAACTGAATTTGAATTTAAATTACATTATAATTTATTTGACGTTAGGAAAAGCAAATGTTGGACTACACATAATCATCAAAATGGCAATATTCGAATTATTATTATACAGGCCATCATGATAGGAAATTAGTGACAAAATCAATCAAAGGAGAGAAAATGCTACATTTGGCTCTACGTACTTTCAATTCAGAAACACGGCTACACAAAATACATTATTAAATCAATTGGTTGGTTGACTGGACTGCAACCAAGTCATAATTCTTAAGAGACAGGTCCCTAATTGGGAATTGCTCGATAGGAGAGCAATTAGTTATCAACCGCCTATCAAACACATACACCTCTTTGTAGTACCCGGATAGACCACTTATTCTCTCTTAATGCATCAACTTATTAGCCTAATATGTAAACTAAGTATTTCTCATTTGAACAGGTTTCACCTAGGATCATAAAGAATATCTTTCGGCACGACAGCAAAACTATTCCAACCGGATGTAATTTTTTTTTGGAAGGCTTTTAAAGTAATGGCATTGCAGTTTTCTAGTTAATGGTATGCTTCCAAATTGTGGTTGTTATGTATCTCCAATAATAATTATTGAAGATACATGCATCAGAGCTTGTTATGGATTTTGAATCTTATAGGTTTTTTTACACATTTTACTTATTGTTAATTTATTTATCTTTATTTTATAATCCTGTAGCATTAATTAATCTCTACTTTTATCGTATTTTATTCTGAATTTTCATTTCATTTTTATATCAAACTATAATCGAATAAGAATCAAATTTTTCGTATCTTTCAGTTATTCAGCTATTGTAAACTGACAAAAATATAAATAGCAGATAAATGAGTAAAAATATAACCAGACAAAAGCTCTAATTGTAAATTGCATCAATGATTTAAACGGTAGAGAATTAAATATACATCGAAGAGATTACAGTTAATGACTGTTTCTGGGTGACTATAAAATTTCTGTGTTCTGAAGGTTAGTTTGTCAGTTTCGCAGTGTAGAGAACTGAAGTTTCTGTTGCAAGTGGAAAGAAACCAACTAACACTGCTCCGCATGAAAAAGTAGAAAGACGCTTTCCCATCATTTGTTGACTGGATTTGTCATACTGGACAACTTGCATCCTTTTTACATGCGAAAAACTCTTATCACGACTTTTCTATTGAAGGTGAGTTAGCTAGGTGGAAGGGTTTTCTTCCCCAAAATTGAAATTTTCATCACGCAATCAGGTAAAGCGGACAGATGAACACACGCAATTTACATACAAAATATACTTATGAGCACAACGCTCATTGTGAATAAGGAGTTGAGAAAACAAAGCGGACATGAATAAGCTGCACAGCTAGCAACGTAAAACTCTCTTAAAAGTAATTTTCTTTATTTTCTTCATTGAGTACAGGTCTATATTAGCATCTAACTTTCCCGTTTTGAAAAATCAACGAAAAAGTTCTTTCTTTCTTCTTAAAAAAAAAATGATGAGTTCCAAATCATATTTATCTCCTTGAGTAATCTATTTTTTTGAATTACCGACGAAATAAGCACAAAGATTTCGTTGATTTTTTAAACTTAAGTTTTGTTAGCATTGTTATTTTAATTATAAATAATTTTTTTCTTAATCGTGCAGTCAGGTGAAAAACTCCGGTTCGTGTTAAAACCTAATTAAGACTCTTGTTTTCAGCTGAAAGCTAGTTAGTAGGATTCATGCGTAGGCTGGTTTGCACTGGTCTAGAAGCAGACTTTAGAACACTTCCAGGATCTGCTGCATAGACACCATCCACTTTAATATTTCTCTGTTATCTCGCACTTTATCCAGGTTCCAAATTTTCTTTCCACTAGATCAGGTTTTAGCTCCTAAACGCAGATCTTACCTCGGTCCCATATGCCTTTGATCATTGTTTTCAAAAGTTTATTTAACAGAATCCCCTTTTGTAATGAAAAAAATTCAAATATCCCCCTTCATAAAATAATCAACGCAAATAAACTTATCATATTACGTATTTTATTCCATTAAATTGAAGAATTTAGATAGAAAAAATAATAAAAACACTTAACACGATAGATAGGTTTGTTTCTCATCTTCAAGTTTAATAAAATGAAAACAGCACAATTCAAATTTAGTTTAATCCTTTATCCAAGTGTGAGCAAACAAAGTTTGCGCCTGAAAATATCTTCAGGACTGAGGTAAGATAGTACAACACCGGGCAACTCATAGCAAAGGTGGACCAAACTAACATCACTCCTATCTCAGTATCTCCCATAATGCAAAACACATCTCTTGTGGATATGTATAATGTTATGCATTAAGGGAAGGGCCACTACCCAGACCGGTTTCGACCTTTATTGAGGTCTCGTCAGTGGAAGCCATAACATTATATATATCCGCAAGGAGATGTGCTTTGCATTATGGGAGATATTTAGATAGGAGTGATGTTATCTTGGTCCACCTTTGCTACGAGTTTCCCAGTGTTGTACTACCTTACCTCAGTCCTGAAGATATTTTCAGGCGCAAACTTTGTTTGCTCACACTTGGATAAAAGATTAAATTAAATTTATTATAGTCTAACCAAGTAAAAAATAAACTTTCAGCACAATTCAAAACATTATTATTCGCCTTGCTCTTTTCTCCAAATTTTCCTAAATTATATCTGTATGTCTGACAATCATTCCTACTCTGCTATTTAGATCCCCAACAAGGACCATTTTCATTTTTCATTGTGCCAATTGCTTTTCCTAAAGCCTAAAAATATTCATATTTCATATTTTCAATATTTCCAACATTTCGTATCCGACCAGGGCTTCTGACCTGATATCCAATCTTCACCTTCTCGTGGTGTACCCTGTTAGGTATCTACCTGGATACTGAACGAACGACGATGGGCTGGCAATATGGGATTTAGCCGAGACCAAATTTTATTCTTATTGGCTTAAACCATAAATAAAATGATGGTACAACATGAGAGAATTTCATACTGGCTGGGGCTTTGCCTGGTTAAAAGTCAAATCCTGAAAAACACCCCCAACTCAACAACACCAGAATTCAAGATTGGTACTATCAACATAAGAAGCCTGAATAGCAAAGAAGTGGAGCTAGCTGAGGAATTGGATAAGTACCTGATCGACATAATAGGGGTGACTGAAACAAAAAAGACAAAAATGTGATGTGGGCAAATATCAGAATGGGGAAATTAGACAATAAAACTTATTTGTGCCTATGGTCCCACAGAAGGTTCTGCTAAGGTAGAAATGGAGCAATGTTTTGAGGCCTTATGGAAAGCAACTGGCATAATGAAAAATGAAAAGTTGGTCTTTGTTGGGGATCTAAACAGCAGCGTATGAAATGATTGTCAGACATACAGATATATTTTAGGAAAATGTGGAGAAAAGAGCAAGGCTAATAATAATGGCAAATACCTGTTGGATTTCTGCTCAGGACATGGACTGGTTGTTACTAGCACAATGTTCCAACATAAAAATGTGCACAATTCACATTGAGAGAAGAGGAAAGGAATAAGAAAAGTCTCATTGACTACGTTATTGTTCATAGTGATGTTTTCTCTCTGGTAGAGGACACCAGAGTGTACAGAGGATTTGAAACTGGAAGTGATCACCATTTAGTCTTGAACAAGGTAAACTTGAATTTCATATTGAAAGAAGAACATGTAAGAAAGTTTTAAAGTGAATAAAAGTTGAGCAGCTCTCAGATGTGAACTGTAGACTAAAATACACAAAGATTATTGAAGAAAAAATGAAAGAGTTTGAGAACAGGAACCAAACCTTGGAGATTCAGTGGCAAGCTTTGCAGAAAACCCTGATTGATTCAGCCAGAGAGGCATGTGGTAAGGTTGTCTGCAAGAATAGAAAAATCAGATCTCCATGGTGAACACAGGAAGTTAAAGAGGCGGTGAAGGAGAGAAGAAAGCACATCAAAAGTTCCTGCAAATAAATCAGCTTGTGCTTTTAGAGAACACAGAGACAAATGTAAGGTAAACACTAAAACTAGCTAAACAAAAATCATGGGAAGACTTTGGCAAGAACATAGAAAATAAATATCAAGAAAGTGGCAAGATATTCTGGAGGTTGTTGTAGAAGCTCAGAAATGGAGGCTGTAAAAGGAATCAGAGATGGTAAAGGTAACAAAAAAGGCAAAAATGTGATGTAGGCAAATATCAGAATGGAAAACTGGACAATGAAACTTATTTCATTGTTTAGTTTCCCATTTTGTGGCATGAAAACAGGAGAAAAAGATATCCTTGATGTATATGGGGTAATTACTTCGAGAAATTGCTAAACGAAACAATCAGTGACAGCACAGTGGTAAAAAAACACTGACCATGCATGTGTCAGGAATGCAGTCAGGAATACATATCCATTCTTGAAGTAAAACAGCCATAACAAGCCTGAAATGTGGAAAGGGCTGGATTAGATGATATTCGACCAGAAATGTTGAAGTATGGAGGTATAAAAGTCTTCCGGTGGATGCACTGCATAGTTCAAAAGGTCTGGACAAGGACGCATTCCAGTTGATTGGAGTAGAGCTCTCATAGTACCCATATATAAAGAGGGAAATAAAACTAAATGTGAGAATTACAGTGGTATTTCCCTATATTCCTGGTAAGATTTATTCAAGTATACTTGAGAAACGGTTGAGAAGGATTGTGGAAGAAAAGCTTGGTGAAGGACAAGCTAGATTCAGGCCAAATAGAGGCTGTCAAGGTCAGATTTTCGCTTTACGACAAATAGTTGAGAAATCCTGGAAATATAACAAAGACCTGTATTTAAGTTTTGTAGATTTGGAAAAAGCATGTGAAAAGGTGCCAAGAGAAAAGCTATTCAAAACGCTACAGTTATATGGTGTCAATGGGGCATTATATCAAGCAATACTTAGTCTTTATTTGAGTTGTAAGTCAGCAGTTAGAATTGAAGGAATTAGAAGAAGATGGTTTAATGTTAAATCTGGTGTCAGACAAGGATGTACATTATCCCCTCTGTTATTCATTATCTATATGGATCACATTATGAAGGAAAGCAATATTAAACCTGATATAAAAATTGGAGATGTTAATCTAAGCTGTTTACTTTATGCAGATGATATTATACTTCTAAATAAATCCAGTTCATGTCTACAAGATTCCCTGACTAAATTGAATAACTGTTGTAATAAATTTAGTATGTAAAGACAATGAAATTCGGCAGAAACATTGAAAATATCAACTGCATTGTGAATGGGTGAAACCTATACAATAAGTAAAACATTTCAGCTGCTTAAGCACGATTTTTAGTGAAGATGGTAAATTAAATATGGAAATTGGCAACGGAATCAACAAAGCTGGTATGAAGTCAATTGAATAAAATTATATGGAATAAGAGAGAAATTAGTCAAAACACTATATTAGCTGTCTACAAGATGGTGTTCAAACTAATTTTAACTTATGGATCTAAGAGCTGGGTTAGAAATAAGTGGTATATTGCTAGCCGCATTTTTTGCAATCGGAAATATGTTCCATGACTTTTGATTTAATATCGTAAGTGAAGCTTCACTTTAAGATAATCAATCAAAAATACACTCCCATAGTTAAATTTCAATCTGTTGACTGACTGACTAATGTATCGTCACAGTTTGCGGTTCTACTATGAACTCGGTAAGTGGCACTTTATTAAATATACAAAGTTATATGAATGAACTCTTCGGTATAAATTTGATAAGAAAGCCAAATAATCTCGAATCAAATCATTCAGCATAATTCTGAATCCTAAATAATAGTTTGAAAAATAAAATATTTGATTTGGAGATTTGCAGGAACTGTGCCATGTTAAAACGTAAGTTAGCGTTTATTGGAGTTTCAGTATGAATATAGTAGGGGGGGGGGAATTACAAGAAAACATCGGTGAACTGAAAATAAATCAAAAATGTTCGATTATTTACAGCAAACGACAAATATGAAGGAATCGCAATTGGAAGAAATAAACAAAGTTTAGCAAACAAGCAGAAGTGGAGACACCTAGTATATAATTAATTAAACCATTTTTTATTCGATAAAATAGTCGCATTTAATACAGATTTAATTCGAGTTTAATACTCGAGTTATTCGAGTTTAATACTCGAGTTATTCGAGTTCAAATAATTTAAATGCGGGTTTTAGACTTTTTAACACGAAATCCCAAAACTTAATCCGATTCTGGAACACAAGCGTGACAAAGTGCAATAAAATATTTCGTGCTAAGCGAACTTTTTTTTTTAAGATACGAGAATAGAGTTCTGTGATTATTATTATATTGAACATAAATTGAAGTACCTTCGTTAGCACATTAAGTTACGTACGGTGGCTTTCCGTATTTCGACATGCTCGTAAGAAAGGTAATAATTTTTGCACTTAGAATAAGCATATTTTAAACTTTACTCGCATACACATTGCATCTACTGGAGTTGGGTAATGCAATCTCACAATCGTACTGTGTTTTCGGAGTGAATAAACTGCTGAGTTGTATTCGAGGAATAAAGTTGAATATGAAGACGAAAGAATATCTAAGAAAGTCAATCGTGTGAGTTTGTCATAGCAGAAAGAAAGGCATGTGGATGTATGGTTAATTCTTTCTTCGTATTATGTTTTCAAACAGATGTATAAGAGAATAGTGATTTCTTTATTTGAATATTTCATATTTTGATTTTTTTTCTGCCTAAAATTCGTTTTATTTATCAATATTTAATTAATAATCGATAAAACTATCAATAATTTATTTCAAAACAGACACTGGCATTTTTTCCACACTATAATATTTAAACTATTAAATATTTAAATATTTAATATTTGTTTTATTTTGTATGAATAAATATAGTAAAAGTTCAATGTAAAAGGTCGTCATATCACGAGCATTTTGGGTAGACGATGTACTTTTTTCCCACGTAGAACGAGATCGCAATTGCATTATAAAGAATATTGCATTATTGCGTTATTATTATTATTATTATTATTATTATTATTATTATTATTATTATTATTATTATTATTATTTTATAACTTTTTTAATTTATTTCTTTAAACAATCCTGAAATTCTTCTCTAGAGATCGCACATGGAATTTTTCAAGCTCTCCAATAAGTAGGACAATGTCCTCACACTTGACAATGAAAAATAATCTACCATTTGATAGATTATTTTTTTAATTTTATCTGTTTGTTACGTAATCCAAAAATCATCACTCTGTAGACCAAACGGAGAACTTTTTTAAGCCACTTCAGTCCTCCAAAAAGCATGGAGATGAAACTCATCTCCCATCTAAAAACATACATAAACATCCATCACAAATTAGATTCGAATCCGATGCGTGTTAGTTGGAGATCGAGTACACCAACCATAGGACTAACCAGATCGGTATAATATTCTTTTCTCCACATATTTGAAAGTCATTCTCCACAGTGAACTGATTTACCATTTTTATTAGAACCGTTTAGTGAAACAACTTGTTACTTAGGACAACATCTCAAAAGTGACATGATAATAATAATAATAAAACACTTGAATGGGACAGAAAATAAGTTGTGATATGTGGAAAGCCTTCGTTTTCACTTTCATCCAAATTATTTAGACATATTAGATAAAAATATAAAGTTAAGATTGAAAATTCATCTCAAATTTTACAATATTAACCAATTAGTTAACCAAAAACGACATAAATAAGATAATTAAGTAACAAATATTTTGCTAGATTTCAAACTAGCACTTCGGGACACAACTTGGTCACGATTAATAACAGTGCTTAGAAAGAAATCAAATTGTAACGGACAAACGAACTCAATCCCTAACTGGGCGTTTGTAATGTCGGATTTAAAGACATTTTAAGCTGTCGGGAGTTTGTCTTAAAATGACCGTCTGAACATTTTAGGTAAAATACCCCTCCTTAACAACGAACCTTTCTTGTTGTTAGTTATGTCTGTACATTGCGGTAGCTTATGTTGTGGAAGAACAACTCCCACCTCTGGGTGCTCCACTGTTTTTTTATGTACTATATCCAGGTTGTTCTGATATAGTAATGATTAAAGATTAAGCTGATTTACTGAACTTTCTTTGTGTAATCTGTGAATTTATAATCTTATTAAAACTCGTCATCATGCATTCTCATCATTATGGAGTCCGCTATTGCTAATTCATAAGGAGTATTCCTTTGTCACAATCATTATGTTACAACTTTATATAATTTTGTTTTGTCATTGATCCAAAATGCAGATTCCATCTGCATTTATTGTGCGAAAAAATTTTTAAAAAAATGCATTTTCACTTATAATCGGATTCGTTTTGGGATTACATCTTTTCCACAATTTACAACTCACAAATAAAGCGAAATATTGAAGTAATGTTGAAAAAAACAAGCAAGTGTATCTTATTAACCCAGCAAATTAATAGACCGAATAAAAACTAATAAAGAATATTGAAAAGCATGTTCGGAAACAAATCACAAGGTCCTTATGCAGCGAACTGTGACCAAAAAAGTTGACTCGGTCGTAAGGTATTTGCATCATTTCTTCTCAACCTTGTAAACATGTAGAGTTCTCAGTAATTGACTAAGTTGATCCTTTAAATGTGATTATTGATTTAATTATAAACATTTACTAAGAGTTTTATCCTATAAGCAATTAATACTTTCATGTAAGAGTATAAAAAAGCCCGCATATGTATTTTTAGTACCTTTTATTGCATCAAACTACAGCAACTAGTTTATTGGTGATTCAAATTGACACAATGAAAAAAAAAAAAACATTTCGTCATACTTGCGTGTCTCTGCATGCATTTAGTTGAAACGTTTCATTTTGTGCGCTGCATAAAACAACGTGTCACAGAAAAAGTTGTCTCAGTGAAGTGAGTCAGCAACAGGATTGTTACACGTCGCTACCATGGTTGTAATGAAACCATAGAAACCATGATGGGATATGCTTGAAATCTGTAAGTGTAAAATGCCCAGTAGAATTAATGATTTTTTTAAATAAAGTATAGATAAACTATAAACTAATAGCATTTTAAAATTAACCCACAGCGCCAAATAAGTACTTTGGCAAAATAAGAAAAGAACAGAAGTTGTTCAATGCCATATCCCTATCTTTTCAAAAACTGAGAATTAATGACAAAGAAAATTTATGAACAGTATTCTATACGATTTAGTTTTCGGTTTTGCAAATGGAAATCAGAATAGAAGACAAAGTTTTGTTGAGTAAACTTAAGTAAATGAGTTTAGAATTTAGAGTAAATGCCCTCCCTCAACGAGTCTTTGGACTCCCTGGAGATGTCAAATAATAATAATGATTCAAACGTTCAAGATGTTGAGAGGTATTTACCGGAAGGATATGGGAGTGATTTTTCAAATGGCAAAACAAGTGGAGTGGTCAAGGACTAGGGTCCTCTCTGAGAGTTGCGGAAGGGAGTGGAGAATAAGTGAATGAGAATTTTTTTTTTATTTATTACAGAGCGAGAATGGACTGGAGAGGGTAGTCAATGGAATTCATTGTCTGAATATGTTGTAAATGTTAAGCGTGTGAATGAATTTAAGGTTCAATATGAGAGATATGTTGCAGACAGAGCAGACCTTCCCATGATGAGTCTGTGAACTCTTGTGAGATTTCTTTTTGATAATCAATGTTTTAATATTTTATGTAGAAACTTCTACCCTGATGCGGTCTACTACTTGAGAAGCATCATAGTAATAAGAATAACAACAATAATAATGATGATGCTCTTACCATAATACCAGCTTGCATAAGAAAGACTGTTATAGTTGATACCTCCAAATTATCGAAAGGTCAGCTTTCTGTAACGGCTAAAAATACTCAAGAAACAGTTAGGGCTAAAAGAAGCTCCACCTACTCTCTTTGGCGAATAAAAAACGGACTTAGGCGATTTTTGCTTATCACTGATGGACTTGTTAATAGAAGAGATGGACCAATAACCACAATCATCAGTGTTTTGTAAAGCTAATTTTCTCCAAAGCTGATGTAATATCTAAAAACTTCAAGTATACAATATAAGCTTTCATGGCTAATCCTTGAATCGAGTGATGTGATATAACGAGAATGCTTTAAGCGATATTCCAAATTATATCAGCTCATTTTAACTCAGAGTACATGAATTTTAGCCTTTCTTCTTGAGAATCTGCCATGACAGCGAAATGTAACAAAAGGAAGCATCAAATGCCAACTATTTCATTCAAATGGAATGCATCGAATTGGAATGCCGTGATCACTGTGAAAAGCGAGTCATCAAGAACATTAACAAAGTAAATGGACATTTTACTTCCTGTCATCGTTTTAGGTTTTACATCATCTTTCATGACAACACAGTTATTCAGTGAATTTGCTTATTTCTTAACATCTCAATAGTAGATGTCGCTAGCGTTAACCTTCTAGCGGTGCTTAACAGGACAAACATGAAAAGATAATATGAATATTTTAAGAAACAGCAGAGGAAATTCTTTACGCTACCCTGTGCTTATTTAAATAGATGGTATTAAATGGGAGATAATAGTTATTAGGCTGCTTGGAGATCTTCATTACTGTAATTGCTGTAGGAGCGTCCGGAAATATGAACATTGCAATTGCAATTAATTTTTTTTTTAATGTGAACTCAACAGCAGTTACTTTTCTTACTCCTGCTCCAGAGGAGTAAAAAAAAAAGCTTTTTTTTTTTAATTGGAGAGCTGCATAAATATTGAACAGTATTTGTAATTGAATACCAGAGGTTCGATATTTTAATTAAATTCGAAACTTTAATTAATTTTAATTTAGAAATATGAGGAAACAATTAAAAATACTTATTGTTTTAGTAGTTCTTGTTTAGATAAAATAAATTCTCTACCGCCTCTTACTCTCCAATGGGAGTAGGTGGATCGTTTTTGTCCTAACAAACTTTTTGAAATTGGTAGATACCTGATTTCAAACTTTAGGCCGTCACCAAAGCTGTATCCATAGCTATCGATAACATTAAAGGCATCTTGTGATCATCAACCTCAAGATTCGTATTATTGTCTGTAAATGTAAGTTATGTTATCAATTGGTCTGAAATATGGAGTCAAAAACCTGAGTTTTTATAAGAAGATACTTTACTTGTCTGCACCAAGCATCGAACGGCCATCAGAATCGAATCTGTAATAGTCTTCCTTCAGTCAGTCTGATATTTACCTCAAGGCAACTGCTGTGATTTCCTTGGGGTGCATAAAAATTTCTCTATTAGTTGAATCTAATAGGTACAACAATATATGACTAACAACTCCGTTAATAATACTTCCTGCATTTTGTATGAATATATCAAATTAACTTGGCCACTTGCAGACATGTACTTCAATTAAGGTTTTTATTTATATGCTAACACAATCTTTCAACTTTCAACTTGGTATACCTTGGCATCTGATTGAAAAGTGGGCACACCACTTCTTTACCTTATTCCTATGGAATGCAGTGAAATCTGTTTAGCCAATAGGTTAACACTTCCGATAACAGACTTATACCAGAAATTACTTGTGATATCTGAACATGAATTTTTTTTTTCTTTTTACTGTGAGAGCACCTTTGGAAATTAGTCATGGGATCAGTAGAACTGAAAGTACCAAGAGTTTATCATTTAGTAATCTTTCTATTTTCGCCACAGCTAATTACATTTGCTTTGTCAAATCGACAGCCACATCAGAAAGCGCGGTCTTGGACGATTCTCTCTCTCTCTCTCTCTCTCTCACACACACACACACACACACACACACACACACACACACACACACACACACACACACACACACACACACACACACACACACACACACACACACGCACGCACACACGCGCACGCACGCACACAGGAACGCACGCATAAATATTTAACAGCTCTAAGTATGTCCACACTCATAGAAAAGTTATCGAAAAAAGATCTTGTAATTTGGTGATTCCGCTAAAATTACACAGATATGGCTTATAGTGTTGAAATCGAAATGTTAGTACAGAACAACTTTATATTAAGGATTGTTTTTAAATGATAACAGAAGATACATGATGAATAAGATAAGAATATTGAACTCAAAAGCTAAAATAATGTGTAGCAACAGAACCACATAACCTTTGTCAGTGTTATGTAGTTTCACTACTGCAATCTGCAAATGAGAGAGATTTAAAAAAAAAAGAAGAAGAAAAAAAAAAAAGACATAATACTAAAAATGCTTCAAATGGAAAGTGGCCACACCTTTCTCTGAAATTTAGAGAAGAACAGAGTTAATATGGTCGCTACTGCTAAATAATTATTGGATGCATATTGACAACACTTTAAACTGAGACTGCATAAAATAAAAATAAATAAAATATCCTCGGACTCCTTTTATTCCCACCTAAAGAAGGAAGCGTTTTTTTTTTTTTTTTTTTTTTTAAGTTGGGTTACAAAGTGTTTTACAGGCGAAATGAAATCCTACTTACCTCCATTAGAAATCGACTGACTCGGATCAGCTGGGAAAAAAGTTCCTCTCGTTCATTACCGGAATTAAATCTCTCTTTCTTGTGGTTTATCGCTATGGGTAGCTTGTGGGGTGGGGGGGGGGGAGAGACGACATTTCTACAGGGTCTGTACAGGAAGTGGGTGGGCTATTGCAAAGCATACAAGGCACATATAATTTATGCCTTCATGCACTTCATAAAAATAAAACAATTCTGGTTCTCACTTGCGAAACTATCAATACAATTACATTGCCTCCTGCGCCAGAATTATCGGATGCAGCAGACTGATAAACTTAAATACAACTTAGTCGGGGGGGGGGGGGGAATTAATAATTGGTATAGAATGAGTTAACTTTGAAATCTTTAGTAGCTTATTTTTAACTTGGATAAAGGAAACCATTCTGGCAACGCAATTCGTGACCAGCAGTAGAATGATTTGAAATAAAAAGCTTGAAATAACTACACAATTCGTTCATAATAGCATACTTATTATGGAAAACAATAATATTCTCATCCACCAGCTATGTTGTAAAATGGTATTGCAATGCAGTTCTAATTGCACGTCTGTGTACTCCTTTTTCTAATTTTCCACGGCTTTTTTACGCGTTTTACTTCTTACAACAATCATAAAAACTTAAAACATGGCATGAATTTTGCTACATGCTGTTGACTACGTGCATATATCGATCGAATAATGTCCAATGATGATAAATCTTTCAACTCACACAATATGTGTTACAAAAAAATTTTAAATATTGGCCCAAAAATAAGACGTTTAAAAGGAAAATGCGGACAGCCTCCGTAGTTCAGTCGATTTTGACATTACCTCAGGAGTTTCAAAATTTGGAAAAATCTTGGTTCAAATCCCGTCTGGGATGCAAAGAACCTTTATCAGCTTTTTAAATAAATATGAGTGAGTCTTTCTCATACGGTAATGGAGGGTTTTTCATAGGACTAACCACCGAATCATGGTTACGAAATCTGTCAAGAACTATAGAAGAAGACTGCATACTAGACATATTGTTTTACACTTAGACGGTTAACATCTGTAGAAAAAACAGAATTAAATCTCCACTATATTTCATCTCGAGTAGCAGGTATATCATCAGGGACAAAAGAGAAGATTAGTTAACTACACTGGAATATGAATCACAACATATGAGTTACAGCATGTGTTTATAGTTCGTGTCTGGTGACAGCTGAGTTGACAGGAGAATGCACTATTGAAGTTCCAAAGAATAAATTTGATAGTTTCATTTTAAAAAATTAAATAACCTTAATCACTTAAACATTAAATAACCTAACGAAATTAAAAATTAAATAGCCTTATCAATATTTGCCAAACGGTTGATCTATTTAAATTCAGAAAAAGCAAGGAAATTGAACAACGATGGGCAATCTTATCTCACTAGCTTTGGCTGATTATTTTTTGATCATAGAAAAGCAACTCTTCAATACAAGTTTCTCCTAGACAATTTCTGAATAAAATAAACTCCTTGTACTTCTATATCAAACTCAATATTGAACGTGAATCCAAAACAGTCTTCTCTTTTTTTGGATACCTTAATAATCCGTAACTTTGCAGGTCGTGTTGCATTTGCTGTTTATAGAAAACATTCCGATACTGGCAGATACATCCATCCGTTTTAACACCATCATCCATCACAGAAGACAGGTATTATCAAAAGACTTGTACACAGAGCGCACGCAATTCGCTCTTCTGATTCCCTTCTGTTTAAAGTCACTCTGGTGACTAATGGTTATAACGAAACTCCAATCTAAAAAAAATTATCGAAAATTATCATCCCACAGCCAGACTACAACCTGATATAAAAAGAATTTCCGTGAGCGAATGAGTGATTATCATTGAAACGGTATAAAAGACATGAAAAAGATTTCTTTTTTTTTTTTTTTTTTTTAATGGCGAATAAATGGAATCCATTGCCAGAATGTGTTGTGAATGGTTAAACGTCGGTTGTTTCAAATTAGAGTCTAATAGATTTGTAATCAGTGACTGTTTGTCCCCTACAATGAGTCTTCGAATTCCATGGAAGCTTCGGAAATAATACTAATATTAATAATTACCAAAAATGAAACGTAGTTTACAAACTACACAGTCTTGCTATAAATACTGTTACAACTTCTGCACACCTCTGCGCTGCCCACAGAATTGCGCGAGTCCGGTTCCGTTAGTGGAATTGTGTGCAGCCAACATTCGCGTGTTTATCAGTAGAGGAGTTGTCCAGCTGAACGGGTTAACATGCTTTAGTGGGGAGATTGTGAGAACAAGCTGTAAAAACACTTCGCAAGGTTGGAATGTGGCCACCTGTTATTTTCAACACGCTAAAAACAATCAGGATCAGTAGGATGCTTGTATGTCGGACTATTAACTGTTATAAACAATAGAGAAGACGTATCTGACCGCCAAAGAACAGATCAACCACGCTGCGTTAGGACGCAACAGTTTGTGAGAGCTACGAAGGTATGCCTCCGCCGTAATCCTGAGAGAACTCGGAAAGTAATGTCTCCAGCAGTGGCGTCTCGTACATAAGCACTGCGACACTGCAGCACCCCCAAGGGAAAAAAATTAAATTCTGTTTGTGTTTATAAATAATAACAATGCTTACAACATTATATAAATGCAATACATGTTAAAGGTTACAGCTTATGTTCCTACATTGATTGAATAGTTAATAATTGAAATTGTTCCATTAACGCTTTAGATTACGACACAAATGCACTGCGATCTAACGCAGTGTCGAAATTATCACGTTCGGTCAGTTGCGGCTAGACTCGTTGACATTCGTTTGCACTTGTCACTGCACATAACAAGTGAATCTGACACTGCTCGTTGAGCAGTGTCGTTGCAGATAAATTGTATGCTTGCGCGCGTGATTTCTGTGAGATATGAAACTTTTATTAGTGTGTGTTCGTGGTGAGGGTAATTTCGCAAATTACAAATTTTAATGAAAAGGTTATTGAAAAATTTTGTCAAGGCAAAAATAGAAGAATGGATTTTATTTTCAAATAATATTTTTAATAAAACAAAGTTTTTTAATATGTAAATTTACTTTTTAATAAATTGGTCACTGATTAGGAAAAAAATGAATTATTTTTCTTATTTTGTATATGCAGCCCCCCCCCCACTTAAAATTTTCACCGGCCACTGCTGGTCTCGAGAGATGAACGTTTCGCAGAGAATGATGTCATGTGTGCTGATTGTGTTCACCTGGGGGTGAGAACCTATCGTCGTTTACTGGACACTTCCTAACACCACACCTTATGCAGCAGAAGATGATGAAATCAAAGGTACTTTTTCTGTGGTACGCGAATAGACACACAGATAACTTCTTCACAGATAAGAAAATTTTCACCGCTGAAGAGACGTTTAATCGCCCAGAATGATCGGATATACTCGTATGCCCAGGATAGTTGGGATCGTCGCACAGCACGTGCTATAGCACCTAGGTAGTGATGGTTTGGTGGAAGGGTGACTTATTAGGAGGGATATCCAAGTTGCATTTCCGCGAGCAAGGGTCAAAACCTCTGCCAAAGTGTATCAAGACACCGTGCTGAAAAACCTGTGGTACGGATCATGAACAAGACCTTGTTTCGCTGTAGGCAGTGAATCTTCCAAAAGGACTAAACTCCTGTACACAAGGCGAGAATCACACAACAGTTGGAGGCAAATGTACCGGACCACATATCACCATTTGATTAGCCGTGTGGAAATCCCAACCTGAATCCGCTGGACTTCCAATTGTGGTCGAAGCTTGAAAGAGAGAGAGACTAGCCTGCAAGAAACGACTCCAGCATCACCAGCTTGTGGGTGGATTTGTAGCGATCAGTGGCAGCATTTCCGTTGGATGTTGTGCGTCCGAAATCATGCGACCACACAAACTTCGGGAGTCCATGAAGGTAAAAGGGGAACATTTCAAACATTGAGTGTTGCTATATGCAAATTATACATGTGGTTTGTATATGCCGAAAGCTGCAAATGATTTACTCAGAGATTAAAAGTTTATGCGCTGTTCAAGTTGTAACAGTATTTACGGTATTTTTGTCAAATCTTTTGTATTTCATAATTCACCACTACTCACTTTCCTTTTATATTGCAGATGGATGCAGTGCTCGTAACAATTACCTTGAAATGGCTTCAGTTTAGCTGGAAGAGGAACGGGATTAGTGAAGACATCAAAAGTGCCTTGAGAGGATATCCAAAAAGAATCATTTTTATTGCCTTCATCGAAAATTCCAAATGGAAACCGTAATGCCTTCAAAGTACTCCATTAATTTTGAAATGACAATCAACACCACTCCAGTTCTTGTGACGGATATCTTTGTATTCGAGGTTAACCAGACAACAGGCAATGTTACTACAAATGCTTCTTATCAGCCTTCAGTACAAGAATACTATCCAGTCATCATTACAGATCTGGTTTTATCTGTAGTATGTCTTTGCATTATCTGCATCGTGTACTGTGCTATGAGTGATTTTTACAATGTTCCTGGACGAACAGTATTATCTCTGAGCTTCTGTCTGTTAATTACATATACTTGTTTTGTTGTCGATTTAGGTTTTCGTAAATATCTACCTCGCAAGTCTTGCACAGCAATCGCAGTTATAATTCATGTGACTTTTCTCGCTACATTCTTCTGGACCAACGTAATGGCGTTTGATATCATGAAGACCATACACGATCTCAGTCCAAATATCCAAGTACATTATGATAAGAAAAAATTCTATATTTATACACTATATTCCTGGACGGGCACAAGTATAGTGACTCTACCAGCTCTTATTATGGACTTTGGGGCTTTAGGTCCCGAAAAGTATAGACCAAACTTTGGAAAAACTCGCTGTTGGCTTGGTGCCTATCCAGCTCATTTGTTATATTTTAGTGGTCCGGTGGCATTGATTCTATTAAGTAATATAATCATGTTCATATTGACGTCTTTTACTATTTATCAAATCAGAAGCAAAGCAGTTGCTTCACAGACAAAACAGAAGAGGAGGTAAGTTTGTTGTTGTTTTTTTTAATTCGTACAATTTGGCAGAATTTCTGTTTGTTGTGCTTAATCTATGCATTAAACATGAAATATTTTAAATTCAGTTCCTCAAAAAAAAAATAATAATAATAAATAAATAAATAAATAGTTTAGAATTAGATACTTTATATTCGAAATATTACTTATCGATTATTGGGCACATTGCTTTTGACACTAAGCTTTCTGCAGGGTCCGTCTACTTGGCCTATGAGGTCCAACTAGTTCGAAACAATGCTTTCAAGTCAGTGGAACTCTTAAGAAACATACTTAAATAAAGTATGTTTCTTAAGAGGGTCTTAAGAATATCATCTGATTAAAATAAAGAGATTAACATCTCCAATTTTGATATCTGGTTTAATACTGCTTTCCTTCATAAGTGATCAAACCTAGTTTTCTGCATGTACTTGAATTAATAATTAATTACGGCTAGAGTGTATGTTATAAATGTAGAAATGATGTAAACAACTTACAAATAGGGGGGGGGGGCGGTTTCTGCAAAAGTAAAGCAACTGATCAAGAAAGAATATATCTTAAAACCCTTTTAACCCCCATGTTTCGTAAAATTGTAATAATTTGTCCATTTTCTTTTAGGATATATAAGAAGACATGTCAGACATGTCAATTCCTTCATGTGATTATCACAACTTTTCAGCACACCTTCGTATCTGAAAATATCCTATTCTTGTATATATTAAAGGAATTATAAAAATAATAATAAGAAGAAGAAGAAATTCTCTACTCCTTTTTATTTTGCAAAGTGAGTAGGTATGTCTTCTTCAAAATGCAACAACTGCCCAGATGACAGAAGACACCATTCAAATCCGCCTTAACAAAAATAGAAATAAACCATTCAGGAACACATATGATCCGAAAGCAAATCAAAATAATAGTAATGTATACAGAACTAATCTTCACAAGGAACTACAGAATATATATCTGAGAAAACAGATACCTGCCTGCACCGTAGCTAAATAGAAACAACAATTAAAGCCTCAAGTAAAAACTGAACATTAACAAATACTTAAGGGCGGGGGGGGGGAGACAAGACTCTCTCTCAAAACACTGAAAGTACTGTATTATGAAAAAGAGAATTATTGTTAAATAGTAGGAATGACTTATCAAGATATAAAATCGAATTATGCCTAACTGAGCAGACGCGCGCAAAAAGAGATGAGTACAAGGACATGTGGAATACGAGCACTAACACTAATTTAAAAATAGTAAAAGGTAATTAAAAAATAGTATTTTTTTCCTTCTGTTGTAGGATCTACAACAGAAGGGGAAAAAATCTTCAAAATACTATTTATTTATTTATTTATTTTTACTAAATTAACTTTAGTAAATAATGAAGTTTTTGAAATGTTACAATTTGGATTGGCCTAGAAGAATTGTTACGTATTTTGGTGAAATGTTACAAATAGTGTTGGATGGCCAAAACCTGTCGCTAGAATTAAAAAAATAAGACTAATCAGTCTTATTTCCCATAGTTGTTCATCAGAATTATTGGTGTCAGAACAATACCTTCAATAAAAGCAATTCAGAACCTCTGGATAGTCAAAAAATAAGCCATTATTAGAAAGATCTTGTTCTGGATACAATGAACATTCATAAGGACTTTTCACCTGAAGTTGAGTTAGTCAGTTTCCTATGGAAGTGGCAAGATTTTTGCCTCTTGGAAAATAGAGCTTTAATTCCACAAAACAAAAAACTGATAAGATAAAACACGCAGTCGGTAGACATATCTGAATATGGAAATAAGAATAACTGCTCTGTCGTAGAACACATTGAGTTTATTTTTATTGGCCTTCGGAAACATTTCTGACTTCGTCATGTTAAACTGCCCAAATAGGATAATCATAAGTTCAATCCAAGTGACTGGAAGAACCTTTTTTTAGACTTTCTGTCAGTATGTTTTGATACTGACAGTACTATTGGTGGTAGTCGGCGATAGGTGGCGTTGGTGTTAGATGATGAAGGTTGGCGGAGTAGTGAGATACCCTCCCTCGATGAGCCTTTGGATTCCCTGGAGGTGTGATGTAATAATAATGTTTTGAGGTTGCTGATATTTCACACAAACAACTAGGTCCCCCATTCTGATACTATTTCAGAATTAATATGTCCCTTAACATATAAGATCATGTGGTGGCGGCAGTTATCTGATATACTCTGCTGACAAGCCTTTCAAATTACCACTAGCCCGTTATCGGTGACGCTGTGTTTCTTATAATTTTTCACTTTTAATGATTCACATATAGAAAAGTAAATAATACTAGGTATTTACTGAGATAAAGAGAAATGTTTACCTAGGTAAAACAAACTAAGTTTTTGGTCAGGACTTCTCTTTTCACGTACTTGAAATTTCATTACATTTATGTCTCAAGAAAAGTGCTAATCATAATGTAATTTTTTTAAAACGTTTCTCTTTCAGGTTTTATTTATACATCAAGCTTGTGTTAGTCATGGGACTTATCTGGCTGACAGAATTCATACCAATGATTACAGGAATATACAAACTGTATGCACTCGCAGGAATTTTAAGTTCGCTTCAAGGAGTGTTTTTATTCGTTATTTTTCTGTGCAAGAAAAAAGTGTGGAAACAGATATGTCTGGCATGCAAATGTTCCATGTCAAAGAAAAAGGCAACTCTCGTTATTGGACGGCAAACAGCTTCATCTCTCGTCAGTGTTACAACAACCCTGAGTATCTCCAGCATCACGAACAATCCCGAAGGAAAATGAAATTCGTATTATGAAAATAATTTTCAGTTTTGGTGCTAATCTCAGGTTGTGTTATTTATTTATAATAAATAGACGTTGAATCTTTTAAGCACAACTTCACCGCAATCAAAATACAAGATATAAACAAGATATAAAATCTACCTCTGTGTTTACTCGAAATATTTATTCTAAATATTTTTAAAATACATTTTAAAATAGTTTGCCAATTGTCAAATATATATATATATATATTGCTTTTCTGAGCCATCAGGTGTGAAATCTGTCTCCCTGCTCTCACTCAGCGCTTTCGTTTTAAATATTTATTTATATTTCAAAATATTTATTGTGATATTTAAAAATAGAACTTGAGTCGTATTTGGCAGACGAAGAAACACACAAGTAATTATAACGGTTTTATTCGAACGAACTTAAAAGAACCACATAAATATTATAATGAATGCTGGACTAGTGGCATTTCTTTTAATACATCTAGATATTTAGTGCCTAGCCACAACTAAATGTTTTTGCTCCCAGAAAAAAAAAAAAAAAGTTACTAATTATGTAGCCCCTGAAAAATTTACATTCTTGGCGAATAATGATTATGCACTTAGATGAATCTCACTTAGTTGTTAATTTTAATTTTCGGATTGCGTCTTTAAATAATGCATTTATAAATAATATATAAATTGTCGGAATACTTTTTTTAGACTGATAAGGTTGAATGCTAAGTATGTCAGCAATCTCATTCGTCACTGTAAAATTATATTCAACAGCAATAAGTTTGTTTCATAGTATTATATTTCATTTGTAAACATCATATATGGTTTATTGTAGATGATGCTATGTTATTGCATATTTTCTAAACTATTTTTTGCATTTAATTGTTTTTTTCTCTTAATAAAAATATGATTAACTTCGTCGGCTGTTATAAGAGGGCGGTATATTAAACAATGGCTTTCTCTTACTAGAGTTGCCACCTCTTCCCAATTAGCATGTTTGGTGTGTGTGTGGGGGGGGGGGAATAAATAAGACAGCAAGTTTGTATTGCGAGGAAGTAACTGTCCACTAGGATATTTTCATAACTTCAAATGCTTGATTTGTCGATTAAAATAGGGAACTAAATTTAAAAAAAAAAACTTCGAACGAATTCAAAAATACTGGAAAAACATGTTACCAAGATTGACATGCGTTGTCAAAATTTTTTTGATTTTGTCAATAAACCTAAAAGACTTCATCTTCTTAAAGGAACATTGTGCAATTACAAATATTCGTAGAAAATGTTATAAGTTTATTGTGATGTTGTAGTGCATATTACTATATGTGATTTTTAGGATCTTTGTTTTCAGGATCTGATTTAAGTTATTGAAGGACAGATCCATATTTTTTTTTTATAAAATACAACAGATTTCTTAACCATAATATATAATATTTATTGATATATTTTTTTTCGCTTTCACAACTCAAAGTCAGTTTTGACGTCATCGAAACATGGTTTCAGAACTCATCGAACATTGGGCCCTAGAGATTTGGAACCCACGGTTTAAGTGCTGTACTCTGTCCGTTAAATCCTGTGTTGTACACTGGCAAAAGCATTTAATTTTTAATAAGCTCTAAACTAAAAATTAAAAATCTATATATCTGTAAAAAGGAAGTCTAGGGACATTGGTCATTCAAATTGTTATCCACAATTTTGACAGATTCTTCTATACCTGTCAAAACATGTATGCTATCTAGCCTAACTCTGTATTGAATTCCTCTGTTAATATCATAATTGCATGGATACAGTTCTTTATAAATTGTTTTCGCTCTGTAAGTGAAGAGAATTGAACTGCCCACAGTTTAAGTGGTTTTAATACAACAAAAGTATTAATTATAATTAAATTCTGTAGGCAAACAAAGGCTTTCCAATTTCCGAAAAATGCTCTGTAAACTTTTTTTTTTTTTTTGTATACTGAAAGACATTCTATGGCACATTGTACTCATTGTAAATTTATGTTTATTTGTATTTGTATTCGTATAAAAACGTGTATGTTTTGTTTAGGTAATACCAGTTATACTTTTTATATTCACTTTTATATGTATATCAATTTTGTATATGATTTTATCAGTTAATAAACAATTTTGTAAGATTATATCCTTCGAGATCAAGATCAGAATTGAAATATTAGAATATTTCTGGTTTGAATTATAAACAAAAAACAATATTAAGAGATTAGACTTTTATATTTTCTTACTTTTAATATCAAATAAAATGTCAAGTGAAAATTAGTATAATTTACAGGTTTTAACACTTTTGTGACTTTGATTAGTTGTTTTGTCTCCTTTTCTTTTAATTTTCTGAATAAGAAATGTATACTAAGCATTTGCTGAAGACTAAATGCAACACATTTGTGTGGTGTCAACAAATCAATACTTTTTTAATATAACATGTATTGTAACGTACTGGTGATTAAAAAATTAATTTCATTTTAATTTTTTAATCATCTGTATGTTACTATACATATTATTTTAAAAACGTATTGATTTGTCGATTTTTATTTTATTTAATTAATTCATTTATTTTTTTTCACCAGAGGTCAAGTTGGCATAAACAATTAACAAAGCGCTTAAGATTTAGCTTACTTTTGTGTAGTATCAAGATAGCTTATGTGTCGTGTGGCTTATGCGACCTGCGCTACAAAATTTCAAGTCAATTTGACCTTATGGTTGCATTTTTATCGATCTATGAACGTTTTAAAAGTGCACAGCAATCAGCGCTCATCTTAATTTTCTTCAATGCAATTAATTAAAGGATAACTTTCACTGCTTTAATTTATCAATTAATATAAATTTTAAATATAGAAAGCATAAAAGTCAAATGAACAATAGCTAGATCTGATACTGTATGAGGTGCAACATGGCTTTGTGAAGGGGTAAGTCATGCCTTAGTAATTTACTAACTTTTTATAATAGCTGAATTAGATAAAGGAAATGGCTACATGATGATTTTGCAAAGGTATTTAACAGAATACCACATGGAACCCTGTTACTCAAATTAGAATAAATGGGGATGATACGACACTGGTTTGTGTTGACAAGAGGCTGGTTGCTCGACAGATATAAAAAAAATGGTATATGGAGGGTCAGAATCGAGTCAAAAACACTAGCAAAGACTAGTGTTTTTGCCACGATGGTCCCAGCTTAGAACCTTGCGGCACACCACTAGCAAAGACTAGTGGTGTGCCGCAAGGTTCAGTGCTGGGACCACTGCTGTTTAATTTGTACATAAATGATATAGGAAATAACCTAAAAGAAAATATTCAGCTGTTTGCTGATGATGCGAAATTAGGTAGAGTAATTGTTAATCAAGGTGATGTGGGGAGCTTGCAGGACGATTTAAATAGGCAGTCAGTATGGGTAAAAGATCATGGGTCAGTTTAATGTTGAGAAATGCAAAGTTATTAATTTTGGGATGAACAGATTACAATCTGTGTACCACATTGATAGAACTGTACTCCGGGAAATAGATGAAGCTAGAGATTTTTAGGTAGTGGTGGTAGACAGAGAGTTAAAGTTTAGAGGAAATATTGCTAAGGTAGCCCATAAGATTACTTGGCTATTGAAGAACATATTAACAAGTAAAGTTAAGTTGTCATTCTTCTTTATAAGGAATTGATACGTCCACGCCTGAATTACTGCGCTCAGATCTGTGTCCTGGGTTTCCTGGGGATGAGGAAGCGGTGGAGGAGATTCAGAGGGAGTGACCAAGATGGTGAATGGTCTGTGGAATGTTTCCTATGAGAATAGATTGAGGGATTGTAGAAGTTGGTTGATAGGAGGGAAAAAAAGGAAATTTGATAGCAACATTTAAGTTTCTTAAGAGATTTTATAGAATTGATGCAAGGGAAATGTTTTAACTCTTGGCTAGAGGGGCCAAAACAAGGGGGGTGATCCCTAGAGGTTGAATAAAGGTTGGTTAGTAGAGGTGTGAGGACTACATTTTTTACTTGGAAAGTTGTGAATGAGTGAAATGGGTTGCCAGAGTCAGTTGTGAGTGCTTTGTCTGTTAATGGGTTTAAGGAGGGGTATGATAGAATGTGTGGATAGTTTGGGTTTCCCGTGATGAGTCTTCAGACTACATGCAGGTGCCCGTACAATAATAATAATAATAATAATAATAATAATAATAATAATTATTATTATTATTATTATTATTATTATTATTATTATTATTATTATTATTATTATTATTATTATTATTATTATTATTATAGCTATGCTTCACACTCTTCAGTTATGTGAGAAGCACAAAGGGTTTACGTTTCGTCGCGAAATGAGATCATTGGCAAATACCAGTGCGAGACACGGATAATTTGAATTTTAATATGATTTTTAAATACAGTCATATAATCAAAAATCGGAAAAGTATCACTTGGAAAATTATTATTTTTGGGATTAAATAACTCGTTTTACTTATTTATGCACAAGTTCCAGCCTCCGAATAGAATTAATCATACAGGGTGGCCATAAATTAACTTTCCCTCTTTGGAGGTATCTGTAGCTAAAACTAATATACGGAATGAGACTACATTTTATATTGAAACTTTCGAAGGCATGGGGAGATGAATTCCGCGAAAAAAAAAAAACGATTTAGTACCAAAAGTCGCCGATAGGGGACATTTTGGCGCAGGCGGAGCCGAAAGCAGTCAGATATTTGCAGTAAACGCAGGTAAAAAGGATTATGAAATTTTACTGTGCATATGTGACAGCAGCACCACCAATTCCACTTAAAAAGGTATTGGGAACGTTCAGGAAGTTATTCGAATGACTGACGAATTGTGCTCAATGTGCATCCTACCTTGCCTCAGCGTGCTTTATTTGTTAAGTTGTTTTACCTTAAACAGTGCAATCCAGTAGCGGCCCTTCAGGAATTTAGAAGGCTTCATAAACTGCGTCTTATGTCAGCTGTAGCACTGAGATCTATGATTAAGAAGTTTGAAGAAACTGGATCACTAGGAGTTAGATAGGAGTTAGACCTGGCAGAGGACAGAAAGCAGTGCAAGAAGAGACAGTAACAGACGTTGCTACTGCGGTGTTCGACGACACAGGGACCAGTACTGGTTAAAGCGTTCGTGCCATAGCTCGCAAACTTGATATGGCTTATGGTACAGTCTGGAAAATCATACGGAAAATGCTTCACTTCTATCCGTATAAGTTCAGTCATGTGCAAGCACTAGCTACCGCAGATTATGATAAGCGCATGCCCTTCGCACTAACATTTCTTGCTCGAATGGAGGTCGACAATGACTGGTCTTGGAGAATATTGTGGGGTGATAAGGCTCATTTTTATCAGAACGGGCCAGTCAACACTCACAACTGTAGACTTTGGGCATCTGAACATCCCCAAGCGATCCAGCAAGTACCACTGCATTCTCCTAAAGTAACCGTGTGGTGTGGCTTCACAGCCGATTTCATAATAGGACCATACTTTTTTGAGCGTATTACTCTTACAGGTCCTGTAACCTGCTCCATTACTGGAGAAGATTTATCGACGAATGCTTTATCGACGAGCACGGCGACACATTGAACTTTCGGTACAGCCAAATGAAATGCCTTTTACGCCAGCATTTCAGTAATGAGAGGGTTATCAGTCAGTTCTTTCCGACTGCATGGCCGCCTCGATTCCCCGGACATCACTCCATGTGACTTTTGGCTGTGGGAGTATTTCGAATCCGTTGTGTATGTTGGTGGCGTTCCCAACTTGCATGTCTTGAAAGAGAACATAAAACGGGCAGTTATGAACATCCAATCCGACTTCTTATGCTCAGCTGTAAAGCATGTCGCACACCGGATGCTATTTGTTGTACACAAGAAAGGTCAGCGCATTGAAAATCGTATATGTGGTCCAGGGGACCCTGATTCTGATGAATAAAACATTATTTCCTGTGAGTTCAATCGCTACATTAATTTCTGTGTCTCTCGCAAGTTGTTGTTTTAGTTTTATTATTATTATTATTATTATTATTATTATTATTATTATTATTATTATTATTATTATTATTATTATTATTGTTGTAACGCGCCACATATCCAGCTGAAATGAGTGACGCAGTGTCGCTTACACCCCCGAAATATTATTATTCCATTTTATCTGCCTTTAATGTAATTATCCGCTTGTTTTTGCCCAAAATTTCCCCTATCGGCGCCTTTTGGTACTAAATCTTTTTTTCGCGGAAATCATCTCCCCATGCCTTCAAAAGTCTCAATATACAATTTGGTCTCATTCCTTTTATTGTTTTATTTGGTTTTAGCTACAGATGTCTCCAAAGAGGGAAAGTTATTTTATGGCCACCTTGTACAATCTGCAAAAGCTCTGAAAGAAAACGGGATATTGAGTAGATCGTCAACACTGTTTCCCATTGTAAATATAGGCATAAAAGTAAATCATTAATATAAATTATTTATAGAAATTATATATTAAAAACTTGTCTATATCGGTGTCCTAGTTCACATTTTACTCATACAAAACAGATGAAACTCAGAAAACAAAAACAGTAACTCATGACAAATGACAACTTTCAATTGGATTGGTTGAGACAATAACCAATCACAACAACTGGTTTCTGGGTGCTATTGTCTCAGCGCACACCTTTCCTCGCCTTCTGTGTGGTTTGAAACCACTGGAACTCTAAGAATATGACCCCCGGCATCATCTATACATCTATTGAAAGGCTTTAAAGATGTTCGTATTTGTACCCGCACAACTAGGCTATTAACGCAAATGTGGTGCAATGTTTACGACTCGAAAAGTGAAGTATTAGCATTTTGTGTTTAATTTTAGGAAACAGGCAAAGCCAGGAAACAATTAGAGCGGTCTTTAACAGGAATAAATGCAAAAATATAATTAGTGATATTACTATTTCGCAGGTGTGCATCGCATACTTAGCAGACCTTGAAGTTAAGCTCCTGATATCTGACTTATATATTCAAAAAATAAAAATAAAAAATACAAATACAAACGTTACCTTTATAGTATTATCATTAACTTGTATTTACGCCATTATCATTCACTCTGTAGGGATTCAACTGATGTGTAAACGATACCACGTACTCGAGATCAAATGCTTTCAAATTGTTATGATTTTTTTTTGTTTTTTTTCCCATCGGCGAAAGGTAATCCTAGTACATTAGTAATCTGAGTAGATGAAATCTTATATAATCATATGTTATATAATATAAGTGCTATAAAATTAAAAGAAACCGGTTCTGCAAGCTAAAGACAACCCACAAGATTTTTATCGATATGCTGCAAGTAAAAGAAAGAATAACTCAACTGAATGCAGATGGTTTGACGCTGACAGATGCAGGAGGTTGTTCAGATAATGAGTGCCCATTTTGCTAAAAGCTATCAATCTGGTGTATGCAATGTTGAGTTCACTGCTACTTTTTCAGTGGATGAAGAAACTCAGGTGTATGAAAAGGAGGTATGAGAGGTGTTGCACAAACTATATAACAATTCAGCAAAAGGGACTGATGGGATATCACCACAGGTGCTTAGAGTGTTCAGCTGAACTGGCTATTCCTTTATCCGGGATATATAATTTGAATTTCAGAACAGGGAGGATTCTGCAGGAATGGAAATCCCATTGAACAAGTATAGTGCAAAGATCGATGTATCCAACTATTGACCAATCAGTATCTCAGGAATGGCGGTGAAAGTTTTGGAAAAATTAGTTAGGGCTTGCATTCAGAAATGGGTCGACAGTGAATCTCTGCTTTGCAATGAACAGCATGAGTTTATTAAGGGAAGGTCATGTTTTAGCAACTTGCTCACATTCTATAATAATGTTACCATTGAACTAGACAAGTAGAATGGATACACGATGATACTTTTAGATTTTGCTAAGGCTTTTCACAGAATACAGCATGGAAGACTTTCATAAATTGGAGAATATGGGTTTAGATTATAAAATATTAGCGTGGATAAGAAAATGGCTGAATGACAGATATCAGAAAGTGGTATACTGGGGAGATGGAAGTCTGCAAGTTTTAAGGTTACCAGTGGTGAGTCACAAGAATCAGTTCTTCGTCCACTGTTATTCAATCTCTATGTTATAGACTCTGGGAAGGATTTGACAGGCGACATACAGCTATTTGCTGATGACGCAAAGATAAGTCGGGTAATCCGGAATGCTGCTGATATGCAGTGCTTGCAGAATGATTTGAATAGGCTAGAATTGTTGGCACGGGAAAATAGATATCAGTTTAATGACAGTAAATGTAAAGTCGTGCACTTTGGGGTGACTAAATATCCGATGTCGTATTATATTTGTGGGATTACGCTAGAAGAAGCTGATAAGGCTAGGGATCTTGGAGTTTTATTAGATAGAAAGTTGAAATTCTGGGGCCATGCAGCAAATATTGCAAATACAACTCAAAAAACAATTGCAATGCTGAAACGAACTTTCACGTGTAAGGATAAGGATGTCATGTTACCTCTTTACAACGCCTTGATAAGACCTTACTTAGACCAATGTATGCAGGTCTGGTCTGCTAGTTTCTGTTGGGATTATGATAGAGTGGAGAAAGTGTGTTAAAAATGATATCAGTATTTTGGAATACTGATTATGAAGACAAATTGAGAATTTGTACACAGCAGACAGGAGAAAGAGGGATGATACAACTTCTGAAAGGGGAATACAGGATTTCAATTGATAGAATTTTGTATTTTATGGAAGGAGGCGAATGGACAAGAAGGCATCCTTGGAAGCTGAGGATGAATGCCAGTGAGAGGGGGGGTAGATTTAATTTTTCTCTCAGAGTATGGTGTGTGTGTGTGTGTGTGTGTGTGTGTGTGTGTGTGTGTGTGTGTGTGTGTGTGTGTGTGTGTGTGTGTGTGTGTGGGCCTCCTTCGATAAGTACCTGACTCCCTGGAGGTAATAAATAGTAATAATAATAATAATCGCTAAATCTAGAGACCGACATGAAATATTTTAAGTCACTTCTACTCTTCAATAATGGTCTCTCACTGGCTGCAGCCTTAGAAGTTACCTACTATCAAAAAAAATCCATGTCCATGTAGTACTGGAACGATTTAATAGAATTGCAGCGATTATTAAACGTAACTCTGCTAAATGCATCACCTACCTTTGATACACAGTCCTTCTCCTTCCTCACTACACCATGACATGACATCTTGAGACTTAGGGAAACCAAGCGTTGAGGCCTGTTTTCCCAGTACATCTAATTGAAAACTACTGTATTTATTAAGGGGAACCTTTCAGTGGATTGGCATAACGCAGTTGAACGTGATCAGACTGAAGAAATAACTGCAATATCAGAAGGATTGAATCATTTTGCGCCATATTCGGGAACGTTATCCTTATTACCACAATTTTCGCGAATAAGAATAGCCCACTCAGAGAATTCAAGACAAAGCACCCCACAATTAATTTGATGTCATGCTTTTGTTCCGTTACAATGTATGGATTTTCATTGTTTTTTCCTTAAACTTGACAATTTTTAAATTCCACTCTCGACTATGAATTCTAATGACCCAAGAGTTAGTACTGCCGATGAGCATTTGGTTGAAACTTTGCTCTAGAGACAAACCATAGTATTTTATTTTTTTAAGGCGCTTCAAGCCTCCATTAATTGAGTGATGGTGCCATATCAGCTGTGAAAATCATCCACCTAAATTTGTGCCTGTATGCATCAACAGAAACGGAACAAAAAAGGTAATATGGTCGATTGATGACATTGTCGTCGTCGTGTGCCCACACGATATATACTCTGAAAAAAGTTGGTTGGTGTTCCATCTAATCTTTGGTTAGTATGCCAACTACTTTTCTGCTTTATTTACATTGAATTCAAAGTTGATATACTGGAAGATCTTTAAACTTAGCAAAACAAGTTTGCAAACTTTGAGATAACCAGCTAATAACTTGTGCATCTCCTTGAATGATTGGGTTCCACAAATACTGCAGAGGCATCCACTCAATGCAGACATAATGAATGCCTGCACTTTTATCAGATTTATTGGCAGTGATCCCTGTCACCTTCATCTGCTTTGGTACGTTATTATGTTTAAAGGGTCATCACATGAAAGATAACCAATTTATCAACATGAATGCGTGTACCTGATCGCTAACGATATTCATGTAGGCAGCCCCATTCGAAGAGCAAAAACCAATATTATACTATTGGTTTTTGCTCTTCTTGTATAATACCATGAGATCTAACCAGAATAGAAATATATACAGAGAGTATAATTCCATCGCAATAACCCTGTGCTGTTCTGGTTGCATTAAATAACGGACAGTGGAATTAATTATTCCTTGTGACCTTTAAGAAAAAAAGTTCAATATCCACCCTTAATTGTAGCTCTTGTTTTTATCGGACAAGCGTAGATCTGCTCAGTGATCGTCGACTTGTTTTTATCTGATGTGGGAAATTCCACGCATAGTGAGTTCATATACACCTCGCCGGAATTGTGCAGCCTTTTGACCAATTGCAGTAAGTTCTATTGAACTTTCTGACATTTCGATTCTTCATCTATTTTTTCCATCAGATGTTTCTGGTAATGATCAGCGTTAGCTTGGGTGTTTTCTGTTTATGACATCATAATTAGGTACAGCTGAGATTGTACGTGGTCATTCTAAGGAGGACTATGGTTTCCGACTTAGGCTATCATGCCATTTTCAAGTTAGGTCACACGTTTATGCATTAATATGTATACATACCAATCTAAATATAGCACTATCTCTTGAGGATCAATCACTTATTCATAGCCAATGACTGCCTCGAATATCTTGTCTCATGTAAATGGCAGATTGCATTTAGTATGACGATAGCACTTTTGCACAGACGCCTACACAGAGAAAGTTAATATAAGTTGTTGCAAGTTGCTTATCACAAGAATAATTAAATGTATCTGGCAATAAAGTAATATTATCTATGTCTGTTGTTTCATTACTTTACACCATACTTCATGTGAGTGAAAATCACTAACGCATTTTATTCTGGTAAAAGGAGTAAGCAAGGCCATCTTAGCCTTAACCAACTTTTTGAAAATCCGTGGGCAGCCACTCTCCATCTCAGCTATCAGTGATAACTAACTCAAGGCTATCAATGATTTTCAAAGGCATCCAGTAGCTTTTCAGGTAACTGAAAAGCTACCGGATACATATGAATGGATGCTTTTCACCTACCTCTGGTGAAAAGAAGGTAATGAAAGCAACTCAAGTGCATCCTAAGCAGATGATTTATGCAAAGGCCGAAGATCAACATCGGAAGATAAGGGAATCGATTATTTTACCTCACTAGTCTTCAGATCGCTAACAACTTCGACAGCAGCTGTTGATTATGGTTCCTTTACATGTCACAAATTTTGATCATTTTTACCTCCTGCCGATTTCTGTTTGATTCAGTTAAAGGTGCGTTAGTCGATCTCTAACCCTGCTACCTCCTTTTGAGTTAGCCGAACTCAAACGGAGGTAGCAAGGTATTTTCTACCCGCATACAGGCCATCGGACAACAGGATAAACACAATTTAACAAAATATACTATTGGTAGTGGTGGTAGGCGCTAGATGGCGTTGTGTGTGTGTGTGTGTGTGTGTGTGTGTGTGTGTGTGTGTGTGTGTGTGTGTGTGTGTGTGTGTGTGTGTGTGTGTGTGTGTGTGTGTGTGTGTGTGTGTGTGTGCTTATGGCAGTAGTCTTGTAGTGTGTTGTTGGAGGATTAAGTAGCGGAGACAGTGAGTTGTGTAGTGGAGTGTGCCCTCCCACGATGATGTGACATCTCCAAGTACTCCTTGGAGATATCACTTAATGACAATAACGATAATAATAGAAATAAATGCAAACCAAAAATTACTCAACAGAAAAATATGCACACGTCATTCCAAGAGACGTATCTGGCTGGGGATTACACAATTATAAAGATAACAACTTTTCAGTTTAAAAAGGAACATACTGAAATCCAACGTACACCCGTTGTACTTGATAAGATGTTTACATTTTTACGTCAGGTGGAAGGTGACTTTTGATTCTCGCCTGCCTATCAAATGAAGTCAGGCTAATTATCTGAAATACTTGTCGACAAGAATATCTGCTCGGTAACAATCATATGATGAATCAAGGAATAGTGAATCAAATATCAACTGGATTTGTAAAAACAAATCGCAGAGACACCTACACCATAGAAGCTTGATGATATATTATTTTATTATATGATTTAAATGCTATTGTTTTTTAAAAAAATTAAATATAAATCAAAGGGAATAATAAGATTTATTTGACATTTAACATGAAATAACGAGAAACAAACAATTAAAAAAAAAACTGAAAATATCTTCAAATTGTTAAATCTAAAGATGAGTTCAATGTTAAAACATCAAAATTTAGGACGTGAAGTAGTAATAGTAGAAGATTTGAAATTAATTGAAAATGTTCTTTCATTTTCAATTATATGTAGGTTTGTAGAATGCATCAGTTTAATCATGGCGGGGTTTGTTTTCTTTCAGATGCTTCATGTTCTTAATGTCTAATCCTCACCTTCTGTTGCACCCTTAGTAGGTACAGACCTGGATACCGAACGAAACAGGAGTGGTTAGCAGTTTGGGATTTACCCGACCAAACTGTATCCTTATGGGTTCAAAACAAAATAAAATGATGGTACAACATGATAGAATTTGATACTAGTTGCTGCTTTGTCCGGTTAAATGTGGCCCCTGATGATTTTTGTTCTAGATCCAGGATGAACAGCAAATATTCAGCTACCGAAACAAATCCTAACTCCAAATCAGCAGGATTAAAGATTGGCACCGCCAACGTAAGAAGAATCAACAGCAAAGAAATGAAACTAGCAGAACACCTGTATAAGTATAATAGATCTACGCAATACCTGTTATCGACATAAAGACAAAAACAGGCGAGATTTTTCTAAGCAACAATACAAAATGTTATATGTAGGCAACAGTGATCAGATAAAAGGAGTAAGAAATACTAAAGGCAAAGATAATCTTGAACGGTAGGCAGATTGAAGTAGAGATATGGGCGAACATCAAAATGGGAAAATTGAGCATCGATATCTACTTGTGTCTATGCTTCAACTAAGGAAGAAGGTTCTACTAAAGAAGAAGTGGAGGTTTCCAAGTCATCAGAGAAGACTGGTGACACAAAGAAAAAAGAAAGAAAAAGTTGGTCCTTGTTGAAGATCTAAAAAGTGGAGGTAGAGTAGTAAATTATTAACAACCATATGGAATGTTTGGGAAAATTTTGCAGAAAAGAGCAAAGCTAATAATAATATTATTATTATTATTATTACGGGCAACTCCAGGGAGTCATTAGACTCATCGAGGGAGCCCCCAAATCATTTTCATCACAACTATTCGACATTCATACAGTATCTATCATACCTCGCCTTAAACTCATTCACTGTCACAGCATCCACCACAGACTCAGGGAGCGCATTCCACTCATTCACTACTCTAAAAGTAAAGAACCCAGCTCTAACACCTTTACTAACCACACTTTTGCCCAGTTTCCATGGGTGTCCCCTAGTCCTCCCACAACCAGCCCTGTTCTCAAAAATATCTTCTGAATTAATTTTATAGAAACCCTTCAGTAATTTGAATGTCTCAATCATATCTCCCCTCCTCCGCCTATCAACCAATTTTTGCAACCCACAAATCCTCAACCTGTTCTCATACGGTTCATTCCACAGACCTGCTATCATCTTGGTCACTCGCCTCTGGATCCTCTCCACCTCCTCCCCATCAAGAAGAAACCTAGGTGACCAAATCTGAGCACAGTAGTCGAGATGAGGTCTTCTCAAGGCTCGATACAGAGGAACAATAACCTGCTTGTCTCTGCTTGTCAACGTATTCTTCAGCAACCAAGTGATTTGATGAGCTGATTTGGCCACTTTTGCAATGTGTCCCCTAAATTTCAATTCCTTATCCTAAATCTCGTGCCTCATCAATTTCCTGGAGCACGGTTCCACCAATGCAGTAAACTGCCTCCCATCTTTTCACCCCAAAATGCATAACCTTACATTTTGCCACATTAAATTGACATCCATTCTCCCTAGCCCAGACCTCCAATCTATCCAAATCATCCTGCAAAATTTTGACGTCATCTGCATTCACTATTGCCCTACCCAACTTCGCATCATCCGCAAACAAATGAACTGTTCCTCTCAGATCCTTTCCTATATCATTTATGAACAAATTAAACAGCAGTGGTCCAAGAACAGATCCTTGTGGTACACCACTAGTCACAGGCCGTCTTGTGGACTCTACTCCTGAGTAAACCACTCTCTGATATCTCTCCGTCAACCACCCTCCTATCCATCTCACCAACCCTATGTCCATTCCCATATGCTGCAATTTACTGATTAGAATTCCATGTGGTATCCTGTCAAAGGCCTTAGCAAGGTCCAGCAGAATCACTGTAAACCCATTACCCTTATCCAGTTCAGCCGTCACTGTGTTATAATACGTGAGCAAGTTACTGAGGCATGACCTACCCTTCACAAAACCATGCTGTCCCCGATACAGTATCCCATTTTCTTCTATCCAATCTTGTATTTTCCTCTTGACTATTTTCTCTAAGACCTTGATAATGATTCCTGTTATGCTGATTGGCCGGTAATTTTCAACAGCAGCCTTGGAACCACCTTTGTGCAGTGGAACTATTTTCCCCTCTTTCCACCCCCTTGGGACTGACCCAGTCCTGAGGCTCAAATTAAACATAATGGTCAAGGGCACTGACAATTCTTTTGCCGCTTCACGTACGACACGAGCTGGTATACCATCCAATCCTACAGATGTATTGACATTGAGGTTCTGTAACAGACTAGTTACCTCTACCTCATTCATCACAATTCCAGTATAAGCTGTTGGTTCCTCCATTTCCGCAAGGCCACCACCTGGATGATATACTCTTGCAAAGTGCTCTCTCAGTAATTCCACAACATCGACTGATTCAGTTACCTCCCTACCCTCAGCATTTTTTAAGATCATTCTACCATGAGCATTTTTCCTTTTACTTGCAACATATTGAAAAAACTGTTTGGGATTCTCTTTAGCCTGCATGGCCAATTTCCTTTCGTAATCTGCTTTTGCTTTTCTTACCACCCTTGTTACCATCCTGGCCTGAGCTTTATACTGTTCATGCACCTGATGGTCACCCTTCTCCTTAAATTCCCTCCACAATTGTTTCTTTTTTTGCAGCTCAAGCTTAATAGTGTTATTTATCCATTTAACCCCTACCTGATTTATTATTCGGACTCTTGGTATACAGTCAACCATTGCCTCCTGCAAACAGTTCTTGACCACCTCCCATGCACCATCAACATCCAGCCCTTGCAGTTTTACATGCCATGGCATTGAGCCAAGCACACACCTAAGCTTGTCATACTTACCAGCCCGATAATTCCACATATACCCTGTCTTAATTGTAAATTCGACTCCTTTAGCCACCTCCCAAGTCATGACCTTATGGTCACTCTCACCAATTGGTGGCAACAAGGTCATGTTCGTTACAGCCACATTCTCAGTTGCAATTACTAGGTCCAGCACTCTCTGCCCCCTGGTATTTTCCAATACATGTTGCCGTAGATAGTTGTCCCTTAATAACTGCATAAAATCCAATTCCTTCCTCCCATGTGCCCTCTCCTCTTTCCAGTCAATATTACCATAATTGAAATCACCCATAATAATTACCCTCTTTCCATTCATTTCTTCTATTTGCTTATGCATACTATTCCCACCATCCACTCCATCACCCGGTCTATAGCAGCACCCAATTGTATATTTTGTTCTGCTAGATTGTATCTCACACCAAACAGCCTCAAATGTGCTTTTTTCCCCATCCTGCAGTTCAACTTCTATACTCCTTGGCTGAAGCTCATCAGCTATCATCAATAACACTCCTCCCCCCTTTTTATTCACCCTGTCACTCCTGAACACGCTATACCCATCGCATTCAATCCCACTAGCTTTATCATCTTCTGTCAGCCATGTTTCACTAATACCGACAACCTGTGGCCTGGAAGTGCCAACCATGGCCAAAAACTCTTCCTTCTTGTTCCTAATACTCCTGGCATTAGTGTACATGAATCGCAGAAGCCCATTTGTCCCATCCCTACTTTGATTCCTTATACTAATTATCCCATTCTGATTTGTTGTCCGTCGTACTCGCCCGGGCATAATATACTCATTCATACACTTAACTGCCCCCCCCTAAAGTCTGCATATCTACTCCCCCCCCTCTTAATAAATCTAGTTTCCCTGAGTCTGTACATCCACTTCCACATCATTCATCAACACTCTTTCAAGTCTCCGTACACCAACTCCATTCAAATGTAACCCATCCATCTTATATAAGTCCTTTCGCCCATCGAACTCATTCCACACATCCACAATTTCCACACCACTCTCCATGCATAACCCACGCATAAAGTCATTGGCAATTATGGCCCTCCTTCTAAACACTTCGCTGTCATACCGCGGTAAGATACTCACCATCCTAACTCTCTCACTCTTCTCTTTTGCTACCTCAAACAACTCCCTCACATCCTCTATCATTTCCATTTTGTCCTCTTTCAAATCATTCGTTCCTGCCACTATTATCATCTCTTTCACCCTCTGTTTTTGCAGTCGAATAGATTCGCTGACGTCCTTTATGTTCGCACCCGGCTGGTACGACTTCGTTAAACTCTCAATTATTACGCCTCTTAATAGCGAATCCCCATACAGCACTCGCTCCTTCATTTTATTGACGTTTACGTACATTCTATTGTTTGCCGTCACAGACTTCCGCCGGTTATTTGTCGGTACGTTCAACACACATTTTTGCATACGCTCCAGTTGTCGTTTGGCTCTGTGTATCGCGCCATTTAAACGGGCAATTTCGCTACTCGCATTTATCTCACCATTTTCATTATCGATCAAATCATCCATTCCTTCAGTGTTTCTACCTTCATTTACACTTTCAGCGACGCTCTCACACTTATCTGGCACTACCACGCAATTCTCTAGTACACCGCCATTTTCTGCATTCTGACTACCGTTAACGATATCAGTCTCGATACACGAAACACGCTTGAAGTCCTCATTCTCTTTACACTTTCTACACATATTAACTCCACTATCACTTTCTAACCAGACTCCTACCGCTCTTCGCAAGGCATACATCTCACAGACAGCACATTGCATAAATTCTTTTACATCAAAACTCTTAAGCAAGCATGGCGACCTGGCCGCCATTTTTTTCTTTATCGGTGCCATGTGTACGCTATCTTTTCTTAAAAATAATAGTTAAAATAACAGAAAACACGCAAAAATTGCACAGACACACCAAGAAACAAAAAGCAAACAATACTACTTAAAATTCTGGTAAAATATCTAATGTTAACACAAAATAATACTGATCCTTTTCAGGAGCTCTCGACAAGCCGACGATCTAATCCGTGCGACACCTAGCGACGATATCTGCTTGATTTCTGTTCAGGACATGGGCTAGCCATTACTAACACCATTTACCAACATAAAGATGTGTAGAAATTCAGATGGAGAGAAGACACAAGAAATAAGAAAGTCTCATTGACTATTCTTGTTGATAGCGATATTTTAATACTAGTTGAAAACACAAGAGTATACAGAGGCTTCGAAATAGGAAGTGGTCGCCATTTACTTTTGATCAAGATAAATATTGAATATCATATTGAAAAAATATGTAAGTTTTAAAAAGACTCAAAACTAAGCAGTTTTTAGGGATGAACTGTAGACTTAGTATATAAGGTGTATAAATGGAAGAAAAATGAATGAACTTGAAAACAAAACGAAACCATGGAGATTCACTGAGAAACGATTAAGAAAATATTGTTTGATTTAACTAGATTGGAAAGATTGTTTCAGGAAGTTCCGTATCGAATAAAACGTATCAAAAGTTCTTTGCAGATAAGTTAGCATATACTTTGAGAGAATACAGAAAAGAAATGTAAAAAAGTGAAGAACTGTATAAAAGTAGCTAAACAAAATTTGTGAAAACCTCGGTATGAATCTAGAAGATAAATATCAGGAAAGTAGCAAATTATTCTGGAACTATTGAAAAATGCTTCGAAATGCAGGAAAGAGTATTGTGAAAGAATTAGAGATGATAAAGGACATGAAATTTGAATATGAGGATATGCTAAATATTGGAAGTAATTGCTTTGAAAGGTTTAAATAAAACAAGCATTAGCAGCATGGTGATAGAAAATCTTCAACAGGAATTCATATCAGTGCTTGTAGTAGCCATCAAAAACCTGAAATCTGGAAGGTCAGCTGGAGTAGATGATATTCGGCCAGAAATGCTCAAATATGGAGGTGTAAAAGTTTTATGGTGATTACACTGCATAATTCAGAAGGCTTGATCAGATGGTCGAATTCCAGATAATTGGAGTATAACCTCATAGTACCTATTTAGTAGCAGGAAAATAAAACTGAATGTGAGAATCACAGAGGACTTCGCTTGTTGTTCCTTGATGATTTATCGTATAATTCGTTTTTATAATACGTTCAAGAATTATTGAACAATCAAAATATCCCGAAGGTACGCGTACGAAATTTGTTGATAATAAAAAATAAATAAAAATAAACTAATAAAATAAAAAAATAAAGTAATAATAATAATCAAATTAATATAAAGCAGTCTAGATCTATGAGCTCCGTAGCTTAGTAGATATAAACAATCCCCTTTGGTTGGAAATATCAAGTTTAGAATCCCATTCTATAACTTGAGGAACCTTTATCAGGTGTTTTCAATCAAATGGTGAGTTCGCACATGTCTCATAAAGGTTAGCAAAGGTTTTTTTTTTTACTCTAGAAACTTTGGTATTTCTTCCCTCAAAACAAGCAAATCAAACCTCTCCTCAATGAGCAGATAAACAAGAATAAATACTTCCCCTTAGGGAACGCAACCTTAGGGAATAGCATGACAATCCCATTAGTTGCACAGTTAAATTGCTCTTCACAACCTTATCACCATATTTACATGCTGAACTACAAAGCTGGAAATTATGACCAACTCGGGAGAATACTATCTTTGGTAGTATGGTATCAACTTTTGAATGCAAAGATATCAGCAATGTATGAAAATCTTTGAAGTACTTAAATTAGTAGTATCTGAGTGCATCCCTTGAGTTGGAAGAAGAAATAGGATGAAATTGATATGCAACCTTATTAAGCAAAAGATTCATTAGAAGAAGATCATATGGAAGGAATATCGTCAAAATAAGAAGTGAAGGAGTTGTGAAATATATAAACAGGCCAGAAAAGTTATGAGTGTTTTGAGGAAATCAAAATCGGAGTATGAAAAGAAATTGTCAATTCGTGCTAATGGCAATCCAAAAGAATTTTATCCTTATGCCATGAGTAAAAGAAAGAATAACTTTACTGAATGCAGGTAGTACCCCTGTCTGATAAGCTGATGAGATTTATCAATGTAATGAGCGCTCATTTTGCTAAGATATATCAACCAGGTGTATTTAACATGCGCACAGTGTGACTACTAAATTGGATGAAGAGATAGAGGTGCATGAGAATGAAGTTGAAGAGCTGTTGCATAACCTGAATAAGAATTCGGCAATTGGGACAGATAGGATATCGGAACGTGTGGTAAAGGAATGTTCAGCTGAACTGGCTAGGCCCTTGACATTTTTCTATAACTTGAGTCTCAGGGAAGGTCCCACAGGAAAGGAAAGGATGCATGATAGTTCGGTTGTACATTGGTTTTTACTCAAACACGAAGGTTGGAGTAAAAACCAATGTGCTTCACAAAGACCTATCAATATCTCTAGAGTGGTAGTGATGGTGAAGATTTTAGAGAAGTTGGTAAGAACTCGTATACATAAATAGATTGACAGACAATCTTTATTTTCCAAAGAATGGCATGGATTACTAAAGAGAAGTCATGTTTTAGTAATTTCTCGTCTTTTAGAACAAAGGTAGGCTGAGTTAGATAAAGGGAATGGATACACTATGATACTGTCGGATTTTGCTAAAGCATTTGATAAGATACCACCTGAAAGGTTGTTGTTGCATAAACTGAAAAATATACATTTCGAGTATAAACGTTTGACTTGGATAAGTGAATGGATGACAGACAGATATCAAAACGTGGTATACAGTGGGTGTGAATCTTAGAGATGTAAGGGGGTCAGTCCTTGTGCCATTGTTGTTCAATCTATACATTCATGACATTACGAAGGATCTTACAGAATTTGTACAATTATTTTCTAATAATGAAAATATAGCACACCACGGCGCTTGTCCACACGAAGGAAGACTTGGTTTCGAGTCTAGTCGGCGACTAGAGGAAATTTTTCTAAGCCTTTTTTCGACCGGTTCCCGAGTTAGTCGATCTCTGGCGGCACGGGCAAGCGGGGTTTTCCTCCCGGAAACTCGGGTTTTTCGTCCTGTTCACTCAAGAAAATCGACCGTAGAACCCACATTATTTCAGACATTAAATATATTGTGCTAGGGTTAGGGACCACGAGATGACGGCACATTTGAGCCGTCTCTCTTTAATGTACCGCTTAATTAGTAATAGCCTTGGGCCATCTATCTCTGATTGGGTACCAGTGGAGATTGAACTGCCCACTGAGTCTCCAAAAGTTAGATAGGGCTAAATGGCCTCGCCTACTCCCGTATACGAGAATAAAAAGGCGTTAGCTGATTTTTTTTTTTTTTTTGATTTTTAAGTCAGAACAATCAAGGATGCTACTGATATCCAACACTTACAGAATGATTTGAATAGGCTGGAAATTTGAGCATAGGGCAATCGCTATCAGCTCAACGTTATAAATGAAAAGCTATGCACTTCAGTGTGATGAAATTTCCAACAGCATATTATATCAGCGGGATTATGCTACAAGAAACTGATGAGTATAGGGATCTTCGAATTATGGTAGATATGAATTTGAAGTTCAGAGGTCCCATAGCAAAAATTGTAAATACCACTCAGAAGATAATTGCGATGTTTAAACGAACCTTGACGTGTAAGCCTTTTTGCCACGTTACAAGCCATTGATAAGACCTCACCTGGACTACTGAGTGCAAATTTAGTGTCCTGAGTTCCAAAGGAATCTGTGGAAAAAATGAAAAGAAGAGTTACTTAGATTATATTCCGATTATGGTATTTAGATAATGAGAGCAGAGTGCGAGTATGTGGATTACAGACTCTGGTTAACAGGAGAAAGAGGGAAGATAGGATAGAGGTCTATAAAGCATGCAGCAAATTTAAGCACACCAAACAAAAACAATCAGTTAACAGTTAAATAAAACAATATGGGAGGTGAGATCAAACCATAATCTGTTCTGAAAGTATTTTACATTAGTAAAATGCATATTAGTAATATATTTCAATCGACACATTTTATTAGAAACAATTTAGGGCAATGTGTTGTGAATCGTAAATTTGCAATATATGATTATGAGTCATGCAGATAGCACTAATTAATCTTTATATAAAGAAACAAAATAAATGCATGCATAATAAGATGGTGGAGAGGATTTTTGTTTTATTTTCACTTTATTTTTATTTTTTATTCTTTTATTCTTAATGGAGTAAATCATTACTAGCAAAGATTGTTACGCTCTATTAATGTCAATGAATGATTATATTTATTATACCATCGCTGATAAACAAACCCAAGGCCGTAATATTCCATTTAAGTAACTAATAATGATTTCAAGTGCAATTTTTACTTTCCTTTAATTTAACAATTTAATATAATAAAAATTTAATAATAATATAACGACAATTCGATATTAAATGAGGAATTAAAACCAGTTTTGTTTACAATTATTCGTTGATATGTGTCTAATACTATGAAATATAATCGCAGTATTACACAACTTGAAGCAATTTTCATTTGCAGGTTTCCAAGGCGATAATTGCATTAGGTCATGCTTGATTGGTCTTTTGGTCTGCAATTTCCCAATTGATTACCTGAGCGAGAAAGAATCTCTCGCATATCAGGAATAGTATTGGTTTCAAGCAACTACCAACCAACGAAAGTTTTATCTGTTGACGATATTCTGATAATTGTTAGACTGTTGATCCACTTTAAAAGGAAGTCGTAATAGTATTATCTGTTTTAGTTTCGTTTCGAAATCCCCGAAAACCACTGAAAACGGTGTATACTTCCTCGTTTCGTAATTCCTTTATGAGTGATTATTTATCCTCCATTTCTGTCTTTATTGTGCTATAACTTTTCGATAACATGCCAAGAAAATTAGACGTATCTTATGAATCTTTTTTTTTTTTTTTTTTTTTTACTTTTTTTCTTTTCTTTTTTTTATATTTAATTTTACTGATCCTTTCATTATGTTACATCTTCTGGAAGGAAGGAAGGTCAAAGTAGTCCAAAAGATGATGTGTAAGACACGTGTGTGTGTGTGTGTGTGTGTGTGTGTGTGTGTGTGTGTGTGTGTGTGTGTGTGTGTGTGTGTGTGTGTGTGTAAGATGGTAGGGAGGATTTTCGTTTTATTTTCATTTTTTATTTTTTATTCTTTGTCCTACTGGCAAAGACTGTTACGCTCTTAATTTCAATGAATAATTATATTTATTGTGCCATCACTGATAAACAAACAAACAAACTCAAGGCCGTAATATTCCAGTATTCCAGTTTCGTATTTCAGTGTGAGATCGCCCTTCGCTCATATGTATATTAAATGTATCATAGGTTTACAACCATTTGGAGTTAAACTACACATACAAAAATGTAAAAAAAATTAAAAGTAAGTCATCTTAATGCATTTAATGTCAACAAGTGCTGGGGGATTCTTCATATATAGAGTTCATGATGGTCAAAATTATTAGGGTTAACCGGATATCAGTAACGTTCATTGTAGCTGTTAACATCTGGAAAGGTAGAAAAATTTGAACACTAAACTGCAGTACAGTAACGAGGGTATGAAGCGCCTGTGGCAAGTGTCTAACTTGCGCCCCCCTAACCCAAAAATGACAAAAATTTTGAAAAATTTAAATGTAACAAGTTAAATTTTACTATGTTAAATACTTACTATTAACCTCATCGAAATGAGTTGCACTGTATTGCAGAATTTGTGTGTCTGAAGAAAGCGTATTGCCGAAATTTAAAAATACAACATAAAATAGCGGACTTTTATATCTACTTATTTATTTATTTTATTTTATTTTATTTTATATTTTTGCATTGTTTACGTTTTGCGCCCCAAACATAGTTGCGCCCATGGCGGGTGCCTCTTTCGCCACGCCCTCGTTACGGCACTGTTAAACTGCAATAACTGGAGTAGGAATATGTTTTGTGGGACTCCAGTAAGATAGATGATTTTGGTTATTGTGGGTATTTTATAGATTAGCTAGTGTATTTTATTACATTCTTGTGGTTTTGTTGTATTTAGTGCATTTAAACATTTGTAGACATATTGTTAAATTAAGATTTTTTTTAAAAAAAAATGGCACCTAACATCCAACAGAACAATAGTGCAACATCAAAAGCAAAAAATAACATAGAATCTGCTGACGGACACATTATGTACTCCTATAACACCCTAGTGAATAATAATATTCACTGGGATGTATAGAAAGTCAAGAAACGTTTATATAAACTCACAGGATAAGCAAAATAAGGAGCACAACAGGAACAATCAGGAAAACACAGAAGTTAATAATAATAATAATAATAATTATTATTATTATTATTATTATTATTATTATTATTATTATTATTATTATTATTATTATTATTATTATTATTATTATTATTATTATTATTATACAGGGAGGAAGAAAATAAAGAAAAAAAATCTGTACGAATTTCATTGTTACAAAAAAAAAAAAAAAAAAAACAGAATTAAACCTGTTGTAAATATGTAATCACAATATTAATCATGATTTTAATTAAAAAGAAAGGGATTGAATTTTTTTAAAGAAAAATATGTAATTAAGTATGTATAATATCTAATCAAATGCATGTAATGTATGTATCATATATAAACAAATGTATGTAATATATGTATCATATGTAATAATAAAGACAAAAATATTATTATTATTATCTGAGACCTCCAAGAAGTCAAGGACTCATCGAGGGAGGCTGTAAATTACCCATCACAACTATTTCTTGACTGAGAACAACCTTAACTTCCATGGATGCCCCCTTGTTCTCTCCACACCTTCCACATAACGAAAAATTTCATCATTTGAAATGCTATTCATTCAAAATGTTTATAGACCTCTATCATATCACTCCTCTTTCTCCTGTTAACTAGAGTCTACAATTCACAGGATTTAATCCGGATATAATCTTTGTACCCTTCTTTGCACCCTTTCCACAGCTTCTTTATCCCCTTGGAACCCAGGAGACCAAATCTGAGCACAGTAATCCAAGTGTGGTCTTATCAAAGCCTTATAAAGAGGCAAAATTAATTCCTTAACCTTACATGTCAAGGTTCGCTTCAACATAGCAATTATCCTCGGAGTTGCATTTGCAACTTTTGCTATGTGACCTTTGAACTATAAATTCTTATTCATCAATACACCAAGATCCCTTGCCTCTTCAGTTTCTTGTAGCATAACCTCGCTAATATACTATTCCACTGGAACTCTAATCATGCCAAAGTGCATAATTTTATACTTACTAACATTAAACTGATAGCCATTTTCGTTTCCACAGATTTCCAGTCTATTCAATTCATTTCGTCATTGCTGAATACCAGTACAATCCCTGATTGTACTAATATTCCTGCTTATCCCTGCTTATCTTCGCATCATCAGCAAACAATTGTAAATCTGACGATAGACCCTGCTTGATGTCGTTAATGTATAGATTGAACAATAGTAGCTCAAAGACTGAACCTCGAGGTACATCACTGTTTTTTTTTCGTTTTTTTTTATTATTAATCTTTGTACTGGTTATGGGCAGTACTACCCTTATATCACGTCCAGACATTTCATCCAGACTTGATATAGGCCTAACCCTTTACAAGTGTTTTACCCTATGCCTGTTCTAGTTATCATTGTAGTCATTCTCTGGTGGCAACGCCCCTACAGTGTGCCCTGTAGGGGCCTCAAGGAAAGAACTTTTATGTTCTTTTGCATAATCCCAATCTTTTTTAAGTCCATATAACTATCTCCACTCCATACACCATGTAAAGAGATGGTGTCGCTGGTAAACCTCGGAGTTGCCCCATGCTCCTCGCGTATCTTACTAACTAGATCTTGATTATTCTCATAATAGTTTACCTTATTATTATGGCTATAGGCTAGTGGGCACCCTGTAACCACCACCTGGGCATCAACTACCCAAACGTCACTATCTCTTTTAATCGCTAAATCTGGCTTACGCAAACCCGCGGAGGTCCCATAATGTGGTTCCACCGCAGTCTCTCAACCTTTGTTCTTAAAGCGGTGGTTCAGAATGGAGACCATGGCATCATGTCTCCTCACGCAGATCTCATGAGTGCGGAAGCAACACTAGGCTATATGAGACAATGTCTCACTGTAGTGGCAGCCAGCCCTACAGTTGGAGTCGTCAATACCCCATCGAGCTGTGCGGGCTCAAGTAGGCAGGGCATTGATCCTCTTCCTGATAAGGTCAATATACTCGAACCAAGGGAGATGCCTGGTGCCATTTCTTACCCAATCATGCTGAGGAGGCACCAGATATGACTCTTTTAAAGGAGCACCATCTACAGAACAGTGCAACAGAGATACCCATCTCTTGTGTTCTGCGGGTGCTGACTCGATTAAGGTACCTTGATAATGGGACCAGCCTTTAGCCCGCCTAAAGTCTTCTTGTATTAATGAGCTATAGAAAGCCTCTCTACAAGACAGTTCTAACTGCGCGATTCTTGACAGCCGCAGGCGTGGGATCAGCCATCTAAGTGATGGAACCCCAAGCCCGCCATCCTTCACCCTCGCATGGAAATATGCAGTAGGAGTGTCAGGCGGTAGTCGGAGCTATGATCTCACGGCAGAACGGATGGCCTATCCATTCGGGACAGTACCGAGATATAGTCCTACCAAGCACCAACTTGTGGTAAAAGCGAGGTAGGAGATAGTAGGAAAGGAGAAACAGTGTTTGCTTGGGCTTGAGAGGAGCTTTCCTCAAAGAAGCGATCCCAGCTTCTAAGATAGAAGACCTTCCCTTTGGGGTGAACATGATACCGAGGTATCTCCACTCTTCCAGGATGGTCAAAGCATGCAACGGCCTCCCGTGCAGGGAAACTCTATAGTCTCGACCTTAAGCTTCTTATTACGACCAGAGGGAACAAGAGCTAAAGAGCAGGACTTCTATACATTAATAGAAAGGCCTCGAATAGAGAAGAAGTCAACTGCCCGGTCAAGGAGTTCCTGCAAGCCTATCTTAGTAGAGGCTACGAGAATAAAATCTTCCGCAAAGGCCATCATAGCATTAAAGGAAGAAGCGCCTAGAGAGTAGCCTATATGGCTAGGAAGAATTGAAGAAACTCATCTATGTTATGGAGCTATACCCAAGTATAGCTCCATAAGATAGGAAAGAAAAGGTTCTGGACATTCAGCAACAGACAGCGCTCGAAGGAGAGCAGAAAGGGAGACGCTATCAAAGGCCTTTTGGAGGTCCAGCGACGCCATATAGAGAGGCTTAAGGTGGCGTCGGGAATCCGAGAGAAGAGAAGAAAGAAGATATATATTCTCTGCACAGCCGTCCGAAGGGACAAAAGCTCTCTGTCTATAATCATGCTGTATATGTTGCTGAAGTTGTTTAACTAATATTTTATGATATAGTCTAAGTAACACAGGGGAGATGGAAATAGGTCTAAAGTCTGATGCACAGCTTGAAGTTTCTTTCTTCGGAATGAAGATAGTTCTTGAAGCATGTAAGTATGGTGGTATTACTTTACTGGAAAGGAGGATGTCCATTAAGTCTTGAAGAATCTTCAACGGCACCTTTCGAAGCCTAGACGCAGGAAAGCCATCAGGTCCGGAGGCAGAGAAAATGGATGGAAGAGCTGCTTTAATCTCCTGGATAAAGACTGGCTGGTATATTTGAAGGGCAGGAATGGACCTCAATATCTTAGGTAATATCATCATGATCAGGGAAGTGTGGAGGTGGAGCAGAAAATATTGTACTCCAGAATTTGACAAAATCATCATGTATCTGGCAGATTCACACCCACTGTATATACCACTTTTTGATATCTGTCTCTCAACCCTGATATCCCTGATCCAAGTCAATAGATTATATTCCAATCCCATATTCTCCAGTTTATGCAACAGCCTATCGTGTGGTATCCTATCAAATGCCTTAGAAAAATCCAACATTATCATTGTGTATCCATTCACTTTATCCAACTCGGCCGTAATATTGTTATAAAATATGAACAAATTGCTAAAACATGACCTTCCTTTAGTAAACCCATGCTGTTCCCTGCAGAGTATAGAATGGTTGTCTACCCATTTCTGTATGCGAGTTCTTACCAACTTCTCTAAAATCTTCACTACCAGACCAGAGATACTGATAGGTCGGTAGTTACACACATCAGTTTTTCACTACCATTGCACAATAGAACTATTACACATTCCTTCCATTCCTGTGGTATCATTCCTAAGCTGAGACTGATGTTATACAAACCTGTGAAGGGCGTAGCCAATTCGGCTGAACATTCCTTTAGCAGACTGGCTGATATTCCATCTGTCCCTATTGACAAATTCTTATCCAGGTTATGCAACAGCTCTTCAACCTCATTTTCATGAACCTCTAACTCTTCATCCAATGTAGCAGTAGCACTGTGCACCATGTTACATATACACCTCGTTGATATATCTTAGCAAAGTGAGCACGCATTAACTGAACAATCTCCTTAGCTTCCGACACTCGAGTACCATTCTGCATTCAATAAAGTTATTCTTTCACATTCATTCTTTCTTTTGCTTGCGGCATAACAATAAAATTCTTTTGAATTCTCTTAGCTTGCATGGCCAATTTCTTTTCATACTCCGTTTTTGCTTTTCTCACAATACTCGTTACTTTTCTGGACTGAGCTTTATGTATTTCACTGCTCTCACTCTTATTCTCACGATATTCCTTCCATATCATCTTCTTGTGGATTTCTTCCTTAATATGACTGCCCATCCATTTCACTCCCAACCTATTTATTCTTCGAACACTAGGGATACATTCAGATACAGTCTCATTTAAGCATTTTTTCGAAGATTCCCATTCCCATGACATTTTTTCCATTCAGTAACTGATACCATTGGACCAAAAGTATTCTTCTAAGCGAATCATAATTTCCAGCTTTGTAGTTCAGGATGTAGCCTGTTTTTATCAGAGCTTCAATACAAGTAGATACTTCCCAAGAAAGAACAGCATGATCACCGTCACCAATTGGTGGTAAAATAGCCATATTCTTGACAGAGATTCCTTCTAACGCTATGAGCAAATCCAACACTCTTTGATCCCGAGTTCCTTCTCTCACAAGCTGCTTGAGAAAGCTATATCGCAACGATTCAATAAATTCCTCTTCTTTCTTATCATGAGACTTCTCTTCTACCCAATGAAAAAAAAAAAAATCAGCTAACGCCTTTTTATTCCCGTATGCGGGGAGTAGGCGAGGCCATTTAGCCCTATCTAACTTTTGGAGACTGAGTGGGCAGTTCAATCTCCACTGGTACCAATCAGAGATAGATGGCCCAAGGCTATCACTAATTAAGCGGTACACAGTGAAGAGAGACGGCTCAAATGTGCCGCCATCTCGTGGTCCCTAACCTTAACACAATATAGTTAATGTCTGAAATAATGTGGGTTCTATGGTCGATTTTCTTGAGGAAAAACCTGCTTGCCCGTGCCAGAGATCGACTAACTCGGGAACCGGTCGAAAAAAGGCTTAGAAAATTTTCCTCTAGTCGCCGACTAGACTCGAAACCAAGTCTTCCTTCGTGCGGCCAAGCGCCGTGGTTAGCAAACGCCACATCCACTGAGCTACACAGGCTCTCTCTCTACCCAATGAATGTTTGGAAAATTAAATAATTAAATTAAATTAAAAATTAAATAATAATAATGAGATAAAGTTTATTTTCGATCTTCTTCTTCATGTAGCTTCCTCAGTGAGAGGGTGCAGCATGTCCTTCCAGTTCTATCTGTTGGTGGCTTTCCTTTTTGTTTCTGCATAGCCATGTGATCCTGTCCATAATCTTATATCTTCAAGCCTTGTCCTTCGCATTTTGCCTCTTGATCCTTTTCCCACAATTTTTCCTTCTAAAACTGTTAGTGTCCTCTGTCCTCCTGAACCTCTCAGTACATATCCTGCCAATCTCATCTTTCTCTGGATCATTTCCTGTAATAAAGATCTCTATGTTCTCATTCTCTGTAGGACATCTGTATTTGTCACATGTTCTGTCCATGGGATTTTCATAGCTCTCCTATAGTACCACATTTCAAAGGCCATTATCTGTTGCCTTACTCTCTTCTTGAATATCCAGGTCTCACTTCCATATGTGAAAACTGGCCACACTAATGTTCTTATCATTATTTTCTTTGTCTCGATATTCACAGAACTTCTGAACAGATCTTTATTTTTCCAGAATGCATCTTTAGTTATGGCTGTTCTTATTTTTATTTCTTTATCTTGCTTTCGATCTGCAGTAAAGTAGGTGTCTAAATATTTGTATTCTGTTGTATGTTCAATTTTCATATTGTTCATGAATATTTCTGGGTCAGATCTGCTTTCTTTTGAGATTTTCATAATTTTTTTTTTGGCATTAATATCTAATCCAAATTCTTTACCTTCTTCAATTAGTAGCTGCAGTAATTTGATTAGTTTATTTCTGTTTTCTGCTATTAGAATGGTATCATCAGCATATCTAAGATTGTTGTATTTTATACCATTGATACTAATTTTTGTTTTTTGTTTTTCAATCTTTTTCATCACTGTCTGACTATAGATATTAAATAGATTTGGTGAAAGGATACAACCTTGTCTAACTCCTCTTTTTATTTTCACTTCAGAAGTCTCAGAGTTAAACAGCTGCATTTTCTGTTTGGTGTAAATCATTTTTATAATCTTAAGTACATGATCTTCTATGTCTAATTTATCTAATATATTGAACATTTTATTATGTTTTACCCTGTCAAAAGCCTTCTGAAAGTCTACGAAGCATATGTAAATGTTCCTATTTCTTTCAAGTGATCTTTCTATTAGTATTTTTAGTTCCAGGATAGCATTAATGGTTCCCATTCCTCTTCTGAAGACTTTCTGTTGTTCACTCAATTCACTGCTTATGGCTCTTTCAATTTGTTTGTTAACGAAGGTTAAAATAATTTTAAATGCATGGGATATTAGGCTCACAGTTCTGTAATCCTCACAATTTTGTGCATTATGTTTCTTTGGAATTGGAATACAGATAGATGTTGTAAAAACTTCAAGTAATTGTATTGTTTTATAGATGTCCTGAATGGATTCCACTAAATAGTTGTTATTATTGCCAGTCAAAGCTTTCAGCAGCTCAGCCGGAATATTATCACACTCAGGGGATTTATTATTAGAAGATTCTTAATTATACGTTCTACCTCCTTTCTTGTGGGCGGAGTGGTATCTGTTGTTACGTTTAACTTAAGGTTTCGTGAATTATCCAACATGTTACCATTATCATCATCATAGAGATGTGATAAGTACTCCACCCATCTTCCATTTAACTTTTCCTTATCAATGAGTATATGTTTCCACCTTTGTCCTTGATGATATTAGACTGTGTGCGTTTTGTTTTTCCATTAAGTTCTTTCACTTTCAGGAATGCTTCTCTGGTTTTGTTCCTATTTTGTAATTCTTCTATCTCAAGTGCACTGCCAATTTATTCAGTATTCTTTCAATCTTTTACATAACTGTTTGATTCTTTTATCCAAAGTTTTATATCTTAACCTTTCTTCTTCATTTTCTCCTCTTTTCCAAGTTCTTCTTTCATCAATAAGGTTGATTACCTCTTGAGTTATCTATGGTTTTTCTTTCTTTCTTCTTGTTTATTGATGTGGTTTTTAGCAGATGTTATGATAGCTGTTTATAGTATATTCCATTTAGATGATTCATTTTCGTTTTGCAAGTGTGTAGACAGCAGTTCTGAAATATTTTCATTGCATTTTAATTTTATAATCGGATTTTATACCATTTGCAGATCCCATTTTAGGCGTTGATTTCTTTTAAATTTTATTGTTTTCAGGAGAATATTCATCTTCATTAAGACCAGTCTATGATCAGATCCACAGTCAGCACTTGCCATCACCTTTGAATTCCGTATTCCATTGAAGTAACGTTTACTGACTACAGTATAGTCTAATTGATTTTTGTATCTTCCATCCGCACTTTCCAATGTGTATCTTGCTGTTGGTTTTTGCTCAAAATAAGTGTTAGTTATGATGAGATCGTGCTTGCTACAGAAATCAATCAGCTTTTGTTCTCTCTCATTCCGAATTCCTAGTCCAAATGGTCCCATGTGTGTAGATGTTCTCTCTGATCCAACTTTTGCATTCCAGTCACCCATAACACAAATAACTCGATCTTTCTTGCCTCCGACTACCCTTATACACCATTCTATTTCATCATACATGATATCTATTTCTGCTTCCTCATTCTGTTCTGTAGGAGCATATATTTGAATGATCAGCATATCTCTAGGTTTAGATTTCACTAGAATTGTCATTACTCTATCTGATTTTTTGATTATATGGATAATGTTTTTATTAGTTTTCTTCTCTACAATAAACGCTACGCCTCTTCTTGATATTTCACCACCTGACGTATATATATCTTACCATTTGGAAGTTTCGACCCAAAATCTGATGATCCTTTCCAAAAAGTTTCATTATTCCTAGTATATACTAATATTCAATCTCTCCATCTCTCTCATCACATTAGCCAATTTTCCGCATTTATTCAATCCTCTTATATTCCAAATAGCAACATTCAAGCAATTTCTGCGTCGAGTTTCTTTATAGCAGTCACGAACTGCCAATACCGCAGAGCCTGCTATATCACTCTGACTCCACCGTTCCGGGCATATTGAGACTACCCGGGCTTTAATTTTTTTCTGTGTAGACATGATGCTTTACACAGAGGCATTTTTTACGGAATGGGCCGCCAGAACCATCCAACCCCCTATATGAATGGAGGACCGCAGCTGTCGTTGGTTAGCGGGTTTCATGGACATAGCCGGGAGGCCTACAAAGTAGTGCCACCGATCATCCCCCTCATCCACCACAGAGGGGTCGTCCCGATGCGCCGTGACAGCCCAGCGACCGGTTATTTTCGATATGTTTTGCATTACAATTATCATTATTATTTTGCTAATTTAGTACAGGAGTTGGTATAAGGAGTTTAATTTATATTACTTTTAATGTTTTTGATACTTTTTATGTTTTTATTATTTTTATATGATCCGGAAACTCTACTCTGTAAACCTAAGCTGGAACTTTTTTTCCCAAGCCATTTAGACTTCCAATGAGATGTATTTTAATAATGTTGGAGATGAAATTCCTTTCCCAAATCAAAATTCAGTTCTGTACTCTATCATGTTACTAATTAAAAATAAACAAATATTTTTTTCCCTGCACTTTTTACTATCGTTTCTTATTATGTTTTCTTATTCTTTGTATTTTTAATTTATTTTTACATAATCTGGAAACATTGCACTACCGGCAAAATATGGAACTTTTACATTTCATTTCAGGCCTCCCATAAGTACAATTGTAGCCTCACACAGGGTGTCTCGTCTCAGGTTTACCACTACACAGATAGTGGTAAACGATGAAATTCATCAACCACTGTGTTAATTCCCACTATGTTTTAATCATGTGTTGAAAATGCCAACAGTTGACTAAAACATAAGAATAGAATTAAGCATAAAATCTTTTTGTTTAACTGTAATGTAAATAAATTTTCTCAGCATTCACATATTAATGATTTAGCAATAATTAAATAATTAAAGTACACACTTTATAGTGCTTCGTGGCGCCATCTAATTGCAAACAATCAAACTAATAATATTCATATGTTTGAGCTTATTTTTGATTAGTAAAATATCTAAAAATCCATGGCCATCCGTGATGCTACTTATAGACTACTAGTTCTTCATTAAATAGGTTATTCATAAAACAAAATTCAGAATGCTCAACATTTCTCAACAAAATTCATTATGATTGCAATCGCTAATGTGCAAATGAAGTGCATAATCGTGTTTTAATATTAGTCGAAAAAGTTGATTGGGCATATTTCGTTGATATTTTTAAACAGAACTGAGCGTGAATATTTTTGGAATAATAAACACAGCGATTTTTTTTTTTTTTTTTTTGCTTGATTGTTGATTTTGTCTATTCGTAAAGGGTATAGCAAAGTGATAAGTGATTTCTCCACCGCCTAACCAAACGAAGATAAACAGAAAGTTTCATAGCGAAAAGGTCATGATAACTTTGTTAGTATTTGTTCTCATTATCAAAACTAGTTTCAGTAGTTTTTCGTCGTTTGCTTAACTCAATTTGTTTAATTCTTTTGAACTAAAACATTGATTCTAAATGGCGATAAAATTAAGGGGGGAAAAAAATCTTTTGCAGCTTAAATACTGTCGTGTCACAACAGTTAGGGGACTGATTTATTTTCTTTGAGTAAAAGTTAATTTAGCTATTCATTTTTTTAAGAAAAATTGTTCATTGTGTGTTTAATTGAACATTTGTCAACACTCAAGAAAAAACATCACATAATGATTACAGATTCGATGCTGAATTTTCTGATTTTAATCTTCTTCTGGGTAGCATTATATGTGGTTGAGTTGACAGATATCGAATTATATAAACAGTAAATTTTGTGTTAGTATAATTAGCATTCCTTCACAAGGAACATAAGAACCTGTCTAGGACGGTAAAAGCATAAACCAAATTGCCTATTTCAATTTCTAATAATGAAGTGACTCAATGAGAAAACAAACAATAAATAAATAAAATAAAAACCACACATAAAGAGCCAAAAGGCTATTTTTCCGGCGACATAAATTAAGTTAAGGGGATAATAAATTCCTTATTATTTTACAGCCGGGTACGAAACTCGGAGATCGAAATCTAAGAGTTTCATACCGAAGAACTACCGAAGATTTCGATGGATTTCGATCTCCGAGTTTCTTACCCGGCTGTAAAATAATAAGGAATTTATTATCCCCTTAACTTAAAAACTACACATATTTGTTATCGAAAACTTCCTTACCTAGTGAAATAAGGCATTACAATTCTACAGCACATAGACTATTAAGTTTTACTTCTTTCCCGCGAAAAATACATTAATAAAATAAATAAAAATAAATTAGTAAATTAAATAAAAATTTTAAAAAATTAAAAATAATAAAAAATAAATAAATATTATTTTACAAATTTTAACAAAATATGTCCAGTATATCTCTAGGGTTTTCATGAAATTTAATATCGAGAGAGCTAATCTAAGTTGATAGCTTTCGGCCATTTTTATTCACTGAAAATATATTAACACTGAACTAAAAACCACTGCAGTCAATAGTCTTTGACATACTTTAATGTTCATTCTCTCTATAGGCACTATATTCGTCTTCCTCTTCCTGCGTAGGTGTTTAGCTAAGTTTTTATTTATTTTTTAATTTTTTTCTCTCCCTCCTAAGGGAAACCTTGAACACGCGCAACGAAGCATGCTTTCTTCCTATGATATAGCACAATCTTTATGACTTTACACACCTTGCAAATGTAATAAAAATTTCTTTAAGAGTATTCTTTTTCTCTGTCTATGAAATGTAATCAATACATATAACAACAAGTGCCTAATATGTCAAATTATGCACGGAGCTAAATAGCTGAACTTTTTTTTTTTTAGTAATATACATATTTTAAATGATTTGTTGTCTTTTATTACACGTTAGCAGAACAATTAATTGTTTTGTGGATTCTCGTATCTATAAACTCTATATACGCATTTCCCGCTTGACTATTTTTAAAGAATTGTGTCTTTTAATTCTTTAAAATAAGTACAAATTTTTAGACAAAATTCTAGACAAAATATCACAACCAAACTTTTTTTTCTTCTCATAGCTGCGCATTCAGTCTAATTTTCTGAAGGCTAAAATTAGGAAGAAAACGAAAAATTATAGGGGAAGGGTGCAATTTTTTCTTCTATAATTTTTACAATTTTGCAAAATAATATTTTTTATTTATTTTTACAATAAAATTTAAAATGGCCCTTCCCTTAATGCATAGCATTATATATGTCCGCAAGGAGATGTGCCTTGCATTATGGGAGATACTAAGAGTAGGAGTGATGAGAGCTTAGTCCACCTTTACCACGAGTTGCCTCAGTTCTGAAGATACTTTAGGTGCAAACTTTGTTTGCTTACACTTGGATAAAGGATTAAACTAAATTTATTATAGTCTAACCAAATGGAAAAAAAATTCCAAGAAAAAAAATTGTTTCAGTACGTTCAAAGCAGGACAGGAAATGAATGTTAAAGCTTAATAAATTTAGTTTAATCCTTTATCCAAGTGTGAGCAAACAAAGTTTGCGCCTGAAAGTATCTTCAGGACTGGGTTAAGGTGGTACACACCAGGGCAACTCGTTGCAAAGGTGGAGCAAGCTACCAACACTCCTATCCTAGTATCTCCTATAATGCAAAGCACATCTCCTTGCGGATATGTCTATTGTTATGCATTAAGGGAAGGGCCACTACCCAGACCGGTTTCGACCTTTATTGAGGTCTCTTCAGTGGGAGCCAGGCCCAAGTCGAGATATCAGGCATCAGGCAGAAGCATTTGCAGGTCATCTCCACCTATAGGAATTGACCTGCAAATGCTTCTGCCTGATGCCTGATATCTCGACTTGGGCCTGGCTCCCACTGAAGAGACCTCAATAAAGGTCGAAACCGGTCTGGGTAGTGGCCCTTCCCTTAATGCATAACAATAGACATATCCGCAAGGAGATGTGCTTTGCATTATAGGAGATACTAGGATAGGAGTGTTGGTAGCTTGCTCCACCTTTGCAACGAGTTGCCCTGGTGTGTACCACCTTAACCCAGTCCTGAAGATACTTTCAGGCGCAAACTTTGTTTGCTCACACTTGGATAAAGGATTAAACTAAATTTATTATACTCTAACCAAGTGGAAAATAAACTTTCAACATCTTTCTCTAAATCCAGAGTAATTTATTAAAAAAGGGTGGCACACCAATTGGCAATTCCTATAGGTGGAGATGACCTGCAAATGCTTCTGCCTGATGCCTGATATCTCGACTTGAGCCTGGCTCCCACTGAAGAGACCTCAATAAAGGTCGAAACCGGTCTGGGTAGTGGCCCTTCCCTTAATGCATAACAATAGACATATCCGCAAGGAGATGTGCTTTGCATTATAGGAGATACTAGGATAGGAGTGTTGGTAGCTTGCTCCACCTTTGCAACGAGTTGCCCTGGTGTGTACCATCTTAACCCAGTCCTGAAGATACTTTCAGGCGCAAACTTTGTTTGCTCACCCTTGGATAAAGGATTAAACTAAATTTATTATACTCTAACCAAGTGGAAAATAAACTTTCAAGAATGTTAAAGCTGTTTGCCTGATTACAGTTCTTATGGTCTTAAAACATGTACAGAAATGCCGGTGGCCATTTCAGCAAAACAGTGGTCATGAAAATAAAAATACCTATAGAAGAAGAGTCATAAGGTTGAAATAATGTCTGTAAGAACGTGATTAGATGACCCGTAAATGTGGGAGTTGCCATTTGAATAGATTTTCTTCTGGATAACACCAAACATTTTTAAGAAAGTTCTGATGAGCCCTGCCACGAGAACAGTATTCTAAGGCTTGACGAATTAGGAATTTATATAGTAACAGGAGTTACTATATAAATTAAGGTGAGAAGGCTATGAATGTGACGTACTTATGTAGGAAAGGCAAAAGATGTAATTCTGAACAAGAAGAGAAATATGATCTTGACTAGAGATCTGAATATATCAAAAGTGAGGGAAGTGAAGTGATATATCTCTTACAAAATAGGACAGGACTGAGCTTTTATTGCACTGAAGTATACAAGATTATCATCACTCAAAGAATGGTTGGGCTGGATGAAATGTTTGACAAGGCAACTTACGCTATGATAACTTTATGCACCAAACCTTGTACATAACGTTTGGCAGATGAAAAAGAAAAGCAGAATATATTGCTATCGGGAAAGCTATGGATAGCGTTGAGGTAATTATAAGGTCATTTATATACTAGAGAAAGAGATCCATCCATTATTGATGACAGAAAATGTCCTCAGATGTTTAGACATTGTGGAGAAATTACAGAACAAGATTCCATCCACAATGATACGAACGGCATCACAGATTTAAATCTCAGTCCCCTTTCAAGAAAAAGAAAGTAAACCCTAAGATGGTAGTTTGGTGAGCAGCCCTCTGTACTTGTCCTACCAAATGCTGGGAAAGTGAAAACCTCAGGAATAACTACATAAAATTCTCCAAAGCTTCCCATAGCTTGTTGTGGTGGTGATGATGAAGGGGATCAAGAATAACTGAATCTATATCTTCCGATCACTATTTACTTGGAGGTCCTCCAGGTGACGATGAATTTCTGTATGGTTTTTGGATAAAATGAAGTGAAACAATGGATCGATAGCTTAGTGTCCGAATTTTAAACATCTTGTTTTTTGATGTAGGCTGAAGTAATCATAGACTTTCATCGTACTTATGTCTGTTGGCAGCATTATCTATTTTGTCAGCAGTTCTTTCCTGCATATATTGGTCTGGAAAGGTGTAGTCGCTTACCAAATATCACAGACTAACATCATTAATATGTCTAACATCTGTTAATATGACTAACACCTTTTCGAATCCCCTGTACATTCTCCGAGTTTTTTTTTTTTTTTTTGAGAGTAAACAGTTGCAAAATCCATTCTGTATGTTCTCTGCATACAGCAGTGAGCTCACTCGGTATAGAAGCGAAACAACTGATTAGAAAGACCTGGGTTCAAATCCTGTCTAGGAAAAATAGCCTATATGAGGGTTTTTTAAGCGAAGATAAGTTAACCGTTCTCATATGGAGATGGCGGAATTTTCTTTCTGGAAACTGTGATTTTTTGTCCCAGAACTAGGCAAGTTGTGGGACGAAAGAGCTTATGAACAAACAGCTAACCACCTTTCTTATTATGCTTACGAAATCCAAGGATACTCGGAAGTTCGTGGACGTTTAACTGCCTGTTAGAACCGCTGATGATGATGATGTAACAGTATTCTCAAGTATGATAACAGAAATATAAATATAATTTTCATTTTGAGACAAGGAGTATCCCAATAGAATGCAACCATGTTACTAATCCCATAATCATTTTAAACAAACCATAGTTCTAACCACGTCCGCGTGGTTAGCCTAGTGGCTTTGAGCTACTTTTGTGCTTGGACTCTGACCAGAGCAGACGTGTTTTATTGTGCTCCGCGTCCATAGTGTTTAGTGCTTTGTTGAAGGATTAAGAGCGTCGTAAGGCGATTAGCAGTGCCCTCGCCCACGATTGCTAAATGCTTTCCGTGAAAATGGCTACTGTCTCGGGAACATCGTCAAGTAATCCGACCGTCCCTAGTCTGACCGTTCGTCAAGAGAACTCCACCAAAGTAAACGGATCGAAAAATAATTTATCGGGAAACGCTACAGTTTCTTCCATGGATACCAACGTAGACATCATATCTTCAATAAACCTGCCCGAGGAATTGGACTGGAGTAAGGCCTGCATCTTACAGTGCGACCCAGCTGGAGCTCCGTACACCGAGGAAGACATCATAGAAAGCCTCAAATTCAAGGTAAGAGGTTCAGATGTCTGGCACCTCGGTGTCCTCAAATATAATTATATCTTCCTTATTTCCTTTAAGTCCATTGCTGTGAAAGAAACGTTTGTAAATTTTAAAGAATTGGATGTATGTAAACGTAAATGCAAAATCCTACCAATATCTAAAAATCGTAAGGTAGATATTATTATACACTGGTTACCCCCCCCAAATCCCAAACAGACTGGTGTCAATGCACTTCGAAAAATTTGGAAAAATCGAATGCATTGAACAAGTCACCAGTAACACCAGGGACAAAGAGTGGGCACATGTCCTTTCTAACAAAAGAAAAGTAACCATCACCTTGAACGAAGGCGCCAAAACTGAAGAAATACCGTATGTCATTAAAGTTCAAAAAATGACGGGAATAGTAATCATCCCAGGACGCCCCCCTGCATGCTTTCGCTGCAGGAAAATTGGTCACTTAAGGAAAGAATGCAGTGCTCCGAAATGCGAGCAGTGTAACCAAATAGGCCATTAACATGAAAGAATGTCCTGGGCAGACATACGCATCGATGTTAGCCAAACGAACGGCTGCAGACCAGCCAAGTACACAAAATGAGCTGGAAAAAGCAGACGATGTTCAAGAGAACAACTTAGAAGACATGCAACTGAAAAAAGTAAACGGAAAAAATACATCCGAAGATACTAGCAAAAAAATACTCCCAAATAAGCAGCAAGAAGAGGGAACACCATGTGTAACCGCTGAAGAAAATATATGTAGAGAGGACATTACAGAAGAAAAAAAAATGCCGGAAAAGATGAACTGCAAGAAGCCGAAACATCTTGCATAACCTCTCAGGAACAAAACTGCAGAGAAGACATGGCAGGAAAAAAAGAATTTGTCAAGAAGAATGATAAAGAGGAGCTTACTATAAGTCCAGAAAATCTGGGTGGAAATGGAAAAAGTCCAAGTGCTTTCACCCCACATAGAAGGAACAAAATGAAATTTACGCCTAATGTAAAAGCAAAAAGAGAAAAAGATAAAGTAAAAACTCAGAGAGGAAAGAACTGCTGATTTCAAAAATTATGAAGAAACCAATTAATATAGTGAGCATTAATTGCAATAGTCTAAACAGTCAGCAGTCACAGAAATTATTAAGAAACATGATACATCAGAACCACACAGATATTGTAATGCTACAAGACACGAGACTAAACACAGACTCAGAAACAGAAAAAAAATTTCACAGAAGCCTGCAATGTCATTACTACATCGTTGGCGAGCCAGCACAAGGTAATGGCATTGCAGGATTATCAACCCTCATAAGAAAAAAAAGCAACATACAAATCATATCCCACAGCACCATAATAGAACACAGAGCCCTCGAGGTTGAAGTGGTCTGGGGAGATCAAATAGTGTCGTTAATAAACATCTACGGCCCTACCAATCATAACAACAAAAAACACTTCTGGGAAACACTTGAAAATAAAATGCTAAACATAAAAAACATCATAGCAGCCGGGGACATGAACTTTACCGAAAACAACAATATAGACAAGGAAATTAAAAACACTTCAACAAAGAACAACTTCGCACACATAATACAACGATGTAATATAAAGGACACATTTCGCATACTATATCCTACACGGAGGGAGTACACACATTTTTCCCCCACCAATGCCTCACGGCTAGACAGAATATACATAAGCCAGCATCTAAAGTCCACTGTTAAGGAAGTTTGCCATGCACCACTAACTTTTAGTGATCACCACTTGGTCAAGGCTAAACTGTCCCTTGAGACCTTAGACAGCAACATATACACTAACAGAACCTACCCACTATGGAAACTAAATAACAGCATTATTAACACAGATCAATTTACATCGGAAATTAAACAAATACTAGACAATATAATAAAAATAACAAATGTAACGGAGGCATGGAACAAATTTAAAATAAAAGTAAAAAAAGCCGCCATAAAGATAGGGAAACAAAAAAAATACAACACAAACAAAGAAAAAATAAACATAATTAAAGAACTAATGCAGAAATACAACACAGACAGAACCCTTCCAGAAAATAAAATAGCCATTAATGCACTCAGAGCAAAACTAAAACAAATTGAAATAAAAGAGGCTGAAGGGGCCTGGGTTCGCGCTAAAATAAAAACAATGGAACAAGATGAAGGAAGGACCAAAGCTGCGTGGCTCTTTGAAGAGCAAAAAAAGCAGAAAGCTCAATTTAATAAAATAAAACACGAGGGGGTAGAAATCGAGGGAGATGCAAATCTCCTCCGATTCTTCCACTCACAATACACGAATACATTCTCTGAAAAAGAAAATGACGAAACAGAAACACAAAACTTCTTGACACAACTACCAAGACTCACAGACAAGGAAGCAGAACACATAGACTTACCAATCACGCCAACAGAATGCAAGAAAATCATAAAATCCCTATCACTACACAAATCCCCAGGACCCGACGGCCTCACTGCGGAGTTTTACAAAGCGTACTACCCCATGTTTGAGACACTATTTGTGAAAATGCTATCCGAAATACACAATTCGGAGAGCATCCCAGAACATTTCAACCTCGGCTACATAGCATTAATTCCCAAAAAGAAAGACACAGCAAACAACGAAGAGACACAATGGAGAGGAATTACACTCCTCAATACAGACCAAAAAATTTTAACTAAAATTATTTCTGAAAGAGTGCAGAGACACATAAACCAGATCATATCCAAATCCCAAACCTGCGGAATAAAAGGCCGAAAAATAGAGGACAATATCCTTCAAATTCGATGTATATACGAGCACTACCAGGCAACACAACAACCATGTCTACTGGTAGGTCTCGACATTGAAAAGGCCTTTGACTCAGTGAGTCATCATTACCTACATGAAGTCATCAGAGCTGCAGGTTTTGGGAAAAAATTTCAGAATCTGATTTCAAATATTTACACCACAGCAGAGTCTCGCCTAATCATAAACAAGAAACTGTCTGCACCGGTCAAAATTAAATGCTCGGTCAGACAAGGAGACAGTCTCTCTATGATCCTCTTTGGTCTCGCCTTAGAGCCGGTGATACGAGAAATATCTAAGCATCCCGGCATAGCGGGCACTCACATAGGAGGTGAAGGAAAAACAAAAGTGCTCGCCTATGCCGACGATGTAATACTAACCGTAACTACAGCCGAGTCCTTCACACTCGCATACAACATACTCAAAAAATTTGAAAAAGCGTCAGCACTCAAAGTAAACCCTCACAAGTGCCAAGCGATGTTCGTCGGCAGGTGGGTAAAAAGGCCTACCATGCCGAACGACATAAAAATAGACAAACACCTACCACTACTGGGGATCGTCATAGGAGAACAAATCCAACACAACACACAATGGGAGCTTGCACATACAAAAATAACCAAGAAAATTACACAGATGAGACACAGACAACTATCACTAACAAGTAAAGCTAAAATATGCAATCAATACCTACTGTCTAAGATATGGTACCTCATGAACAATACCAACTACAACGGTCAAGCAGTAGACAGAATACACAGAGAATGCGCAAAGTTCATCTGGGGTTCCAAATACGAACCCATCAGAAGATCCACAATATTCCATGACATCGAGGCGGGAGGACTCGGCTTAATAAACGTACACCTAAAAACTCTAAGTGCGAGAGCAAAAATCATAGAGAGAGCTTACACAGAGGAAAAAACATGGAGCGCATATATAATATATTATATGCAGAAGATAATGCCCGACAAAGTAATATGTTCCCTTCCGCCCTCGAGTGACAAAACACCCAGAATGTTCCACGAGATTGCGGAAGGTTACAACTTCATTAACAAATACATAGGAATAAACGAATTCTTGAAGATGAGACCTAAAGCAGCACATATCAAACTCACGCGCACAGTTATACCACCACCACAACACTGGGAGATTGAAAGAGGGACACTAAGACTATCAAAGGCACTTAAAAAAGCTTTCAATCTGCCCATAAACCCCAAATTAAAAACCTTCTACTACAAAGTACACCACGCTTGTTTGCCCACCAAAATGTGGTGCACAGCGAAAGGGATCCCTCTTCAAGGCCCCGCCAGATGTCATTTCTTCCCCCAACCAGAAACACTTTACCACTTAATGATGTACTGCCCTCACACCTCCCGAATATGGAACACGGTTCAAACATTCATAAAACACAAACAACCCTTTACAGAACACACATTATACTGGTTACACGAAGGGAAAATTAGCACAACTAAAGCAATCATTATTATAACAACCATGTACTCGATTTGGACATACAGATGCGACAAAATTTACGGAAGGGAAACAGGACCAGACATACTCAGGAAAATAAACAACATACTAAAAGAAACAATCACAGATACCATAAACAGAAACAAAATAACAAAACACCAATGGCGACAAATAGGTCTCATCTCAGAATTCGAAGAACAACTGCAAATCATAGAAATAAAGGACCCACCATAAATTTAAAAAAAAAAAAAAAAAAAAAAAAAAAAACATATACACGATAAAATATACATAAGCGAAAGAAAAGCATATTGTAAACTTCTTCATTAAGCTGTATAACCACTTGTACATTAATTGCTTTATGCTATAATTAGTTGTAATTCTGTGCATAATATTTGACAATTATAGAGGTAGTAGTTTAGTTTTATGTATCAAAAAATGTCAATGACAGTTTATATAGTGGAAGAACTTGACACTTTGCTGATCCGGTGGGTAACTCAAATATCTGCCAAAATGTAACCTCTCCTTCTTTGTTAAAACAAATACTACTAGGCTGAATACACCGGTTCACGTCCGATCACCGAAGTTAAGCAGCATTGGACCCGGTCAGTACTTGGGAGGGTATCCACCTGGGAACAATGGGTGCTGCTGGCATTAGTTTTTAATTTCCTTTTATGTTTCTTTTTTATATGTGTATATGTGTGTGTAGAAAGTACTTTTAAATTGAGTATAATCATGTTAAAGATACCAAGCAAATATAAGGGTATAAACGTACACCTAAATGTATATATGTAATAAAAATATTGTGAATATGTAAATAGCAACTTAATTGTATGTAAATACATATAAGTACATGAATAAGTAAATAGCAACATAAGAATGATTAGATGACTATATTTATAAGATATTGCATTAAACAGATGTATGTATAGTTTAAGACATATATTGCCAAGATACATGTGTGTTTTCTTGTACAGAGAAACAACCAAAGTATATATGTCAACTGCAAATTATTACAATGTAATATGTTCTATAAAATCTACAGCATATGTTAGACCAATCGATGTATAGCGAGAGAGATGATAACAAAATATATGTAATTCTAAATGTATCTCCAAAAACAACCACTGTTTGTGTCCAGAATAAGCTGTGTACTTGAATTAAGTTGAACTAATAGTATATTAACCAAATTGCAAACTATGATATAGGATGAAAATATATCTATAACTGATTGTATATACGTATATTTATATATATAGGTAGACAAAATTCATGTACATATGATAACATATACCGTTAAGTTCTGTTAACATATCTGTCTTTTGTAAAATCAGCATGACAGAAATTATGTAATAACAAAATAATGGCTCAGAAAGTTAAAGGACAGTAGAAAGAAATATAAACTGAGCATGTTAAAAAAGAAAAATGTGAATTAGATTAAGCATTCTATGTGCAAATGTATATATTGTAAATAATTGTATATATATTTATTTTTTTGAATGTACATAAGTGCTTTGGACTAAATAAAATATAACCTAGTGGCTTTGAGCTTCGTAACCATATGACTGGGGAAGGAGTGTCCTAGGTTCGATTCCCATCGACAACGTGAGGAGCTGAAGGATCTTTCTCAGCCATAGCCAAGTTAGCCGGTCTTCGGCGTGGACAGCAGGGTTTTTTCCCGCCAGTTTATCTGGTGTTTTTCATCCTGCAAGCAGGCAAACCGGCCCCGTGAACACACGGAGATACAGCCAGGAATACTTCGAGATATAGGGGTGACCATTCTATCGTCGTATTTCGGTTACGAAATCCAAGCATGCTTGGAGGGCTTTAAAGGCCTGTTAAAGCCATTGAGATAGATAGATTGATAGATAGTTCTAACCATACTGAGACTCATATAAGCAGAAATTGTAGCTTGAATACAAAACCAAAATACTTACTTTTCATTGTATCATCATTTCAATGTACTGTTGTTTCGTTCGGAACGATATTTTGCTGCGTAGATAGACAAGAAATCTTGTGCATTATCTTTCCCCAGAACAGCAATCATCTAACAAATTACGCTTGTCTATTTTAGCTTTCACTTTCCACTTCAAGACATTCCTGTGTCTGCTGGAATTGAGATTCATGATTTGAACAAGTTTTACACATTATTTTCTCAAGCTACTCAATTAAGTAGTTCCTAGGTGTTCCATTCATTTAGATCTAGCAGAATTTATAGATCAGGATGCACTGCATCGTACAAAGATTCTGCAACTTTTAGATTGAACTTAATTTAATAACTTTTCTTCGATATTCTATGCACTTGAAAAACTGGAAAAGAACAAGTAGTTACATTTTATAGAATACGTGTAGAAGGATAAAAATTGCTTTTGAGTTACATAACAACAAAAAACAAAAGAAAAGAAAAGAAAAAGAAAGAAAGAAAGAAAAAGGAACGAGAAGTCTTTCGCTTGATAACGCACTGCAGTTCTGGGTCGCTTCTCTTGGAGTCTACATAAGAAAGATCATATTATCTTCTGCAATCGAGAAAAAGAATACCGTTTGGGTTTTATTCTGCATTTAATTGGAATATAATGTCTTGTTCTCTTGTTCTTGTGGTAGTGAATTCCAGTAACAATCAACTGTATGGCTTCCAATGTACTCCTAAGTTTTGCTCTGACTCGGTGTCAGATGGATGTTGGTTTCCTCTTGTGCTTCTTAAGTAAAAATTACAGCCTTGGTAGCAACAAATAGGAAGTTGCATATCATGTGCGCCTTCTGGTTTGCGTAGAGTAGATGCTAGTAATCAAAACCTGCGCTAGGGTCTTTGCCGCCCGCATGCAATTTCTATCTAAGTGTCCCCTGTAACGATCCAGACGTGTTTGGTTCTTTTACGATAATAAAAATTTAAATTATTTGAAATTTTTTAAATAAATTTTGACAGAACAGCCACACGTTGGTTTGCTAAATGTAACGAACCGGGGGTGTTGACTACGCAGGATAATCGTTAAAAACCCGAATATTCAAAAAATTCTTAAAAGTTAAAGCAAATTTTGACAAAGCCACTTCACTTTAATCGTTGAATATAATGATACAGGGATTATAGCCTTCTCACCAACCCAAATCGCTAACAAAATTAAAATGAATTTTAATTACAGTTAAAATTTATTTGAACTAACGTTTAAAAAATTCTTTCATTTTACAAGTTAATAAATTCTTAGTAAATTGTGAAAATTGTTTAATAATTTTAATAAGTGGAACTATCTTTTTGGAAAATAAAAGAAACTCAAGATAGATGAGAAAATAAGAAAAGAATTCCGAATAAGTAGAACATTTAATATAAGTATTCAAAAAATAACATCTTTACAGAATAACAGAAAATAAATTAAATTACATATATATAGTTAAAATTCTTTAAATTAAAAATTTAGGGTTTTTGATTTCATATTCACAAAATTAGAAATAATGGTCTTAACGTCTAATTGCGCACATATATAGCATTTTCAATCGCTATTAACGCCAAACTAACAAGCCTTTTTTGTGACATACTTGTTTTTAAGTAGGTTTTAATCAATTTCAACATGGAAAAGGAACGTTCACCGCTCGCTACACTAACAGGTAAGGAAAGGGTTTTGAATATTTAAATTTTCCTCCCAAAAAATTGGGCGGTAGATGGCGTTGATGGAGATGAATGGTAGTAGTGGTGGAGACAGTTGTATAGTGAGTGTCCTCACACGATGATTCTTCGGACTCCTTGGAGGTGTCACGATTTATTTTTTATTTTTTATTATTATTTCTCAGATAAATTACATACATTATATGAAGACAATTATGCATAACAAATACTTTCTCGTACTTTTTAGCTGATAAAAAAAACTTACTACGTAAGCTTTTTTATCAGCTAACGCCTTTTTTATTCCCATATACGGGAGTAGGCGAGGCCATTTAGCCCTGTCTAACTTTTGGAGACTGAGTGGGCAGTTCAATCTCCACTGGTCCAATCAGAGATAGATGGCCCAAGGCTATCACTAAATAAGCGGTACACAGTGAAGAGAGACTGCTCAAATATGCCGCCATCTCGTGGTCCCTAACCCTAACACAATATATTTAATGTCTTAAAATAATGTGGATTCTACGGTCGATTTTCTTGATTTTACGGGACGAAAAACCCGAGTTTCCGGGAGGAAAAACCCACTTGCCCGTGCCAGAGTTATCGACTAACTCGGAAACTGGTCGAAAAAAGGCTTAGAAAAATTTCCTCTAGTCGCCGACTAGACTCGAAACCAAGTCTTCCTTCGTGCGGTCAAGCGCCGTGGTATGCAAAAGCCACATCCACTGAGCTACACAGGCTTCCAAAATAATAACAATAACTGTTTACAATACATATTATTATAATATTCATAATGATGATTATTACAGATGTTTCTTTGCAATTTTATACTCTATATATATAATATCAATGGATATAATTACTCTATATTGCATACTTTTGTTACAGTTATTACATACATTACATACATTTGTTTACATGTGATACTTACTTTACATACATTTGTTTACATATAATACATACATTAAATACTTTGGTTTACATGTGATACGTACATTACATGCACTTGGTTACATATGATACATCTTGGATGAGAACTAATTTCTCTGCTTTTATCCTCGAAGCTTATATGTAAGCTTATCTGAGGATGACACCAGTTGGTTATTATTTATTGTTTTTTTTGCTGTGTTGGGAAGCTACGAAATCTATGATTGAAAAATTCGCGCGCGCGCACTCACGCACACACACACACACACTTGGAATGTATTGATACGTCGCTGAACTGGAAGCCTGAACGAATATATTGTGTTTCATTAAGTTTGTATGGTATTTTGGGTGCATGTTTCTTGTTCATAGTATGTCCTTAGAGCTCTTTTCAGGCTATTGTAGTTTGTAAGGTTTCTGTATTCAAAAGGTAATTTGTTTATCATGCCTGGGATGTAAAAGTTTCGCGTGGCCTTTCCGTAGTGATTATTGTATTTATATGTCATATAATTAGTTGTCTGAGGTCTTGTTATATGGTATGTATTTCTGACTGTCCTGTAGTTGGCATCGAAATAATGTTTTAGCAAAGCTGCATAGTGACATAAATGTTTTGCTGTCAGTATTTTGTGTTCTGACATTGCAATGTATATAAGGTAGTTATTTTCTCTTTGTTCCCAAAAGATCGGTTTTATCATTTTGTACTGTAGCGACTTGTATAACTTGTCTAAGAATTATTGGGGAGAAAACACTAAACCATGGTGGAAAGTTGTTTTGGGGATTTCTAGATTTTGAAAAGGTATTTGATACAGTGAAACATGAAAGGCTTTTTGACATTCTAGAAGATACTGATTTTGACTCTTATGATTTGGAAATTTTAAAGAGATTATATTGGTCACAAATTGCGTCAGTATGTGCAAATGGAGAGGAAATAGGAGAATTCCCGGTGGAGAGAGGAGTCAGACAAGGATGCAAGTTATCACCATTATTGTTTAACTTTTATAGTGAACAAATGTTTAGAGAGGCACTTGAGGATGTAGAAGAAGGAATAAAAATAAACGAAAGAATCATTAATAACTTAAGATATGCGGATGATGTAGTAGTGATGGCAGAAAGTGAAAATGGGTTACAAAATATTATTCAAAGAATTGAAAACTCTTGTAAAGAGTATGGACTAAGAATTAACACAAAAAAGACCAAGATAATGATAATGGGTAGAAAAATAGGAGATAATGTAAAAATAAGATGTGGAGGAAAGATTTTAGAAGTGGAAAGATTTCAATATTTAGGTAGCTGGATCTCAGAGAAAGGAACTTCAGAGTTGGACATTAGAAATAGAATAGGCAAAGCTAAATCGGCATTTATGGAAATGAAGAGAATTTTAATAAACAAGAACACTAAAATAGGCGTTAGAATTGGAATAGTTAAAGCAACAGTTTGGAGTATTGCAAGTTATGGAAGTGAGTCATGGACACTAAGAAAGAGAGATATGGAAAGAATTAATGCATTGGAAATGTGGTGTTATAGAAAGATGGAAAAGATTAGCCATACAGAAAGAATATCAACTCAAGAAGTTTTAAGACGAGTTGGGATGGAAAGAACACTGTTAAAGAATATTATGCAAAGAAAGACTAGATTTGCAGGACATCTTCTGAGAGGTTCTTCGGGACACCTGACAAGAACTATATTACAAGGGAAAGTGAAGGGGGAGAGAAGACGTGGAAGATCAACTAGAGAGTGGTTTAATGGCATCGTGGAATGGACTGGTTTAAGAATGATGGAAGCGACAGACAGAGAGAAATGGAGAAGAGCTGCTCATCTGCTGCAACCCTCTTGCTAGAGGATGCTATCGCACGACGACGACGACTGTAGCGACATTAATCTATTTAATTTGTAGGGTGCACAGAAAGCATACGTTGTTATAGCGTATCTTAGTATATATTGGCATAGTGCTTTGTATATTAGTGTTTTTAGGTGTACGGGAACTATGTCTTTTAACCTGTAGAGTTTGCCACTTATTATTCGGAGTTTGTTGTTTAGATAGTTTATGTGGCTATTCCAGTTCATATCTGCATCAAAGTAAATTCAAAGGTATCACATTGTTTCAACCTGAGTGACTGTAGTAGTTTTGCTGTTCTGTGTGTGTTTTTTATGTTGGAAAGTGGATGTTGGATGGTTATATATTTGTTATCAACTGGTCGAGTCAGTGGATTTCTGAATTTCATTAATTTTGTCTTTTCTGAGTTTAGGTGTATGAAGTTTTTCGTGAGCCAGGCTATGATCAGATTTATGTCATGTTCCATATTTGTTTGGGATATGCTTGCGTTATTATGGATGGATATTATTGCTGTATTGTCTGCGTATTGGAATATCTTACCTTTGAGTGGTAGCTGATTAATATCGTGCATATAAATGTTGAATAGAGTTGGGGAGAGTACAGCTCTCTGTGGTACTCTACAGGTTACTGGTACCACTCTGCTTCGGTTTGACCCGATACATGTGATATACTTTCTATGTGAAGAGGCCCGTCTATTCCAACATACCTAAGCTTTTCTAACAAGGTTTGATGTGTAAGTCTATCGAATGCTTTAGTTAGATCAATAATAATAATAATAATAATAATAATAATAATAATAATAATAATAATATCCGGGAAAGCACATAACTCATCATATAGTTCCGTTGCATTTACGTCTTTATTATCGCCGTCCTTCAAGAAAATATCTAAATCGTCACAATTTTCTCGTAAATCTTCGTTATTAATTTATAGTAATCTATACAAGAAATTGAAATTATCATAATATGTTATTAGTCGTTCAAAATTCTATTAACGAACATATTGCAACTTCTAGAAGTGTATAAAACACATTCACTCTGAATTGATCTTCTGGCGAATGCGGCGTTTCGTCATGAAGCTCGTAGTCAAATTGTCGTGTCTTCTTTCGTCATCAAACTTCTGTACCAGTTTTAAATTCTTGTTCTCCATCCACCTCTTCACTCAGTTCTTTTGCCGTTTTTAGAACTTCTTTAATATTTGTGTCTGATCGATACTCTTGTAAGAATATTTTTAAGTTTTCGATAGATTCTAAAGCAAGTGTAATGTTCATATTTTTGTCTCTTGAAGCATTTTACTCACAGGGTTTTTACTGTTAAATAAATCATGCCAAGTTATAAGAGAGCAAATAAATGTGTACTCCTTTATTTTAGCACATAATGTTTGTGCTTCATGCTGAGTTACTTTATTAAAAGTTTCATTATTTAAAATTTCAAAAAATGCATCGTAAATTTCTCCTCGCTGATATCGTAGAGGGCGGATTGCATTAATTTTACTTTCCCATCGCGTTTCTGATGGCTGTTTCAATGTTAAATATTTTACGAACTTTAAAAGGATTGCCCAAAGTTTCTAAGAGAATGAAAAGGAATTATGTATTTGTTGAATAATTGCAAAGAAATTAATTGTATCTGCATTCACTTTAGCTGCATTGATGTTAATGATTAAATTTAGAGTATGAGCAGCACATGGCACTTAAAAAGCTCGAGGTTTTTGTTCAAAAGCAAATTTTGGAGCCAATATTTTTTCCCTTTCATATTTTTCCCATTACCATACCCTTGACCCTGCATGTCTTCAATGGGAATGTTCCATTTTTCCAGTTGTTCCATTATTGTTGCACATAAACCACGTCCTGTGGAATCTGATATATCTGCAAAATCTAAAACGTTTTCCCTGATCTTGACAATTCCATTATCACAGGAAACAAAGCGAATAATAATGATAATTTGTTCTGTTTTACTTGCATCAGATGTGTAGTCTAAAATTATGGAATAATATTTAGATTTTCGAACCGATAATAAAATTGTATCCCTGATTGCGTTACTTAAAGTTTCCAATATTTCTTTTGACTGTCTTTGCTCAAATAGTGTACTCTATTGTTTCGTTGTAGGGCCCTTTCAACATGAATTTCCATTAGGGGATCAAACATCGCAATCAGTTCGACTAATTTTAAAAAAATGCCGTTATTCCTTTTGTATAATTTATCAGATGATCTGCGAAAGGTAAATTTTGGCTACCAAGGAATTTTATAATTTCAATCAAGCGTTCTAAAACACTCATCCAATGTTTCTTTTCCATTTCATACATGCTTTGAGTCTGACAATCAATAGTAGTTTTATTTATTAAATTTTTATCAAGTTCCTTCCATTTTAAGAAATTTTTCCTGTGAGTTAAACTAGTCTCATGTCTATGCAAAGTAGTACTTACATTTCTGCAATGGATATAACCTTCTACATGACTACTTGTTTCAGTAGGTGCGAAAAGTTTGCAACAAAAACAAAAAACAGAATTTAAAGTTTCGTACTGAATGAGCCATGTTCTTGGCACGAGCTCCCCGTTTTCCATTTTTCTATTATAATACGTGTCTCCAAATTTACGACCATATGTATCTCTGGGATACATTATATCTTTCTTTTGAACAGGCCCCATTTCAATTAAAACAACTCATAATTTTCATCAATATTTCCCCATTCACCTGGATCTTCTAAATTTACAGAGACTAACAATGTGTTAGTTTCGTGGTCAACTACAACTAAATCTTCTCCTAACTGTTTTTCACTTAAATCATGCGTCTTGTTATCTTGTTCAATAGTTGCAATAGTACTCTCATGTACCCTGGATGATGTGCACTGTTCTTCAACTCTGATTTCTGATGTATCGAGTTGGTTACAATCTGCATCAGAATATTTTAATATTTTAACAAATTTATTAAGACCCCAGTTTATTTCTTAATATCTACTTCTTTCGCAGCATGACGCTTACGATTTTGTGCACCGGATAACTTTTTTTCAATTTTTCATTCCATTTCTATTTTATACCCACAAGAAATTATTAACAACATGACACAGAGACGAAATAATAGTCCGCACTTCGCTGCAGTCAGTAGGCTACTGAGATGCGTACCATATGACTGGCTAACTAGCAGCAAATGTTTTGTACGAATATTCGTTTCTGCGCGTAGAAACCGTTCACCATTTCACTTTAGATAGACTGCAGGACACAACATTTTGTAGGCAAGCATTTAGCCTGCTCTTGCTGCAAAATTGTAAACAGCTGGCTGATCAAAGTGGCGGCAACATACAATTTTTTTTAATTTTTATTCGGTGTATCCAGCCTTATTTATTTTAGTATTGATCATTCTAAGAATTTTTTTGTTTTTATGATAAAAATTTCGTTTCTTAAAAGGAGCCTGTGTAGCTCAGTGGATGTGATGTTTGCATACCACAGTGCTTGGCCGCACGAAGGAAGACTTGGAGTCTATAGGAAAAATTTCTAAGCCTTTTTTTCGACCGGTTCCCGAGTTAGTCCATCCTTGGCACTGGGAGGCGGGTTTTTTCTCCGGGAAACTCGAGTTTTTCTTCCTGCAAACTCAAGAAAATCGACTGTAGAACCCACATTATCTCAGACATTAAATACAAGTGTTAAGGTTAGGGACCACGAGATGGCGGCACCTGTAGAGTCATCTCTCTTCACTGTGTACCACTTAATCAGTGATAACCTTGGCTAGCTATCTCTGATTGGGTACCAGTGGTGATTGAAATGCCCACTCAGGCTCCAAAGTTAGATAGGGCTAAAAACGGCCTCGCCTACTCCCTGTGTATACGGGAATAAAAAGGCGTTACTTGATTTTTTTTTAAAATGAACTTGTGAACTGTGCCCCGGCGACGCCGCCCGCATGCTCTGTATGCCCGCTTCTGCCGGCCCTGGGAAGGATCAATAACTACGTAATCCTGTGATCTACTCAACCTACTTTGCTACGTTTGGGCTATGTTATGAAGTAGCTAGGGTAGATCACAGTATATGTCCTTTAAACTTCAGCTTCTATCTGCTACTGTCCCCAAATCCCTGTCTTCATCAATTTCCTGGAGTGCAATTCCCTGAAAGTGATACTAGTAATCTTTGTATCCCAAAAGCTCAACTTTACAATTTTCCACATTAAATTGACATCCATTGTGGTTTGTCCATCATATCAGCCTCTTTAATACATCCTACAAGCTCTCTACATCAAGAAGGGTGAATCCTGGTCTTGAAATTCATGCTTGCTTTTGTTATCATTCAGGGAGTGAGAGGTGTGATTGAAGCAGAATAATAAATTACTGACCATTTAAAACTATATACAATGTATTTAGAAATTTATGTACATTTAATCATACAAATTCAACATTTATTTTACAAGTCGGACTTAAGTTCAAGTCCAGTCGCCGACTGGAGGAACTTTTTCTATGCCTTTCTTCGACCGATTCTCGAGTTAATCAATCTCTGGCACAAGCAAGCAGGTATTCTCCCGGAAACTCGGGTTTTTTATCCCGTAAACTCAAGAAAATCGACGGTAATACCCACATTATATCAGACAGTAACATATAGTTAGGGTTAGGTACCAAGAGATGGCAGCACTTGTTTGCCAGCCTCTTCCTTGGTGGGTGGCTGCTCTAATTAATGACAGACATGGTCCAGCTATCTTGGATTGGCAACGGGTGGAGTTGCCACAACCACACACACTGATAGTTATTATCTCTATACATCTTCCCATCATTATAGAACTCAAAAATTATGTACTGTTTCCACTCAAGTAGCAAGAGCCCACCGACTCATTACTGACAAGAATGAATTAGATAAAGAACTTAGACATTTAAATTAAAAACAAACACTTTCCTTCAAAATGACTATAATGACCACATTATGTAGAGACTATCAACCGACATGAGACGAGAGAAATTTTTAATGAAGAAGAAAACAGAGGATTTGTCACTCTTTCAAATAGAAACGTTATTTCCATAAAACTGGCAAAAATGCTTTAAAAAAATCAGCTAACGTTGTTCCCGTATAGGGAGTAGGCAGGGCCGTTTACCCTATCTAACTTTTGGAGACTGAGTGGGCAGTTGAATCTCCACTGGTAGCCAATCAGAGAGATAGCTGGCCGAGGGCTATCACTGATTCATTGATAAACAGTGAAGAAGTCGGAAAGCTAGTGCCGCTATCTCGAAGTCCCTAACCCTAACTCAATATTTTTAATGTCTGAAAATAGTCTTGAGTTTACGGGACGAAAAACCTGACTTTCCGGGAAAAAAACCCACTATCCCATGCCAGAGATCGACTAACTCGGGAACCGGCCGAAAAAAAGGCTTGGAAAAATTTCCTCTAGTAGACGACTAGATTTGAACCACCAAATACTTTCTTCGTGCGGTCAAGCACCGCATGAAGAAACGATTTTCTGGCTTAGAAAAATTTCCTCTAGTCGGCGATTAGATTTGAACCACCAAATACTCTCTTCATGCGGTCAAGCACCGCACAAAGAAACCCGACTTTCCGGGAGAAAAAACCTGCTAGCCCGTGCCAGAGATGGACTAACTCGGGAATCGGCTGAAAAAAGCTTAGAAAAATTTCCTCTAGTCGGCGACTAGATTTGAACCACCAAATACTTTCTTCGTGCGGTCAAGTACCGTAGATTTCAAACGCCACTTCTACTGAGCTGCACAGGCTACAAAAATACTTAAAGAATATAAAATCAAATTATAATTATGAAGATGAATCACTACACCGATTCACAAATCCTCGACATACCCCACTTCAATATCCGGAGTATTTATTGGCTATAGTGCGATTGTAGATCATCCTGCTATGGACAGATAGAAAAGTCAATCGAACAACGCATTGAAGAACACGCCTGAGATATTGAATACCGTAGAAGTGAAGCCTCAGCTTTATCATTGCATGTGCTCCCTCTAGCTGACCCAGAAGATGCTTCACAAATGAGAAATTAAGTGTTATGGAATAAATCAGAACTATTCCACCGTTGCTATGACACATATGAAATCCAGTGCAGGTAGTCAATTTGTTGTCAATTAATATAAATGCTATTATCCTATTCTGATTTTCTGCTTTATAAATTCTTAGTTATATATATATATATATATATATAGATGCAAACACTTTTCATAGTGTTTCGCAAGTTGTATATCTTCTATCAACATGATTTTAATTATGACCACTACTCGTTTCTTTTTTACTGATCTGGAATATAACTGACTTTGTAGCAATTCAATGATGTACTTTTCCAGTTTAGCCAATAAATTTTCAAATCGTTGTAATAGTACTTTCGGTTGTTTTGAATTACTGCTGAAGAAACTGAGGCAGTGAAGCCAGTGTATTATGTATATTAATTGCATATCTTCTTAAAGATGAGTCTGAGAGGTGGAACTCACTTTCGTTATAATAAGAGGTAGTTTGTAATGCAGTTTCAGCAATTTGTTGTGAACTTATTATTATTACGAGACACCTCCAAGGAGTCCAAGGACTCATCAAGCTAACCTCACATAGGATATGAATCGATATATCAAAATTGTTTCAAAAACTTACATTTTCTTTTTAGCATAGTCGTTAAATATGAGTTGTCATCTACATAAATATATATGGCAGGGTAAATCATTTTCAATGCTAAAGTAACTACGCATTAGTAGAGAATTTTCTTCATCATTTTTTTTTATTGGTCTTTTATGCTATTTCCACTGAATATCAGATCTTGACATACTTGTCTTTTTGTCAGTATTTAGTGGATTAGTCTTGGTCGTTATTTAAGAGATCGTACAGTTTTGAAAAATTTATACGTTTCTCTAAAATTAATTCTTACAGTAAAATATATTATTTGGGTAACGCTTAGGAAATTTGTGTTATTTTAAATGGCAGTTGGAGTATTGTATTGTCAAAAATTATGTAGGCGTATGGTGTAAAAGGACAGTTGCATAAGATAAAAATATATCTATGTCTGCAGTGCCTCCATAAATAAGGTCACGTGATTATTATTGGCTACGTTAAGCTATCTGCGCCCTGTATTTTGACGTGGCAGAGCATTACGAAGTCCTTTCCACGTCCGCCATTTTGTGTTGTTAGAGTGCTGGTAGGTACCTATTCTGTCATTATAAAAGTTCGATTTATTTTTCGATCTCCTACATTTGAAGTCCGAAGTATATATATAGAAGTTGAATATATCGGTTTTAAAACTTCTGTGATTGTAATCTACCTGGTCTGTAACGGTAAGTTAATAAAATAGTGTGTGCCGTCAGAAATTGTGCACCCCCTTTGCGAGATATTGGCTTGTGCGTCAGTAGGCGGCTAAGCCTAAGCCATATCAACAGTATTCTTACAGCCATTTTGCATTTTCTTGGTGTAGGTGTTTCCGATATTTAATTGATAAACTATAGTTTTGGAAACTTTACTTGCTTTATTTCGTATATTGGATTATTTAACTGTTATAGGTTTTTCTTATTTACCTTTAAATTACCGAATCAATGAAGTATTAATATCTTTAGAATGATATTACATGTGTATTACTAGCGTAAGGGACATTTACTCCCTCCACTGAGATAATTTTTTTTCTTTCAGAGAAGCGTGTATAAAACTTTGATAATTTCACACTTGAAAAAGTTTGTTTGGTGGTGAGGAAATTAAAGTACGGTAACACTTGTTTCAAGGCATCTGCCATATTTTCCTTATCCGGGGGGTGGAGAGTTATTCACCAGTTGTTTGGACAGCAGGAGGAATTTTTTTTAAGAAAAAAATTGAATGAAATTGTGTATTAAGAGCATGTTGAAAATATTGGATGTGCATACGTTCTTTATTCTATAATACAAGCATTACATTTACTTTTGAAATTGCTCCTTTTGTGTGATGTTCCAAACGGAAAAGAACTTAGTGTTTAATATAACCTAGATTTTAGAACAAACTTGTTTCAAATTATTTGCCATTTAATTTCATTTAAACAACTCCAGGAATCAGTTGGCTAGGATTTTATGGTCACTTATTTGTTGGAACTTATTGCTTGTACCAAAGGTTACGAAACATTAACATTGTTAATGTTTTGTAGCCTTTATTTGAAATAATTTTGAATAATCGTAGAGTGCATTCTTTATAGAATTGCATGTTGTTTCCTGATCTTAGAATAAGCCTCTGTCTTATGTTCATAAATTTCTCTCTATAACTATTCTTGATGGGGGGGGGGCAACCTGCTGTTGGATAGATGCAAATATGTAGTAAAACTTCCACAGTGCATATACTGCCACAAGATGTGCATTATGGGAGAGAAGTGCTTCTACCAGGGAAGGAAGAAGGGGGAAATGTTATTTTAATTATGGTCTTTATATGTCAAATGTTGCCAGTTATCATACTTCATTATTTATTTAGCTTTGCATATCACATCTTGCCTGCTACCCAACTCAACAGTTCTTGTACCCTAGATGTCCTTATGGTCTTTCTTTTTGCAAGCCAATGTTGAAGGAAGTTCAGTTTATCATACTTTCTCACCAGGTTACATTTCACTGTTTCTTGATGTTCTTTTTCTGTACTACCAACTAACATTGCATAGTTGAATTACTTTTTAGCTTGGTTGCTATTACAAATGGCATGTCTTTTCCAGCTAGCAGGTTATAGGTCTAAATCTCACAACTTTGGGTTGGGATTCAGCCATAGGTTTCCATTGCTTTCCTGATATGAGAGCCTTCTCAGTGTGCTTTCAAACTTATATGAAAGCCTGAAGTGGCTTGAAGTTTTTTCTTCCCTCTAGAACAGGGATTACACACTCTCTAGCCCACCCATGGTACTAATGAACTATAGGAATGCACTGTATTGTGAACCACATGAGTAATTTACAAGTTATAAATGGGGGGGGGGTGAGATTCCTATCAGGTTTCTTAGTTCTTGTATCTCCTTCCTGCCTTTGAAAAATCAGGTAACCAAAGATTGGCTCATAGTTCATCTTATTCTATTAGGTATCCCCTACTTTATTTTGAAGTGCACACTACTTGGTAGTACTAAACTGCTGTCCTCATTCATTATAGGTATCATGTCATTTATAGCCTTACTTATAACTCTTCTCAGTTGAATCTTTTCTCAGATATTCAAATTAGCATAAAGCAGATCATTATCTGTATCCATTAAACAAATTGCTGATGAAATTACTAAGCTTTAAATATATTTTTCATTGTCAAAGCAACCTTCATAAACTTTTATTTTCCCAATACTTAAGTTGAACACCAGCTGATAAGTATAAATTTTTAGTTTTGATTTGGTTCCATTTATCTTTCTTCATGAATGACTTTGAAATTAAGTTTGGATGGCTTGGGGGGAGGGAGTCTGTAATATAGGATTTTCTGGATTAGTCCTCCACAGTATATTAATGTGATATGGGGTTTGTAATTTTTTTTTTGCGATTAGGTTAAGAAAAGTTGGCCCTTAAATTAACAAAACCATGGCTGTCATCTTACATACCCATCGATGATGTATAAATTAAAGATGCCAAGAAATTATATTGGTTTATTCCTTTATTCAAGTGTGAACAATATTTGTGTGTGAAGTATCTTCATGACTGGGCTACTTGTGTATAGAGGCTAATGACTTCATATCAATTGCCTTAGTATTCCATAATACAAAAGTACACCCTTTCAGATGTGTATAATGCTATGCATTATTTTTCCTAGTGAAAAGGTGTTTGTTATGCATGTGCAAGAAATCTATGTAACTACTTGGACAATTTGAACAATATATGTTGGAGAAAAATCCATTCATCAGACGGAACTCTGCAAGATCTCATTTTATCATCAAATTCTTGAAGAGTACATACTGGACATTAGATAGCACTGTATGATTAAATTTGCATTATTACTACAACTCTTCTAATTGTTATGTCAGACCTATAACTTAAGATACTTCTAACTGCACATCATACCTCTTAGATCTTAGTCCACCTCTTTTCTTGCCATGTGCAATGTTTTTTCCAACATTAACTTTTACCTCTGTTTGACCATGCTATCTTAGATTAGCTCTGCTCACACATTCTTGATCTTAATATCCTCATTTTTAATGATTTAGCCATTGTTGCTATTAGTTCATGTTCTTTATTCTCAACTTTTAGGTGAATAAGTTAAAATCAGTTTGAATGTCTTATATATAGCCAGTTTCCATATAAATTTGTGTATTTGATTCTCTTTTATAGTAGGTTAGCTTGTTCTGTATATTTCCATACTTAATTCAACATAATCTTTAATTCCACACACAATTTCATATAAAATTGTGCCTATTTAGCTGAAATGTTTTGCCGGGTTCTGCAAAACATTAGGTTTTCCATTGAGAATGCATTTGACATTTTCCATACTGCCTATTTTCATAGTTACTTTGTTGCTGATTTTTATTCCAAATTTGTTAGTTTAAAGAATTCAGAAGACGTAGCAGATTTGTTTAGGAGTATAACATCTATATAAATAACAGCTGATTTGAATCTTTAATTTTGATATTAGATCTAATGCCAGTTTCCTTTGTAACATGATCCATGCAGATAAGAGTACAGATTGTACCCTGGTCTTATTATTCATTTTATATCAGTTTTTTGTATTTTCTTCAACTAACTGGTAATTTACAACTTGAACTACATTGCTCTGTATAATGTCCCATTTACCTTCTACAGTTACATAATGTATAGTGGATTGAAACACTTTTGTAAGACAGTGATGGCTTGTCAGCTCTTTTTTCTAGAGCTACAGGTCTTTGTTATATCTTTATAAGGATGATAGTGAAAATCTGATCCTGATAACTTCTATTTGGTCTTAACCCAGTGCATTCTTTCTCATCTAATTTCTTAGCCCTTCCTATAGTATGTTTGTGTAAATCTTACCAAGAACACACAATGGATTTTTTTTTATTGGATGGATATTCTGAAAGCTCTACTCCATCTGTTATCAACCATCTGACCAGCCCTTCTGAATTATGCAGTATAGCAACCAGAAAAATTATATTTCCATGTTGGAGTATTTATGATTGAATATAATCTACTCCATGGGTTTGTTTTAAATTGAGTATTGATGTGTATTGCATTGTTCTTGAACATGTGGTCTGTCACTGCTTCTCATTTAACTCTTTCAAAGTAATTATTCTGGACACCCAGAAGAATATGTTTAGTTTATTGCTTTCATCTTTTTGATTCCTCTTACACTACTTTCCTCCATTTTTAGCCTTTGTGATATTTATCTTCACTATTCTTAGCACTTCCCCTTACTTGTTTAGCTACTCTTGTGCAATTTTGTACATTTTCTGTGTTCTCTTAGGCAGCTTCATTATCATAAAACGCTTTGCTTTTTCCCATTTATATACAAAAGTTTTAGAAAACTTGATCATCTTTTAGAAAATGAACCACAGACAGGTGACATACTGGTATATCATTGGAGAGAAATGAGTGAAAATAGCGAAGCTTTGAGTGCCAGGGAAGGATCTAAAGAAAAGATTGATACAACTAGGCAGGCATATGAAGTTATCTGCAAGGAGATAGGGAGGAGAATCACTGTTAGTTGGTCCAGAAAAAAAAATATCAGGTTCTTGGCAAATAATTTGTTCTTAGGCAAGTTATTTGGAGATGAGCAAGATGGATCCAGAGATGCGTAACTAAGATAATATCGAGACTCTAGAACAGTGATTTTCAGTCTTTTCCATAATACAGCACACTTAGACTAATTGTTAAAATTCTGCAGCACACTAAAAATATATTCTTTTAATTTTTTTTGATGATCTGGCAAAAAAATAGGCATAATTTTGATTTACACACACAAGAAGAGGGAAGACCAGACACTAATAAATTAATGCGCAAATTATGACATTTCTTTCAATTAATTTTTGTTTTCATAAATTTTGTGGCACACCAGTTGAAAATTGCTGCTCTAGAAGGTTTGTTTATGGTGGGGGAAGGTAAATTGCAAAATTTAGTGGATAGGAAAGGTGATGTGTGATGGGCATTTAAACTTAATATTTATCTTCTTACCAAGGAGACAAATATTATGAAGGTGGCAGTATTCTCTGGAGAGTTTTGAAAAAGCTTGGTGAGATAAAGCTTGACATACATGGGAATAAAGATCCCAGATGCCTGCAAGTAATGAATTTGAAAGATTATTAAATGAAACAACCATCATTCTTGGATATTTTCTAACATTTGTCATTAACCTTATTTTTTTTTAAAAGAAATTGCTCTCATTCAGGATAACTTAACATTTACAGTCCTTGTTTTGTTATACTGTGCTTTCCTTCATTTGTAAGCTTCTTTTAGTAACTTCCAAAGTGTTTTCCTCTTAAAGATTTGTTTGTCATATTCCTTCCAAAATCTTTCCCTGACTTCTAACTACTTGCTTTTTTTTTTTTTTTTTTCCTGTCTATAATAGCATATCTTTGCAAACACTATCTTCCTTAGCCTTAGATTTTGTCACTTGGTCTGGTTTGGCTATTGTTTTTAAATTCTTACTTTTCCCTAATATTTGTATATTTAAAGCTTAGTTCATATCTGAGAGCCATTAATTTCATTTCTTTTAAAACTTGAGTACATTTCTTTTCAGGTGGGATACCTATTCTGTTAAACTAGGTGGTCATTAATTACTGTCTACTTCAAATTTCTCAGTACTTTTATACAATTAACAATAACATAGCTTGTGTTCTTTTGGTGGTGTTGGGCAGAGAAAGTTACTTTGTCATTATTATTAGCTTTGCCATTCTGGCCAAATGCGCTTGAAACGTTTAAGTATCTGAGAATAGTTTCCTACACTGGTGTTTCACTGATAGGAATAAGCTTTGTTTACCATGTATATATGTATGTAGGTGTTATCCTCTTTAATGACTTAATACCTCTGTTTCTACTCTTTTTTTAAGAACTTTTGCACAGGCATAATATCTTGCATATTTTCAAAATGCCTCATCACTATACTTAGCTCTCAGGTCATATTATAGTGTGGCTATCCTTCTTTCCCATTTCAGGGATTCCTAGTGCCTGAATTAATCATTATTTAAGATTTCTAATATTTTAATATTCTCATTAACATTTATGTTGACAGTGTTTCTCTCTCGCAATCCTCATCTAACTCGACTTTTCCAATGAAGATGCCTGTTCAATTCTGTTGGTTTGGACTTTCGGTAACTTGACTGTTCACTGTTTCCATGATGTTGTTACCTAGATGTAAACATTATAGGCTGTCTAAAACTGGAAAATGTCCCAGCTGGCATAATATCCGATTGTCATTTCATTCAGCATAGAATATAATTTAGTTGGCTCTATGAAATTGCTAGTCAATCCTTGTTCATTCAGCATCCAAGTAGATACCAGATATCATTCTCTTAGCATGCTTGACCTTTTCTTAACCAGCTCTCCCTTCAAATAAGAGCCAAGGAAATCAATATGAACAACTCTGACCATAACCTTGTCTTTCTTGTAGCCATTGTCAGCCTTGTATCCTATGGCACTAGAAAAGTGTCATTTGGGATGATCCTTAGAATTTCTATGCTTCTTTTCCACATTGTAATAGATTCTGCTCCACTGATCCAAGCACTTGCTCAAATCAAATTCCTGCTGGATTGAGTGCTTTTTCCTTACTCCACTCCCCTCTTTCCCCTTGAAATCTTATCAAAACATTCATCATATTTGATGCTCAAGTTAAACTGCTCCAGCTTCTCACTTGGCTCACATTACATCTCATAACTAAAAAAAAATTCCAAAATACTTTTTTGTAAGGGTCACATGCACTAAGCTTGCCTCCTACTCAAAATCCAGTCAAGTCTTCTCATCTCTCACCGAACATGGGGAAAGCTTGGGCTGGCCTTTGTTTCCAACACATGCTGATGGAATGATGGTATCAATATTTTCCTCTAACTCTGTGGAAGATAAAAACAAATGTTCCATTATCCATAAACTGCCCATGGCATGCCTCTAATCTTTAATCTGGATTAATAATCTCTGGATTGTATCCTGAGAGTTGTGCCAAACAACTGTGCTCGAGAATTAATGCCCATTCCTGTTGTTTATATAATTGGCATGTACTGAACAGCATGAAAGCAAGCCTTTATCCAGTTCCCTAAAAAGAAAATAAATCAAAAACTAAAATTCAATTATCTCGGTATTGAAAGTGGCCATCAACAAACCAGCTTTTTTTCACTATTGGAAGACCCATCAGTTAGTGATTACCAGTTTGGATTTTGCTGTTCTCATTCTACAGCAGACCTTGTAGCCTTACTGACTACATTTGGGGGGTGGAACAGGTGGTTGCTTTGTTTCCAAGGCATTTGAAAGTCTGGCATTGAATTCTTATCATACTACCATCTTAATCTTTTGTGATTGGACTGCCAGTTTCTTCTCTAGTTGTTCATGATGAATGTCTTCCTCTGATCAGATTTGTCAGTGTTGAATTACCTACTCCAGAGTTTTGTATGTGCATTCATGCTCTTCTTCCTGTTCAATGTGAATACACTTTAACTTCAAGTCCTACCCATACTTTTGCTGATGATAGGTCTTTTCATGTGGTAACATACTCATGATTTATGTTGCTATTTATTCTCACCATTCTCAGTTGGAGTGAAGATAAACTAGTGAATTTAACATTTCTATGGTTATGTCTTGAAAGGTCATACTTCAATCCCTCTCTTACATTTCGAAAATTTTCAGACTTGAAGATGGGTTTCTCTTCTTCTTTGGCTGATTTTCACATCCATCTAGCTTATCTTGGCACAAACATCACATCCATAGCCTCCTCAGTCTACCAAAAACTTCATCAAAACACTACTGCTTTCTTGCTCAACTAATATCACAGCCATCAAAGGTTGGTCAATTGGTAGAGCTTCTGCTACTAATGGCTCATGTAAAAACTTAAGCAAGTTTGAGCACGGTTAGTAGTTGGAAGGGATCGATCGTTCGATGCTGTTGGCACACCCTCTGAGTCTTTGGGACTCCCTGGAAGTGTCAAATAATAATATAATCCTCAATTTGACCAGCTTCAAATGTTCTTGCATTTGTAGTGGTGCACCAAAAACCTACCTAAGAATTGATTGTATAGAAAAGGACAGTCTGCTAATAAATGATCTCATCTGACTTTTTTTTTTTTTTAAGGTACTTTCATGGGCATTGCTCCACCCAGCTGGCAACTGCCATTCCTTATGTTCATTTAAGAACACGAGCAGCAACATTCACACACAGTTCAGCGGACATTTTAAATAAACTTATGGGAAGGAATTCTTTAGAATGATTCTTCTCATACTGTTTTTCAAAATGACCACTCCAGATTTTCAAGAACTTAATAAATTCCTTTTTCCTTAATCACTCAGACTCTGGGATGGTGTTATTAGGGGCTTTGTGTTAAATATTTTATAAATAAAATACAAATTAGCAATATGAATAGGTTAGTTGTTAATTCATAACAGGTGAGTTATTGGGATTCACAAAAGTGAAATTCTTCTGGATCTGGGTAGTATCAAGAAAGTGCATAGATGTTATGCAAGAAATAAAGCACAACTTGGTTTTAATGCTGTCATCTATGTTCTTTTTCTAGTAGTCTGAAGAGATTTAAGAAGTTAATCATAGATGTTTTTGAGAGCTTGTTGATTTGTGCATTGCAAAGTCTAGAGAAAGAGCTATCAGAACATTTAGTAACCAGACACCTACCAAATCCAATTAATTGACTTGGAAATGCTAAAAAGCAACAACCTGAGTATTGTAGTATGTGAGCATAACATCCATTTCATGGATGCTATGGAATGTATACAAATTTTGGTGGTATGGATATTTCCAGGTGATTCAAGGGTTTGCTTTTTTTTTCTCAAGTTGCAAAAATGGATTATATATGTAACATTGGTAATCATATGGTAAGTATTACTATTTGAGTAAAATTATTGTCCAGCATACTTCTATTTTGATCATTGTGAGAAGAAAAAGTTAACAGATCTGAATTTGTTTGGAGAATGACTTTGTTAGAGGGTGCACTAAATAATGAGTTATTTAGTTTACCATCTGAATTAAAAAAAAAAAAAAAAAAATTGTAAATAAAAAAATTCAGTGGCTCTGAGTTTGGAAAGCAATAGCACTTTTACATAGTGATGTAAATGAGGCTTGGGCCGGAAAGGATTGAAAACGAGATTCCATGTTAATGTTTTCTGACATAGTTTTATTAGCAGTAAAAACATGAGATAGTTAGTAGTAGGATTTAGTTGGGAAATAATTCTTACTGATTTGCAAGAGTAAAGAATAATGAAATTATTCTTGCTATTAGTGCAACTAGAACAAAGAATGCTAGTCCTTTTTTACAGAGCTGAGCCACGTGCAAGAGTGCCACCATGCGAGTGGTTACAAAATTAACGAGATTGCAATAGAAGCTAAAACTAAAATTGCAATCTCATTTTTGAGATCTTATGTAATTGATTTTTATTATTGCAAATATTTTAGCCAGAAATATTTGCAATAATAAAGCTCTTGTGAATGTGTAATGATCATTCCTATTCACAATTGTCATTAAAAACCTTTTAGTTGAGAAATGGCAGTTGATTTTGATTAAGCTTGGTAAATGGTTTTAATTGCACATTTGGCTCACCTGGTTGGTTAGGTAATTAACATACCACTTTTCAATCAGCAGACTGGGTTTGAATCTTGCCATGCACTGTCAACTGAATAATTTTTTTTTTTATAAGAGAAATTAGCTGTATACAAGACAGTATTTAAACCAATTTTAACTTATGGATCTGAGAGCTGGGTTAGAAGTCAAACACTTGACCAAAGACTAGAGACTGTAGATATGAGAGTCCTGAGAAAGATTAGGGGCATGAACAGATGCCCCTAATCTTTGGCAATATATTAAAAACCAGGATATTAGAAAAGAACTTGATATTGTCAGCATCCAGGAATGCATTAGCACATTTAGTAACCAGAAAGGAACCCAACACCCAGTTACAAAATGTGTGCTTGTGACACCTACCAGATTCAATTAGTTGACTTGGAAATGCTAAAAAGCAACAACCTGAGTATTGTAGTATGTGAGCATGATACTCAGCCATTAGTGTGCATTTTATATAGTGACCATACCATCTGAGATTAGCAGAGCTAATCTTGGTATGGTTACTTAAGCAGAATGGGAGAGAAAAGATTAGCAAAACAAGTGTTCTCTGCCAGGTTGTCAGAAAAAAGAGCCAGAGGAAGACCAAGATATAGGTGGATTGATACAGTAAAAAGTGCCTTAGAAGACAGAAATATAAAATCTGATAATATTGGAGTCTTTACAAGTAACAGACTGATTTGGGGGAAAATTGTAGATAGGAAGTTAGTAATGATGTAAATTTTTCATGTAGTACTATCATAATATCCTGTACACTCCTTGAGGGTATATATCAGGAATTTGACTGCTATGCTGCTTATTGAAACTAAAGTTGTATGTTTGTTTTTTATGGTAGGGTTATAAAAAATAAATTTAAAAATATATACAAATAATTGCAGGTGTAGACTTCTGTGGCTAATTGGTTGAAAAGATATATTTTGATTATTATACCACATTTTTTATTATTCAGTTATACAAAATACTGAAATAATAGTTCCCAACAAGTAAATCGTATGTAAATCGTAGGATTTACATCTTCAGGGGATAAATAGTATAACTTAAAGTTTAAACAAGAGAATTAATAAATACAAATCATAACAGTCTGGCTATTCATAAACTCATAACAGAATGCAGATATAAAACATTATTGACATTGAACAATACTGGATGATGTCACATGTTCTCGTTCATGCTGTCTGAGCTCAGATTGAGGTAGATTTTTTTTATTAGAGCTGACCACACTTGATGGAGAATTAAACCTTGATTTTTTATTTCATTGGGTTGGGTTTTTTAGCATATTAGCAGCTTCTTTAAATTTTCTTATATAACTGTTATCTATGTATGACGTCATTTTTTGCCAGAGTACATAGTGTCCAGTGGAAGTGGTATAGAAAGCAAGACATGTTTTTTGTTCTCTTTTTTTTTGTACGTCTTTTTGGTGTTCAGCCATGCATATTTCTCCAGATCTTCCTGTCTGTCCTACATAGTAAATCCCGCAAGAGCAATGGATTTTGTAGACTCCTGGTTTTTTAAAAGGATGATGAGGTGGTTTTGGTGGATGTAGGAATCTTGAGATTTTTTCATAGGAAGGAAGGCTGCTTTTATGTTGTTTGTTTATAAGGAAGCGAGATTGTGTTTTTGTAAATTAAATTTTAAACTCTTCAAGACAGAGCATACAATATCTCCAGCACACAAAGATGTAATGAAGAACTAAAATATTTAATACAAATCCTCCAACAGAATGGATATGAAACAAAAACCATCAAGAGAATCCTTAAAATGCCTCCAACTAACAACACAATAAAACAGGATTACAAAAACTCAATCTTGCTTCCTTATATCAAAAATGTTATAGATAAGCTAGCCAAATTAATGAACAAACATAAAAGTAGCCTTCCCTCTTATGGAAATAATCTCAAGATTCCTACATCCACCAAAACCACCTCATGATCCTCTTAAAAAAACCAGGAGTCTACAAAATCCATTGCTCTTGCAGGATTTGCTAGGACAGACAGGAAGATCTGGAGAAATACGCATGGCTGAACACCAAAAAGACGTACAATACAAAAGAGAACAAAAAAACAGGTCTTGCTTTCCATACCACTTCCACTGGACACAATGTACTTTGGCAAAAAAACGACGATGTCATACATAGAAAACAACAGTTATATAAGGAAATTTAAAGAAGCTGCTAATATGCTAAAAAACCAACTCAGTGCAATAAAAATCAAGGTTTAATTCTCCATCAAGTGTGGTCAGTTCTAATAAAAAAATCTACCTCAATCTGAGCTCGGACTGTATGAACGAGAACAAGAACATGTGACATCATCCAGTATTGTTCAACATCAATAACGTTTTATATCTGCATTCTGTGATTTGAGTTTATGAATAGCCAGACAGTTATGATTTGTATTTATTAATTCTCTTGTTTAAACTTTAAGTTATATTATTTACCCCGTGAAGATGTAAATCCTATGATTTACAGAACTTGTCGGGAACTATTATTTCAGTATTTTGTATAACTGAATAGTAAAAAATGTGGTGTAATCACAGAAATATATAAATTTTTTCCCCTACTCACAGGACTGTACTAGAGGTTTATAGCCTTTTTTTATGTATGGAAAACAAACATTTGCTTAAGAATTTCCATAGGCATAAGTTTTTCCATAAGCCTACCAGAAATTTTAGCATATGTCTCAAAAAAGGTTTGCCACCTCTGGGGATGTATGCCAGAAAATGACTGACAGTATAGAAGAATATTGTTGGAAAATCTAAATCTTAATTAAACATGGACAGAAAGGAAATGTTTTTCAAACTATATAGCACCACATCATTTTGTGGGATGTCTATTGGCTTAAATCATAAGAACAGTTTTTTTTTTTCTGTCACAGTATGCAGCATTTTGCATTATTTGTCAAATCCTGTCTTATGAATCACATTAATAGTGGCATGAAATCTATATCAGACTTAACTCTTTTTATGCAGTGTTACTTCTAAACAACTATACAAATCTATTCTAAGTGTCTAGTATTCTTTAGCTATAACAAACTTGGTATGCAAATTAGTATTAAATAGGTGTTTTTGTTCTTCAGGTGATCTATTACAGAAAGAATTGCAATACATTATTTCCTCTTTTTTATCTAATGGATATAAGAATTCCTTTATCAAAAGAGCTTTGAGTAGTTTTGATATATCTTCTTGAAATACAGAGGAAATAACACTTATTCCTATTCCTTATGTGCAAGGCATTAGTGAATGCATAGCAAACGTTTTAAAACCACTAAATATTTTATTATTATTATTACGGGTATCTCCATGTAGTCAGTAGACTCATCGCGAGTAAAATGGGCAGGGAAGCTAATATTGAAAAGGTTGAGTGTAAGAGAGAGAAACTTTAGCACTGATTGTATATTTATTGATCCTTATATGCAGAAGAGAGGGGATAAAAATCGGCATGGGACTATGGAAGTTACTGACTTATATATCAGTTCTAAAGCCGGTACAAGATCTAGAGGGAATCTGCAATTTTTTGTATACCAATGCAAGAAGCATTAGAAATAAGAGAATTTTTGGCATTAGTCAGTGCAATCTCACCAAAAGTTGTAGGCATTAGTGAAACTTGGCTGTCAGCAGAAGATGTGGTCACTTTTTTTGTTGCCTTTTGACCATTCAGAAAAATTTCCACGTTTCTCACTTCTCCAAAGGACAAGCTTTCGCTTTCACATCTCGGTTATCCAGGTGTCTACCAGATTCCTTGATGTTGTGGATTATTTCGGACAAACAGGAAGATCTGCCTTTATTTGGCTAGAACACCAGTCATATTCAATACCTTGAACTGAACAGTCTGGACTTGCAGAACATACCATCAACACTAGACATGGAGTTCATTGGAACAAAACAAGAGCCCTTCACAAAAGTTGGTTCCTCACGGAACAGCTTTATAAAGACGTGAAACTACTTCACTCTCCTAGCTTAAACAGATCCAATGGTTTACGTCTATCCCCTTTGTGGGAGATAGTACTTTATAAATCAGCTAATCTTTCCTAACTTTTTTAATTGTGTATGTGTATATATTTTTTTCAATAAGTTAGGAAATTTATTGACCTTTTTTTTTTAGTTATTTTACATTAGCTACTTAGGTGGCTCCTTTGGGAATTGTCAGTTATTGTTTAATTAGCTTTATATATATATATATATTAATAAGTCAGGAAATTTATTGACTTTTTTTAGTTATCTTAGGTGGTGCCTTTTTGGAATTGTCAGTTATTGTTTAATTAGCTTACATGTACTGAAGATGCCTGTGATACTCAGGTGAAAATTCTACTAATTAATAACATTTTACACGAGCTAATTCTGTTATTATAATTTTAATTATACAGTAAATTCTGGTTAATTAGGACGCATCAGCACTAGAACATTTTGGTTCAATTATGCAAAAAATTTCATGTTAATAGATGTTGCTCAGTAAAATGTCAGTCTTTTTACAAATCATTTATTCAAATTACAGTAGCAAATATGTACACATTTTAAATTTTCCTCATCCATATCAACAGACCTATCGTCCTTCAATGTAATCCTATTAAATCAAAATACACAACATATTAAAAAGCTTGAATTTAATTGTCTACATTTCCAACCAATCATCTGCTGCTTAGCTGGCTTCTGACTTTTTTCGACATTGGACTACTGATTTAGGGCACCTTCAATCTCAGGATCCTTCATTCACACTTCTGTTTGCTGTTATATCAAGCGTGCAGTCATAGATTTAAAGTACTCTAGTTATCTCTGTTGGACAAATGGCCTTTGATTGGGTCTAGTAAGGTAATTTTTTTGTCTAGTGATAGATCTTGGTGGGGATCCAAAATTTTATGAAACTAAAAACCATAATCAAAAACAGAGCACTATGAAAAATCTTTACTTTTCTGATGAGGTGTTGGCTCAGCATGAAAGATGACACAGGTACACTCACTGATGCTAGTTACATGTCTCCCTCCCCTTAGAAGATGTGCTGTACAAGCTTAGTTGGTGAAGTCATTTGTTACTTAAAACATGGAAAAACAAAGCCAAGTCATAAGCTGTGGTTTGCAGTCCTTTTTGCCAATAAGCCTTAAACCACTGACCATTTACAGTGATTATCTCAGATGGGTAATCTTGAGTGCTGCATCTCCTGTCCCAATAAGCAAAGAAACTAGCAGTTTTCTTTTGTTTGGCTCTTTGATTTGTCTTAAATGTCTGTTCTAATAACTAGATTCTACTGTATTAGAAATATTAATTAAAAAAAGTATAGATCACTATAATATATTTTTAAAATGTCAACATTTAATCCCATGAGATACTCTCAATATTTTTCTAAAAGCATATTCCCAGGTTACTTAATTTCAATAGGCAATTTATTGTAGTTGCTTTTTAAGTATTTAAAAAGGATATGAAAATGTTTTCCCTAGGGAACTACCAGCAAGTTCCAGTCACAGCATAAATCAATATATACAGAAAAATTTAGTAATTTTTTAAATGTAATATAGCTATAAAGATAAAATATTCAGAATGTCAAACAGGTGACTAGTTGAATATGAAGAAATCAGTATATCTCTAATGACTATAGCTCTAATTATTCTGTTTTGTATTTATATTAAAGGAAAATTCTTAACCTCAACAGGTGATCACATTGCAGTGAAGAATCTACCCATGAATAGTATATAAGCATCTTAAAAATACTGGATTTGCGAGTTTAATTGGAATATAGGAGTTAAATTTCAGATTACTATGGAGGCCCAGATGCTTTATATTTTTTTAATAAGCCACAGCTGCAATTTGTTTAATGTTATTTAATAGTTATGATCTAGATCAGTGTTTCCCAACCTTTTTGATGTCACGGACCCCCTGTAGCGAATGTTAATTCACCACGGCCCTCATAAAATCCAAAATGGACATTTTTTTTTTATTTTACATATCATAAAGATGAAGTAATAAATTACAATTTTACAACACTAAATGTGTCATTTATTGTCATAAATGACACATTTAGTGTTGTAAAATTGTTATAAATGGAGATATTCAGAAGAATATGAACATATCAATTAGGCCAGGTGTGAACAACATAAGATAAAGTTTAATGAAAATAAACTATCCTGCGGATCCCCTTTGAATTACTCGCGGACCACAGTTTGGGAAACACTGATATAGATTATCTGTTGAGGTGAAGCGTATATATTTAGTTTTTTTTTCATTCATATTAATTTTAAAGCCATTTATCTAAACCACGTATCATGGTTGATCATCATGTAGCTTTCTCAGTGAGAGGGTGCAGCACCATGTCCTTCCAGTTCTCTCTGTTGGTGGCTTTCCTTTTTGTTTCTGCACATGGTTGATCAGAATTTCTAATTTTTCAAGGATGGTTTCAGTATGTATATTGCCATGTTATCAGTGAACAATAATTCCCCCCCCCCCCCAAAATGCTAAATAAACATCCACAGATCATTAATACATATTAAATAGGATATGTCCTAACCAAACCTTGTGGGACTGTATTTTATTTTTCTTGAGCTATTGAATATAGCTGATATATCTTATTTAAATAAGATTTGAACAGATCATTAACACCTAATATTGTCATTTTGAGGAGTAAGTCATGGTGCATATGGTTGAATGCTCTAGATATATCAACATAAAGTGCTATTGCATACATTCCCTCTTTATTCCACTATAAATTTTGTGGAAATCAAACAGCCAATATTGTATCTGGATCTGAACTCCATACCAATTAATGCATAAAAAGATAATGGAACTTTTTTTTAAGTTCTGCAATTTCTGTTACCTCAAATGAAAAAGCCTGAAGCAACTTAAGTGTTCTATATTTGTGTTCCAAAGACATTATTTGTAATGTGTAAAGAACTTTCTTTTAATTATCTAATTTTGACATTTATATTATCCCCCCCCCCCCTTTTTTTTTTTTTAAAAATCTGAATACAGTTTTACCCCATCTTCATTTACTGCATATAGATACATCATTCTTAATCCACAGATGATTCACTTTGTCCTGTCTGTAGAATCACCATTGATGGTAATTCTACAGACACACTGATAGCCCTCTGGGAATTCATTTTTTTTTTTAATATGTTACCTTAACTAACCAACCTGTTCTTTGCTTGCATCTTTCATACAAGAAATAAATTTTGTTAGGAAATAAAGGAAAAAATAAAGTAAGCAAAAGAAAACTTTAGCAAAAGTTTAAGTAATTTTAAACACTAAATTGTACGGATTCTTCCTATGCTTAATATTTTTCTTATAATTTTTTTAGTTATTCTGTAATCCAGTGGTTGAAGGTCCCTTTTTTCCAGTAATTTTTTGATATTGCAAGTTGCTATCTATGTGTTTTAATCATTGTGTGGTAGTTTAATTTCTTATTTCTCAAATTATGTGACACCTCCAAGGAGTCCAAAGACTCATCAAAGGAGGGCACCTAATCTTCAACTATCTCCACCACTACAGCAAACCGCATAATCTACACCACCTCCATCTGCTGCCACTAGTATTTTCACGAGCAATCACAAACATCCACGTCCATGTCTGGATTCAAACCCATAGCCTTTTTGCTGGAGAGCAGATACACTAACCACTCAGCCAACCAGACTGGTGTATTATAATTTATGCTAATTTTAATGTTTTCATTATTAACAGCACAGCTCATAATCAGGTAATGATAGATGCAATAGTATAAGCTGTTATATTGCTAAAATAGATTGCAGAGGATGTCTCGTGCATGCAAGAAAATGCGGAGATTATATTTTTATATTCAATTTTGCTATTCTCATATAATTCAAATTTATATTGCCCATTAATATACCATTATTGTGTCTTAAGGTCTGTACGACATTATTTCACTCAGAAATATCAACTGGGCCATTGAGCATGGTATGTAGCACATTGAGTATATTCATTGTGATAAGTCATCGGTTTTAGCACTGTATATATGATTCCAGTTTATGAAGATAAAGTATTTTTCCAAGTGTACAGAAATTAATCTGCCTGGACTGATTATAATCCAAAGTCATAATGTATTTAACAAAAAAGTATCAATTTCAAGTTGTTTGATCCATATTTCACTTAAAGCTTGTGTGTTTAAAAAAGCGAAATGAAAGTAAATTATCAGTGACGATGTCGGAATTTTAGAAAGTTGAGGCGTTTAAATAGGCATATGGAAGAAAAGAATATTAAGCAGCAAAATAAACAAAGCACAGAACCAGGTAAGTCAGTAAGAGTAACGAAAGTCGGGTAAGTAACGTTCATAAAAAGGATGTTATTTGGTATGGTGACTCGCAAAACATGCTGTTGATGAGCATGTTATAACTTAGATTTTCCAGCAAAAATTAAAAATATATCTCAGGCAATTCAAAAACAGAAAAGTAAAGGATCATAATTGCAGTAGGTACATACAACTCTGATAAGTTCAGTATGAGAGAGGACATGAAAGTGTTATTGGAAGAGGTGAGTGAGAAAGTAAAAATATTAAGTATATTACCTGTATGATAAAAAATGAATTAACTATGATGGCAAATGATTTGATGCGTAGGCTGCAGAAGGAATGGATGCATGTTTTTGAATGTGTGGAATGAGTTTAAGAGAAGATTAGATTAAGAGGAATGACTTATATCTGTGTTTGGTATCAGGAGTCTTGAAAAACTGATACTGGTATGAGACCTAACAGAGAGTCAGGGGAAACTATATAATAGGAGGAATGGTGAGAATGTGTCTAAGAGTGACAATTATAACTATGCTGATAATGACCATTCCCATTATCATGGAAATGATTACAAGGAGAGAATGATTCCAGCTTTGTTCGTGCGGTTCAGATACATCAACCATGTGCAAAGATTTCCACATGTATAAGGCACTAAAGAAGAATAGATCTGCAAGTTGTCCAACTGTGTCATGCAGACTGCAGTCAAGAGAACATGCAGGTAGATTATCATGTCTATACACAAATGCTAGGAGTATCAGAAACAAAAGGGTAGAGTGGGTTGCCTTGGTCATTATGTTGGGACTTCAGATTATAGGCATTTGTGAGACCTGGTTATCAGAATCATAGTAACTGATATTGAGTGTATAGGGTACAATATTTTTAGGAAGGATAGATGGGAGGAGGAGGAGGAATGCTGCTAATATCAGATGTCTTCAGACTTATGATAGTAGTAGTATACTAATAACAGTATTTCATGTGGCAGTGAATTTGAAGCCATCTGATGTGAGGTGGAATCTAACAAGATCAATTACATAGTGGGGTGTTTTTACAGACCTGGTAGATGTTTTGCTAATGATGAAAAAAATGCATCACCAAATAGACGTGAGTGCAAAAAGAATAATTATCCAAATATTGATTGTGTAGCAGTGAAATCTCATGAGAATGAAACTAGAATTTGAATTGAACTTCCCCAAGCAGCATGTGACAGAAGGAACTTGGCCAAAGAGTGTTAATTTGATTATAGTGTCAGAGGGTGTTTCAGTTAAAGACTTAACTATTCTGCCTCTGATTGATGATCATGCGATCCTCACTTAGGAAGTGACTAAGTTTATGAATGTTCCATTCAGAAAAGGTTACATGTCGAACTACAAAGCAGGAAATTATGACCACCTGAGGAGTATGAGTTCAGTGGAATGATATAGATTGCTGGATGGGAAGAATATCAACTGCATGCAAGCATTTAAAAAATACTTAAATGATGCAATATCAAAATGTGTCTCAAGTTCTAAGAATAAATAGTATAGGAGTCAAATTTTATGTGTAATCTTGTTAAGCAAGAGATTCATAAGAAAAGGATGTGGAAGGAATGTTGTGTGCATAAGGATGGCGTCTGTTATGAAAATCATAAGCAGCAGGCTAGAAAAGTCAAGATTGTACAGAAAGCAAAGTCTTGATATGAAAAGAAACTGGCTCTGTAAGCTAAAGATAATCCACAAAAATTCTATTGATATGTTGCAAGTAAAAGAAAATGAATATGAAAGAATAACTTCTGAATGCAGATGGTGTTGAGGGTGACAGATGCAGAAGAGGTCGTTCAACTATTGGTGCCTATTTTGCTAAAAGCTATCAATCTGGTGTGTGTAGCATTGAGTTCATTGCTACCTCTTCACTGAATGAAGAAACTTAGGTGTGTAGAGGAGGTATTTTATTTCGTATGGTGATTCAACGGCCGTGAGCCCCTATTACGGGGAGGTACAGCACCACCTCAATCTCCTCTATTTTTTATCCAGGCTTGGGACTGGCATAGCTGACAATTCAGACCTATGGCTGGAGGGATCGTCTTAGGTATTCCCAACTGTATCCGTGTGTGTGTGTTCACGGGGCCGATTTGCCTGTTTGCTGGTTGAAAAACCTTGCTGTCCAAGACTGGCTATGGCTGTGGAAGATCCTTAAGCTCCTCACGTCGCCGACGAGCATCGAACCAGGACACTCCTTCCCCGGGCATATGGTTGCGAAGCGCAAAGCCACTAGGATAACCGTGCAGACAGAAGAGGTATTAGAATTGTTACCAAACTGAATAAGAATTCAGCAATATGAACTATTGGGATATCACCATTGGTGTTAAGAGTGGAATAGCCAGTTCAGCTGAACTGGCTATTCCTTTGACCAGGTTATATGATTTGAGTCTCAGAACAGGAAAGATTTCACAAGAATGGAAAAAAATGTATGGAAATCCCATTGCACAATGGTGATACAAAGATTGATTGATTTATAAACTATCAATCAGTATTTCAGGAGTGGTGGTGAAGATTTTTGAAAAAAATTGGTTAAGGCTTGCATTCAGAAATGGGTTGACAGTGAATCTCTTTACAATGAACAGCATGAATTTACTAAGGAAATCTCATGCTTGCTCATATTCTATAATGTTGAAAGTTTTTTATCTTGAGTTTATGATTTCTTGGTATCTTTAATGTATAATATACTTGGTTTTAATCCTTTTTCCCAAGGAAGCAAAACAATGTTTTGTGCGTGAAATATATTCACATCTGAATATGAGAACTTCTGCATTACTTCAACCTTGTTGTCTGGCTCCCACTGGTGAGACTTCAATAAAAGTCTAAACTGGTCTGGGTAGTAGCCCTTCTCATTATGCATAGCATCTTACACATCTGAAAGGGGAGGGTGTATAGGCTAATGACTTCATTTCACTTGAAATGAAGTCGTTATACAAGTAGCTTGGACATGATTATATTTCATGCACAAAACATTGTTTTGCTTCCATCAGAAAAAGGATTAAAACCAAGTATGTAATTTCTCTGTATCTTTAACGTATTCTATAATGTTGCCATTGAACCAGACAAGGGAAATGGATACACCATTATACTTCTGGATTTTGCTAAGGCTATTCAATAGAATACAGCATGGAAGACTGGTGTAAATTTGATAATGTGGGGTTTGGATTATTATCATGGGTAAGAGGATGGCTGACTAACAGATATCAAAAAGTGGTATATGGGGTATGTGAGTCTGCAAGATTTAAGGTAACTAGTGGTGGATCAGTCCATGGTCCACTGTTATTCAATCTGTACATTAATGATATTGGGAGGGATTTGACAGGCAACATATAGCTATTTGCTGATGATGCAAAGATGGGTAGGATAATCAAGAATGCTACTGATATGCAGTACTTGCAGAATGATTTGAATAGGTTGGAATTGTGGGCAAATGCAAAGTCATGCACTTTGGCCTGATTAGATATCCAATGTCGTATTGTATTGGTGGGATTATGCTAGAAGAAACTGATCAAGCTAGGGATCTCAGAGTGTTAGTAGATAGGAAGTTGAAGTTCAGGTGCCACATAGCAAAGATAGCAAATACAACTCAAAAGATAATTGCAATACTGAAATGAACATTCACATGTAAAGATAAGGATGTCATTTTTCCTCTTTACAAGGCCTTGATAAGACCGTATTTGCACTATTGTGCCTAGGTCTGGTTTCTGTTGTGATCTGATAGTGAAGAGAGTGCAAAGGAGAGTATTAAAAATGATATGATTACAAACATTAGCAAACAGGAGGAGGAAGTGGGATGATATGGTTGAGACAGCATTTCAGTTGATAGAATTTTTCATTTTATGGAAGGTGGGGAAAGGACAAGAGTGAATCCTTGAAATCTGAGAATGAATGCTGCTAAGAAGGGGGGGGTGCTGGATTGTTCGCTCATGGGTGGTGTGTGTGATCGGAATGGATTGCCATTGGATGCTATGTGTGCAAGCAGTGAATGAATAATTCAAGAATAAGTATGATAGCTGGTGCATGTATGTGGCCTCTCGTGATGAATCCCTGACTCCCTGGGGGCATCTTTTAATAATAATAGATTTCTGAGAAGTGTAACAATAAGTTATCAATTTGACCTTAATGATCTAATATTTGCATTCCTAGATGAATTTGTATCAGAAAACTATTAGTTGGGACTCAACTGTAAACTATAGTTTTAGGTATTTAAAGTGTTAAATTTATCTCCATATGAGTCGGCCTGTTTCAGCTGTTAATCTAGTTATGTTTGTTACTGCTTTCATTGTCTGGTGTGTTTAGCAGTACCACTTGTGCTGTCCTTTCTCATGAATAATTTACCATCTATTACCTACATGCTTAACTGTGCACCACTTGCTCTTGCTTTTTTTGAAGTTGCTTAAGTTTGTTCAGGTGGTTATTTATATAGATGAACACTAGCTTTATTTCATCAGACAGCTGTGAGCTTGAGTTTTTTTTTTTTTTGTCTCCAGCATCCTTTTTTAACATTTGTTTTAAATGTTATCTATGTTATTAGATGACTTATTCTATTTTCCTGTTCAGAGACTCTGTAGCTCAGTTGATATAGACAAAGCCCTTTGGTTGGAAAGACCAAAGGGTTTTGTCTAATTGATTCCCAAGTTCAGTTTCCATCCATGACATGAGGAACATTTTATTTGTTCTCCTTCAACTGGTTAACTCGCCTAAAAGTGAGTTAACCACTCCCACGGAGGTGGAGGGTTTTTCTCCTGGAAACTCAGGTTTTTTGTCCCTCAGAACAGGCAAACTGGCCCTGTGAACACGCACTTCTACAGACCCCCCCAACGTCAGGCTCTGCAACATGTTGGTTGGTATCTTGCACATAGTTACATCAGGTAAAAAGGCAGATCTCAAACGGATGGGATTAAGCACAAGAGGAAGAAGTCTGTGTTTTTCTGGTGGGTATTTTATGGACATCCTTGGTGACTTCCTTTTAATATTTTTGTGGGATTATAAATCTGGTGATTTTGTAAAGCTTAGACAACTTGGAGTAGTGGCATATACAAGGAAGGAAATTAGTGATTGTGGAAAACATTTCTAAGGTATTTGAAGGTGTGGAAAACAATTCTAGGGTATTTATCATACTGCATACCTAGGGTGAGAAGAATTTAAAAAACGTCAGGGTTAAATGGATAAGCAGAATAATCGAGCACAAACCGTGAAAGAAATTGTGGAGACTAAGCTGAGATGTGATCGACAAGCTCATGAGGCATAGGCAAGAAAGATGACATCTCAATGTGAATTCTTCCACAAGAATTCAGAGTGGAGATAAAGTATGATTGTTCCACTGAATAAAGATGGGTTCAAAACATAAAAATTACAGACCTATTACTATTGTAATAATGTAGTGTCTTCTATTACATATTTCTACTACCCTGCTTTATAGTTGAGAATAGTTGGCTGTCTTAACTATCGACTGCTGCCATATAGATATTTCTACTATATCTTATTTCTCATGCTCTACAGTCTAATGGATTTATTTGTTTTAATGACTGCACCAGTTAGACTGAGTATGAGAATATAAGATTTTTTGTATCAAAGACTAAGCAGATAGTTTATATTCTTAGTTTAAACTTTAAACTAGTCGTTGCTTAAATATAAATCATATAACTTCTATCTCGTGCAGTTTTTTTTTTAGTGCATTGACAGAATCAGTCCAATGTGTTGTTTCATCATCACGAATCATGGGCTCACTGCCTGTTGATGCCTGTTTCACTATCTTTATCCAGTGCACAGTGTCACTGGACAAAGCCACTTTCTATTAATTGTTCTGATCAGTTTTTGTACACCCATTCCACACCAGTCTTTTATATCATCTATCCATTCTCTGTATGGTCTACCTCTTCTGTTTAAACCATCCAAAATACCAAATATAAATGTCTTTATCTTCTGGTCCTCGCTCATTCTACAGATGTGTCCAAATAATTGCAGCTTCTGTTTTATAATCTTCTGCATTAGATTCTGTTTTGATTCTATCTTCTGATAGAGCTCTTCATTGGTGATTTTCTGTACCCATCCTATTCTTAGAATCTTCCTGTAACAAGTTCTTTCAAATGACAAAATTCTTTTTCTTGATTCCTTATTTTTATTACCCACGTTTCAGATCCGTACAGTACACCGCTGAAGGTGCATGTTTCCAATACTCTTAGTTTTGTTTGCAGACTGATCACTTTACTTTTCCAGATGTTATCCATGGCCTTCAGATTTGTTCTTCCCTTTGCAATCCTGATCTTTATTTCTTTTTTTACACATGTCAGTTTACTTCCCAAATATGTGAATTGTTCTACATTTTCTATATCATTTCCATCCACTTGTATCGTTTGTTTCATGTTCTTCTCACCAAATACCATTGTCTTTTTGTTTTTTCAAAGTTCATAATAAGTCCAAATCTCTTCCCTTCCTCATTTAACAATCTCAGTGTTTTTTGTAGTTCTCTTTCGTCGTCTTCAATAATAACAATGTCATCTGCAAATCCCAGATTGTTAATTCTCATTCCGTGTACAGATATTCCTTTGGCATCTTCTTTCATTTTATCCATTGTTTCTAAATGTGCGATGAAAATGCTTGGTGATATTGGATCCCCTTGTCTAGTACCTCCGCTTGTTCTAAACTATTTCCCCAAATCATCACCTATTCTAACTGCTGTAACTGCATTCTGGTAAACGTCTTTTAATATAGCTATTAGTTTTTTATCAATTCCATAGGATTCTAGAACTGCTAATGTCACTTTCTGGTCAATACTGTCAAATGCTTTCTGAAAGTCAACAAAGCAAGTATGTATGTTTTTGTTTTTTCTCCTAGCTTTCTCTGCTATTAACCTCATTGTCAATCTGTTGAATTGTAGTTCTATCCTTCCTAAATCCTGCTTGCTCGTCTGCAAGGTATGCTTCCAATTGTGTTCTCAATCTTTCTGTCAATATGATCATCATCACTTTACCAAGGTGACTTATCAAGGCAATTGTTCTATAATTTTTACATTCTAGCTTATTTCCTTTCTTGTATAATGTTACTAATATTGATTTCACCTACTCCTCTGGCATTTTCCCTTCTTTCCATACCATATTACATAGTTGGTGCATTTCTGTAACCATACTTTCACCACCATATTTAATCATTTCTCCAGTAATGTTATCGTTACCAGGACTCTTGTTGTGTTTTAGCCGTCCTATTGCTTTTTCTACCTCTCCTCTTAAAATGTCCATATCATGCTCATTACCTGGTGGTGATATCTGCTTCAATTCTTCAGTGAGTTACCGAATGCTATCTGAATCTAGTTTTTCTTCATATAACTCACTACAGTATCTTGTCCACTGCTGTACAATTTTTTCTTTATTCATCAATACTTTGCCCTTTTCATCTTTAATTGTGGTCTGTTTTGGTTGCCACTTTCTATTAATTGTTCTGATCATTTTGTATACCTCCCTTGTTTTATGCTCTCCATAGTACTGTTCTCTATTGTTGCATTGGGCTTCTAACCATTTCATTTTATCCATTCTGACTGCTTTTTTCAACTCATTACACTTTCTTCTATATTGCTCTTCTATTTGTTCTGATGTATCCCTTATCTTCAACATTCTTTTCTTCTGTACTAACTTCAGTGTTTCTTGTGTAATCCATTTTTTTCTTGATCTTCTCTTCTTCTGGTACTGTTTCTTCAACTGCATCTGCTATCGCTTTCATTACTCTTAAATTAGTTTTTTTTCTTTCTCCACACTTTTAAGTTTCTCTACTAACACTGTTCTGTACCTTCTTCCTATTTCTGCTTCACTTATTTGTGCTGTATCTCTTCTATTTTGTCTGTCAGATCTTTGTAGAATAAGTCAATATCCTCATCTGTGCTGTCAGATGTGAGTGCATATATCTGGACTATTGATATGTTGAATGGCTTTGCCTGAAATCTTGCTACTATGATTAGTTCATTTACTGGTTTGTAGCCTAACAGTGCCTCCCGAGCTCTTTTGCTGAGAAGGAAGCCAACTCCTGCTTTGTGCATGGTGTCATGTCCTGACCATATTACTTCGCATCCATTGATCTCTCCAGATGATGTCCATCTCATCTCTGCCAATCCTAGTATATCCCACCGATATCTCCTCATTTCCTCACGAAGTAGTTCTAATTTTCCTGACATCCAGAGTGTCTGCACATTCCATGTTCCTATTGATAACAGTTCTGTTAGTTTCAGTTTCTGTTTCCTTTCGGTATCCCACTTTTCGATATCCAACCCCGATCGCTCGATTGGTATCACGGGCCTTGTTTATCCTGGCGACGCCCGAGCTTGCATGTTGTAGCTGTTGGTTGTATAGGCATCAGATAACAATCGTGTTTTTTCTTTACATGGTGTTTAATGTGTTGTTTACAAACCATTTAAGTCAAAGAAATATGTACAGAGTGAGTTAGATTCATATCTATACATAATGTCATTACAGTTCCCTTGTTAGTGTCAGTTCTAATCTAACCTTAGTTCAAAGCTAATTCTCATCACCATCAAATTCCTGCCATATACCCTCAATGGGTGTACAGTGCCAATTCTCAATCTAGCATATTATTAACCGAATATAAGACATATCTTTGGTTAAGCCTAATTCATCATTAATATACATTATCTCATAAACATAGATGCTTGACATACATTCTTGTTCAGTATTACAACTACTACGTTAACTTTTTTGTTCACATATTATTCTTGTCTTTCTTTCCGCTTGCTGACATGTTCTTGTTTATCTGCTAAAAATTCTTCCTTGTCAGGGTTGTCGACTATGCCTTGCCTTACAGAACCCTAAACATGGTGGCAATGTACCATCTCCTTCCCTTTGAGACGAATTTCACAATATTTCTTGCATGGCGATATAGCCAGGTAGAAGACTCTGAATCCTCAACACTTCTCTTTAGATTTCTGGCAGCGATTCTTAGCATTGATGGGGACTCAGGTAAGAGAAGGCCTAAAAAAAAATCCTAAGACAAAATTCATTTGTGCAACTTCCCTTATGTAGGTCCTGACCGCTGTTGTGCAGATCTCTTGAAATTGGTTGCACTGATGTCATTCTTCGCACGTCTTTGGAATTCTTTATTCATGGCAACTATGGTCATGTATTAACCTTTGGACATGACATCATCATGTCCAGGCATCCATCAAGCTGGCATGTAATCGGTGTCTAGAAAAAGGACCGTTTTCCTTTTCCAGGGTAAACTGAATCCTGTGGTGTTGATTGTTTAAGCATGTTGAGAAATTGTGGAATGTATCCAGGCCATGTGGCCAAATAGCAATAGAGGGAAGCAAATGTCAACTAATGCAGTAATTGTGGAACTACATCCTTGGTCTCACATGCAAGCAAAATTCTTCTCTATATTATTTAAGAAAGACTTAATATATCGAACAACAACTTCATGCAGAACAGGCATATTTTAGAAAAGGATGTGGAACAAGAGATCAAATTTCTATTCCAAGGCACTTGGTTGAAAAGGCTCAAGAATTTAATATTCTCTTGTATATGTGCTTCATTGATTATGCCAAAAGCATAGACTATTGGGTGGAGAATACTGTGGAAATGTGGAAAATACCAAATAAAATGGGCATCCCAGAACATTTGATACACCTTTTTAAAACAACTGAGAGGAATCAGGCTGTGGTGAAGATGTATGGGAAAAAATCTAAGTGGTTCAATGTTGAGAAAGGCACTTAATAGATATGATAGTTGTTTCTCATTTGGTGGCAAAAAGATAATCTTAAGTATGCTGATGATACCATTCTTATTGTCAGCAAAGAACTGGAGTCCCTCATTAAAGGTTGAATGGAAAAGCCTGAAATATGGTTTATGAATTAATAGTGATAAAACAAAATACCTGGCCATATATGAAAATGACAGTTTCACCCACAAACATAGACTTCAAGAAGGTGAATGAATTCATTTACCTTGGAGCTCTAATAAGTGCCAAGAGTAGATGTCATCCAGAAATTAAAAGAATTACCATGGTGAGGTCATCAATCATGCAGTTGCAGAATATGGAAAACATTTCTATCACCACAAAATTAAGACTGGTCAATAGCTTGGTGTTTGCGATTTTCATTTATGATGCTGAATCTTGGACTCTCAACAAAAAATATGGACAAGATAAATAGCTTTGAGATGTGGTGCTGGAGGAGGATGTTGAGAGTCCTGGATAGACAAAAGGCCTAATGAAAGTATGTCAACTAAAAATCAAGATCCTGGCCTGGTTCCCACAGATGAGACCTCAGTGGTAGAAACTGGCCTGGGTAGTGGCCCTTCCCATTATGCACAGCATATACACCCCCCCAAAAGGGGGGGGATGCTTAGTATTATGAGATGTATACGAAGGCAAGTGATATGAAGTCATTAGCCTCTATACAAGTAACTCAGACATGAATTTATTTCGCGTGCAAAACATTGTTTTGCTTCCTTTGGAAAAAGGATTAAAACCAAGTATATAATTTCTTGGTATCTTTAATGTATAATAAACTCAAGGTAAAAAAACTTTCTATATTTACACATGCAGTCTTAACTTTCTACTGCTATGCAAAACAATGCTGGATCTATTCAGTATTTTTCCTTCACCAGAAGTTGAAGTCATTCTTATGCTCTTTACTCTTGATAAATTGGCTAATTTGTAATTAAGCAATCTCAATCATTACTGATTATCACAAAAACTGCATCATTATTGCAGTGAAAGTGGTCCTAATTTAACAGTATTAATGATGTCATCTGATCCTCAGGAGTAGCGTTCACTGAAAGACTAATTGTCCCAAGAAGGGAAAGAGCATGATGCAGCATAGTTAATAATTGTTCAAATTCTTTAATTTTGCATTTAATTAGTTTCTGTACGTTAAAATGTTTTGGAGTAGATATAGTATGGTTGTAATGTGCTATATTTGTATGTTATCCTTTCTGTTAAGTAGATTTGCTTGCCTTTTGAGGACAGTAGGTATACCTACTGTCCTCAAAGTTAAGTTAAGCCTTAACTTTGAGTTAAGAAAGTTAAGACTGCAAGTGTAAATATAGTTTTTTTTTTACCTTGAGTTTATTATACATTAAAGATACCAAGAAATTATATACTTGGTTTTTTAATCCTTTTTCCAAATGAAGCAAAATGATGTTTTGCATAGATTCATGTCTGAGCTACTCTATGACCAGCCAGATATGGGTTTGAAACCCACTTTGGGCATGGATGTTTGTGAAAGTCCAGGTGAAATATTTCTTATTTTAGAGACCTGAGATGATTTCTTCAGAGAAGTCATATTATCTGACATCCTTCACTTCCTGTGGTATTAATGTACTATAGGTTTTCAGCCTTCCATGGTTAGGAATTCACAAAAAAAAAAAGCTGAAAAAATTTATCATGCTTCTATTATAATTATTTATTAAAATATCTTGTGGCAATGTTTTCTGGTATTGTAATGCTCGACTGCCAGAAATGACATTATAATTTCATTCTAGTTGTTCACAAGCATTTTTTTTTTTTAGCCATCTCCTGAGTTTGTCACTCTGGTACAGGTAAGTTTTTCCTATAAACTTTAGTGTTTAATTCTTCCTCTTGGAAAAAATTGACTGTAGAACTTGCTGTTTCAGACAGCAGTATGAGAGTTGATGTTTAACAATTGAGGTGATGGTGGCAGTTGTCTCTTATACTTCTGCCTCCATGCCTTAAATCATTTAATAAGAAACGTACGTCAGCGGCGCGCAGGACTTCTACTACTACACGAAAGGCTGGCTCAGCGTTAGATTTTTCGCAATGGATGCGTTGCGGAAACTGCTACATGTATGCACCGAAAAATGTGAAGGATCTGTGGTCGGTCTGGCAAAATGAAAAGAAAGAAAATGTCGACGTATGTGAGAAGTGTCGGGATAGGCTGGAGCGTTTAGGAATGAAGCTGACATCGGGACCGTAGCGGAAGAACTTCGGCGGGAGTTTATGAAAATGAAAAATGACCTTCATCTTCTTCATGAGGAAGTGGAAGTGATCGGTAAGGAGATACTGGAAGTTAAAGCTGAGTTTAATGTGTTAAACAGAGAAATTAGGACTATAGAGATTACTTTAGCTGAAGTAACTAGAACAGGATTACATATGGGTGAGTCTTTGGTGAATGATTCAGTAATAAATAGTATGGGAGTGATTGGGAGTCAACATAATAAAACCACAAGTAGCCAAGAAGAAATGAGATGTAGTGAGAGTGGGGGGGTAAGTAATAGAGAGTTGAGTAATGAAGCTGGGAGAGTCATGCTGAATAGTGTAGAGAATGAGTCCATGAGTGTGAACTTGAATGAAGTTAATAGTGGTAAAATATATGGTGATTCTATGATTAACAGTATGGAGAGTGGTATGCATGAGGAGTGCTTGGCTGATGGTACAATAGAAAGAGTGGCTTTAGCAATAAAGAGAGGGCATGAAACAGACAAGATGATAGTTATGGTGGGTACGAATGACCTGAGAGGTAGTATAAATCGGGTAGGAAAAGATTTAAGAACATTATTAGATATTGTGAAGAGGAAAAGTGTCAATGGGAGAATAGTGTGTGCTGCCTCGTTTTGACAATTACGAGTTAAGTAGATGAGCAATGATAATGAATGATATGATTGCAAGAATGTGCAGAAAAAGAGGTCTGGAGTTTGTTGATGTTTGGAGTGTGTTTGAAGGAAAAAGGCAGTTGTATGCTAGAGATGGACTGCATCTTAACATGGAAGGACATAAGAGATTGAAGAAGTTATTGTTTTCTGAACAGGTTGAAGTTATTGGGCAGGGAAACTAATATTGAAAAGGTTGAGTGTAAGAGAGAGAAACTTTAGCACTGATTGTGTATTTATTGATCCTTATAGGCAGAATAAATTGCAGAAGAGGGGGAAAAAAATCGGCATAGGACTACGGTAGTTAGTGACTTATATATCAGTTCTAAAGCCGGTACAAGATCTAGAGGGAATCTGCAATTTTTGTATACCAATGCTAGAAGCATTAGAAATAAGAGAGAAGAATTTTTGGCATTAGTCAGTGAAATCTCACCAAAAGTTGTAGGCATTAGTGAAACTTGGCTGTCAGCAGAAGATGTGGTCACTGGAATTGAATGTGATGGGTACAGTATTTTCAGGGAAGATAGAGAAGATAGAACAGGAGGAGGAGTACTGTTGATGATAGCTGATGTGTTGCAGCCAAAGAAAGTAGTATATCATGATGATAGACATGTGAATGAGAGTTCATTTGAGGCAGTCTGGTGCGAAATAGTGACCAACGCAACCAAATATACAGTTGGATGCTGCTATAGGCCAGGGAGTACAGGGGGAGATATTGAATTCATGCATCAGCAACTTAGTGCAATGAGTGAAGGCTTAGTGATTATTATGGGGGATTTTAATTATGGTGATATCAATTGGAAGGAGGAAATATCACGTAGCAAAAAGGAAATGGAGTTCATACATCTGCTACGAGATAATTACTTGAAACAGCACGTAACTGAAGGGACACGTGGTGTGAGAGTGTTGGACCTGGTTATTGGTTCAGAGGTTATATGCTTAAGTAAGGTGACCTCGTTACCTCCAGTTGGTGAAAGCGATCATGTGGTATTGACTTGGGAGGTTGCAAAATCTGTGGATTTTTCTATTAAGAAGGGGTATGTACGAAACTACAGGTTAGGCAATTATAACAAGCTTCGGAGTGAGCTTGCAGCCATCCCATGGCAGAACATATTGCAAGGGAAAGATGTTAGCAGTGCTTGGGATAAAATCAGCGGGTATCTGAGGAAAGCAATATCAGATTGTGTCCCCATGGTCAGGAGGTCAAACAAGGCAGGCATTAGATGGATGAGCAGTAGTATCAAGCTTGAACTACAAAAGAAGAAAATGTTATGGAGAATTTACAAGGAGAAGGGCGATCAGGACACCCATGAGCAGTACAAGGCTCAAGCTAGGAAGGTTACCAGCATAGTAAGAAAAGCTAAATCAGATTATGAGAAGACCTTAGCCAAAGAGATCAAGGGTAATCCCAAAGAGTTCTTCCGCTATGTGGCAAGTAAGAGGAAGAATGACTTCGGAAGGATAACCTTAGTGGGTGCTGATGGTATTGAGGTGACAAAATCAGATGTAATAGTCGAGTTACTGAGTGATCACTTCTCAAAAGTCTATCACCCAAGTGAGGATATCTCTATACCTATAGCAATACCTAATGTGAGAATTGAAGCTAAAGAATCAGAGGTATTAAATATATTGCGAAACTTAAATGCAAACACTGCGGTAGGCTTAGATGGAATATCAGCTCGGGTGTTGCGTGAATGTGCAAATGAATTGTCAACCCCTCTTACCTGGATATTTAATTTAAGTTTGAACTCTGGTATGGTCCCTAGGGAGTGGAAGTTAGGCAAAGTGGTTCCTTTGCATAAGGGTGGCTCTAAAACTGCAGTATTGAATTACAGACCAATCACCATCTCAGGAGTAGTGGTAAAAGTATTGGAAAAGTTGGTTAAAGACAAAATTCAAGAATGGGTGGATCAGGATATGATACTCTATAGAGGCCAACATGGTTTTGTTAAAGGTAGATCCTGCCTTAGCAATCTATGAACTATCCATAATAGAATAACATCAGAGTTGGACAAGGGAACTGGCTACACAGTGGTACTTCTGGATTTTGCTAAGGCTTTTGACAGGATACCCCATAGAACACTGTTACGCAAATTGGAGCAGATGGGAATGGATATTAAATTGGTGATATGGATAGGAGAATGGTTCAGGGAGAGATACCATAAGGTGGTGTATGGAGGAGCCGAGTCCAGAATGAGGCAGGTGACCAGTGGTGTGCCTCAGGGCTCTGTGCTTGGGCCAATGTTGTTTAATTTGTATATAAATGATATAGGAAACGGCTTAAAGGGAGATATTCAGTTGTTTGCTGATGATGCAAAGTTGTGTAGTGCAATAAAAAATCAAGCTGATATTGAAAGTTTGCAGGAGGATTTAAATAAGCTGGTAAAATGGGCAAAAGAAAATGGATGTCAGTTCAATGTGGAAAAGTGTAAAGTCTTGCATTTTGGGATTAAAAGATTACCAGCTGTGTACTACATCGATGGAAAGGTACTCCAAGAGATTGATGAGGCTAGGGACTTAGGGGTATTGGTAGATAAGGAGATGAAGTTCAGAGGACACATTGCTAAGGTGTCCAAGATTGCACATAGGATTACTTGGTTGTTGAGGAACACACTGACATCCAGAGATAAAGAGGTTATTATTCCCCTTTATAAAGCATTGATACTTCCACATTTGGATTACTGTGCTCAGGTCTGGTCACCTGGATTCCTTGGAGATGAGGAGGCTGTGGAGAGGGTTCAGAGAAGAGTGACCAAGTTGGTGAGTGATATAAAAAATGCTCCCTACATTGATAGATTGAGAGCTTGTGGATTGCAGAGATTGGTTGATAGGCGAAGAAGAGGGGATATGATAGAAACATTCAAATTACTAAAAGGTTTTTATAGGATTGATGCAGGGGAAATGTTTCAGCTGTGTGATAGTGATGGAAGAACAAGAGGTCATCTCTGGAAATTAAAGAAGAGTGTGGTTAACAAAGGTGTCAGAACAAGGTTTTTTGCCTGGAGGGTGGTGAATGAGTGGAATTCATTGCCTGACTTTGTTGTGAGCTCTTCATCTGTAAATGAATTCAAGAAGAGATATGACAGATATTGTTTTGCTAGCTTGGGTCTCCCACGATGAGTCTACTGACTCCATGGAGATACCCGTAATAATAATAATAACATGAACTAATCTCTTGGTTGTGATTAGTTGGAGACTGGTTGTCTGCTTATTTTTAAAGATTAAAGCTGAGAGTTTTGTCTACTCCCTTTCGAAAATAGGCATTGCTTGGTTCTTAATTTATTTCATAATTATTAGTTATCCTCCAAGGTTAATTGTTCATAATATATTACTGTAGGCTTTTTAAACAGGAATACCTGTGGAAATGTTGCAAATTAGCTAGATCTAACTCTGAACAATTTAAAATTGGAGCAATTATTTTCCCAGATAAATGTAAGAATAATTGCTCCTCTCCTTCAGAATAATTATTTTAAAAATCTTCATTTCACTGAAAGTGAAATCATAGCCTTTAAAGATATCAATTCAGTTTGTGTTCCTATTTATTGGATACAATAACTTGAAGAAATTGTGACTATTGCTTCTGTTTTAAAAATCCCTAAAATACTGTAAACTGATTTAGCATAATTAGCAAAAACTTCTTGTACTATATTTTGCTACAGTAACAGTTTTATGCACAGACAAGAGCCGCATCAAAGATCAACCATCCTGCTTATTCATAAGGAATTTCTATGTGGATTCCAAAGAATTGAATAAATTTTAGACAAGTTCTTCTGTCTTGGCTTGTGTGAAGCTTGATTTATTAATCCACCCTCCATTGATTTGATACTCATGAGAAGTTCATTCAACTGACAACATATTCCATTCACCGACAGTTCTCCATGTAAAAATTTACTCCTACACCCTTATTCACCACACTCTTGCATAACATCCAAGGGATGTCCTCTGGTTTTCATCTCTTGCCTTTTTTATAATCCCATCTGGATTAATCCAATAAAGTCCCTTACTAACTGAAATATCTATCATATTGCCTCTTTTATTCCTATTCACCAAATTCTGCAATCTAAATTTTTTTTCAACCTCTCACTATAGCTAGCATTCCAGAGTCCTGATATTACCTTAGTTGCTCTTCTCTGGACCTCTCCAATGTTTCCACGTTACAATGAAAATCAGGTGACCAAATCTGACCACAAATAGTCCAGGTGTGGTCTGACCAGCACTTTATACAGTAGTATAACCACCTCCTCTCTACATGAGTACTTCATGTCATTATGTGCAGTCTTTGAAACATGCCCTCTAAACTCTGTCACTCTAGAAACTCATCCACTTCCTGCAGTACAGCACCATCAATAGAGTGCACGGCCTATATTTCTGCATTCCAAAATGTAATATCTTGCACTTATTAATATTAAAACTACAACCCCACTCCTTTGTCCAATTCAATCTATTCAAATCTTCCTGAAGGGGATAAACATCAGTGCTGTTTATAATTCTCAACTTTGCATCATCAGCAAACTGAAGATCCCCTGTCTGTCCATATGATATTTACAAACAAGTTAAACAGCAAAGCCCAAGAACAGAACCCAGGGACATGCCACTGGTTGCCCTTTTTTGAGATACTGCTCCATCATACACAACTTTGCTGGTATCATTCAGAGAGCCAATATCTCTGATCTATCATCTGCAGCTTTTACACCAATTTCTGGTAATCTATCAAACTCTTGCAAAATCCAAGAATATTACTATACGATTCTCCTTTATCTAACATAGCTGTCACCTTATCATGAAAATATAATTAAATTCTTAAAACAAATATTAAAACTGCAATTCCTTAGGAGCCTTACCTACTGCAAGACTCGTTATATAACCAGGTCAAGGGCATAGTTAATTGTTGTGCACATTCCTTAAGAATACATAGTGATGTCATCCATTCGCAGTCTTAACATCTAACCCTTTCACTTCCAATTCTCCTGTTACTTGCCTCCCATCTATATACTGTACATCATCATTTACTCCAGTATGATATATGATGATAAAGTGCTCATTCAATAATTCCACTATATCTTTGGAATTGTTACTCTGCTGCCATAATTCTTGCTTTCTATATAGCATAGAATTCCATTTTTACCTTGTCCTTACCAGCCAATTTCCTCTTATACTACTGTGCTTGCCTTCTTATCTTGCACTTTATAATCTTTATGGATCTGATTGTCACCAACTGTCTTGTACCTCCTTTATTTACTCATTTAACCCTTGGTAGGTATGCAGTTATACATTGCTTATCAGATACTGGAGACATGGAAATTCTTCAGATATTGAATTGCCATGCACTGGCGGCAACATTTCTGCTCAGCTCATCTATTCCACATATACAGATATGTGGAAATGTATCTGTTTTGTTAATAACCTTGTTTCACAGCTTCCCAAACAAGTACTTCATGATCACTCTCATTGGCTGGTGGCAGTATCAGTACCTCATTAACAATTACATCTTGAAGTTATCATTGAATCCAAAACACTAACAATGACTTAAATCCAGTTAGGATTAATTGTAGTACTAATAACAATATTTCATGTGACAGTGAATTTGAAGCCATGTGGTGTAGCCAGATATTTCTCCTTCAGATATAACTCAACGCTTGCTTCTTGTTCCTATGCACAGTCTCCTCCTTTCATATTATGAATTATCACCAATACGTTTATAAATAGTGGCTGTAGCAAAAAGCATTTGTTTACAATCTAGCTCTGCTTACCAGACCAACTTTTCTTCCTTTTTCATTCCATTTACATCTATCTCTTTGGTACAGCTTTTGCCTTTCTTCTTAACCTTTTATCAACACTACTCTAGGTGTTGCAATCTTTCATATGGGTCAGGCAAAAAGAAATAGATTAACCCTCAGCTTATATAGTGTTTCATCTGTGCATGAATAATTCCATTAACCCAAAGATTTTTATATAACATGCTTTATTGTTCTGCCTTTTAATGTCTCTTGCTACATTATTTTGAAGAAAGGAGGTATGTACCAATAAATTAGATGCTAAGAAATTATATTCCTGGTTTAATCCTTTATCCAAGTGTAAGCAAACAGTAAAAACTAGAGTAGATATTTTGTGAAGAAAATGAGCAATGTAAATACTGTTAGAAATTTTAAGATTTATAGGTCAAGCACAGGTAACTCTTCCCTTTTCTCTTTCTTTGAATCCTAAAGAATGAAGCTCAAACTATAGGAATTAAATGTTTACTATAAATCTACAATAATCTGAGTAGAATTAGTTGCTGAATTTCTGTATCTTGCACTATTAGTACCAAGAACACTTATTCCTGATGCTTCCAGCATTACTGTTTGCATGTGACAGCTAACTACCCAATCTGAATCTTGAACCAAATCTCTTATTTCCACAGCTGCTTTTCTTCGACAAAACTGGTCTTGCATTTCCTGGGATCATCCTTAACAAGCTGCTATCTCTTCCTGTTATTACACTTGCAATTTCTACTACCTAATGGACATTTTCATGTACTCACCTAGAGATGTAGTTTTTTCTGATAAATTCATTCTCTTTTGCCAAGCTCTCCAAATGTCTGACTTCAAAAACCTTTCAAGTGCTATCCATCTTGCAAGTGTAAATCCTTTGGACAGTCATCCAATACATCTCAACCCTCATATGTGAGCAGTCTCAAGACATAACAGTTTGTGTGGGCAGGGATCAGAGAATAAAATAATTGATTAGTGTTTCTTGAAGAGTGGAATGTATCGGGGAAAATGGTATGGAGAAAGAAGACTGTTTTTAAAGGATAAAAGTACATGAAATGAAGAGAATCTGATTTGTCAGGTGCTGAACAGTATATTTGACTTCCTAACTCATTTGCAATCAGTTTTTTTCTCTCTCTCCTCAGCTTACTGTTATACTATGGAAGCATTCTCAGTCTTTATCCTATGTTCTTTATTTGCATTGTCTAACAACTTGCATATCATACATCTCTCCTTTCATTATTTCCAACCAACATATCTGCTTGTTGCTTATCTCTTGAATTTTTTCATTGAGCAAATTATCATTGCTTATCCATTATATCCCTCTGGAATCACCATATCATATCCTTTCAGTTAAATTTGCAAACACATTTTATCTCCTTTCTAGCTATTTGCCAAACACTCATCCTAAAGTTTCAACATTGTGTTAGACTTCTATTTTCATTTCTTTCTCATGCTCTCAACCTCTTTCATACTGCTATCACCACTTTGCTTCATCACCTCCATTTTTTTGTTCCCATTCAGAACAGGTTGGTTGTCAACTTAAGTACATTAATATTGTTGATGGGCAGAGTTCAAGAAATTTCTTTATATTTGATTTTAAAGACCTGTGTATTCCTTGGGAAATGCATAAGAGCAGTGCTTCCCAAACTTCTGGATTCTAGGGGGATCCCCTTTGGAAAAATTAAAACATTTCGGGGGGGGGGGGGGCATTGAAAAAAATCCTGATATAGACATTTTATTGTATTTATATTCAATACAAAACATATACAGCAAATATTGCAAAAATCTAATGCAAATATTACATTTTTAGCATCTTGCATACACATTTGGCATGACACATCTCATTTTTATATAGATATATATTGTTATTGTACATTTGCAGTACAAGCACATGAAACGTAAAACGATTAATGATAAAGAAAGAATTAAAAACATAAAGTTTAATAACAATTTAATGTGATGAATGTGTTTCAATTTCGTTATATGAAAAGTCATCAGGTTGAAATATCTGAAACTACAATTCTTAGATTTCTGCTTTGAAATGAAACTTGTATGAATAAGCATACATTTACTAATATTCATTAAGCGCTGAAATACGCAGTAAGCAAAATTTGTGAACCTGCACCAATGTGAGATTTTTTTTCCATTAAAATATAAAAAAATAACAAAACAGAAATGATAAATAAAAATTAAATACGTTTCTTTTAAGAAAAAAAAATCTACTTACTCTTAAAACATTTTAAATTTGTTTTCATTATTTCACCCCCCCCAAGGAGGATGTGGCCCACAGTTTGTGAAGCACTGTTCTAAAGGACATCATTGAAGGAATGAAAAAGGAAGTTTGGGGAATTTAACTGACTGCTGGGTAGTTGCATGGATTTAGTAGTGGGGGAGTTATTGATTTAATATGAACAGTTACCATGGAAGTATTTAGAGAAGAAACATGCATTTGGAACTAAATGCTTGTTTGTAAAGTTGATTGCATTAAAATGGTCACTAATCAACCCTATTTGTTGCTCACATTCTGCTTAGCATAGGTCATTCTCTTCCATATTTCATTTGCTCTCTCATTTGATTTCCACTCGCATTTAATGGTAAATTCTAGTACCACTTTTTTCTCCCATGCTATTCACATTCACCACTGCATACATTACACACTCACTCAAAGGACTTGGCACCTCTGTTATTATACTACACTGTTTTATACAATTACATGTATTATCAATGTACACTAATTAGTAATAAACACTCATGCTAGATATTAAAAATGAAGTTGCAATGTTCATAATGCCTTGTTAAGTACATTACATAAAATATAAAAAATATTTGACTTCAACAAAATATAGAATATATTTCGTTGAAGTCAAATCAGCATTATCAGGGGAAAATACACTCGTATTAAACGTGCACATAGGCACACTTTGGTGATGAAGTGTGCCTGTGTGGTTTCTTCAACAAAGATGAAGAAACCAGAGAGATACAAGAGACTTAGAGTCCTACAATTATGTCACCTATTGGCTTCTGTTGGGAGTTCTTGGTTGTTTGGCTGGCCGTCTGCAGATGAGGGTTTTCTATATTAGGAGGGAGTCTGATACAACCATATTTGTTTAGATTGGGATAGTTAAGTGCTGCAGCTGATTCCAGGACAGTCTCATCACCAAATTCCTGACATGTACCCTCAAGGATACCAGATGTGATAGTACTACATGAAAAATTCTCTCTAACTTGAATTTACTTTGGAGCGAGGAGACTTTTTCCCAGCAGATTCTACGTCAGGTATCCAGGGTGTTGTCTGGTATTTGAGCAGCCATAGTAGTGAAATTAGATGTAATCTTGGTGTGCTCTGTTATACGAATGTTGGCTTCCTGCCTGTTTGTCCATAATAAGAAAGGTTGCAGCTGCAGGATATCTGATAAATTCAGAGGTTTTTAGCTGGTCTTTAGGGGAGCAGATAAGGACTGCTAGCATTTTGTGGTTTATAGGTGGTCACAAGGTTATGCCTTTTTTTTTAGTATCTTTGCCACCTTTTCTGAGATGCCACGGGATGTTGATAGGTTTGCTGTAATCTATGTTTGGGAGTGATGACAGGTGTGTGCATGGTGTTAAATTTATTTGTATTTCTCAGGAGGTGTAGCCATTGGCTAAAAATAAGTGTTTTTATGTGGATGAGTTCTGTGTTGAGTGCACTGTTGTCTGAGCAAATTAATTTTGCCTGGTGGACTAAGGTTTTTATTGTCCCAAATTATTGGGAAGGAGGGGTGATGTGACCATTGATATATCTACCTGTGGGGATGGTGGACTATGACGGTCAGGGATGCATATGGTTGTCTTGTAACTAGGATGTCTAAGAAGGGCAGACTGTTCCTTTCTATTTCTGTCATGAATTGGATCCTTGGATGTTCAAATGGGAAAGGAAAGTGTAAGGTGACCTGATCATGTGGCAAGATTGCAAACATATTGCCCACAGTGTTGCCAAATAGTGGGTTTTGGGGAAGGAATTAGGGTGTTCTTTTTGAATGTCTCCATGAAAAAGTTGTGGGGAGGAAGAGGGGGAGCCTGTGGCTGTACCCTCAATTTGTTTGTAGAATTTCCTTGCCGAACAAAATAGGCCGACTTCATAGTGAAGTGAAAAATTGCTGAGATATTGGAAGTTTTTCTTGGATGCCAAAGTGTCTTTGAGTGGGACATTCATGAATAGGGAGGAGACATCGAAACTGACCATTAAGTCAGTGTGGTGGAGTGTGAGGTTTTGTATACGGGACTTAAAATGGGCTGAGTTTTTAATGTGACAAGGTATTGCCAGTAGTACAGACAGCACTTTGGCTAAATGCTTAGTCTGTAGGTGGGTGAGTATACCATCTACAGTTGGGTGTAGAGGTACATCTTTGTATTTTTGGCAGTCCATAAAAATGGGAGGTGGGGGTCTTGAATTGTAAGGTTTTGGTTGGCTATGTCTGCAGACCAGGAGGTAATGTTTGTTTTAGTAGTCTATTGATGGTTGTAATCTGTGTCTGGATAGGTCATAATTTTGTGGGGGGTAGGTGAATTGGTCTTTTAGAAGGGTGGTCATTTTTTTTAATATAATCTGTACAGTTTAAAATGACAGTCTGCTTTCAGGAATTCTATTTTTTTTATTAAATGTAGAAGTGCTTTAAATTCTTTGTTGGGCAGGTTGCTTAGCAAGAGGTTTAGCAAATTTATATCAATTCGCCTATGATAGCATTAGCTACTTCAAGCCTAATATTGTTGGCCTCACTGGCGAGAAGGTTGTAGAGTCCATGTTCAATCTGGATCATGAAATCTTTGGCTGGCACATGTGTGGGCATGATGGCAAAGTTTTGGCAGTGGCTGATTGTGTTTATGGCAGCTGCTTCAAGGTTTCCAATGGAAAGATTAACTGTGTTGTTTTAGGACAGCCTTGGAGATGATGACTTCGTTAAATTTTCAAACTTTTTTATATGCCATTTTTATGTATTTATTTATTTTTTAAATTCCTTGGATGTGGATATGTTAGAGATGTCTGAGAGGATACCCAGCACAGAATCTGCTGGGGGGAAAAAGACACCTTAGTCCACCAAAGTAAGCTCTACAGCTGGAATCAGCTGCAGTGCTTACCCTAACCTAAACAAATGATTGTATCTGGGAAGATCAAGCTGTTATTCCTTTCTATTTCTACTGTGAATTGGATCCTTAGGTGTTGGCTGTTCAAATGGGAAAGGAAAGTGTGGAAATTTTAATTAAAACAGTTTGCAATAATTCACAAAGGATATTTTAGGTTTATTCTAGGAAAATTCATACTTTGAATGTGCTTGTGTGAATGTTGGGGAAAATGTTGCATGTTGTGGAGAGAAATAAGTTGCTCCATATCACACAAACTTGCTTCTGTACCTTCAAGTGCATAGACGAATGAATCATATTGGAAGTGTTTATCAATTTTTATACTGTAAATTCACTATTATTTAGATTGGCCACTTCACCTTAACGGTTCTGTTCATTCTTTAAAATCACTGTCTGTGCTGGTAGTTTTCTGTTTTTTGGGTTCCATTTCCTTTTCAATTTAAAAAAAAAAAAAAATTGATCTACTGCTGAATCTGTCGTACTAAACTTTATTTGTCCACGGTGTAAGACCACTTTCTTCTATAGATATTTTAAAATGGAGTAATAGAAATGCTACTTCACTACATATTTTGGTAGTAATGTAAATGTACACTTCATAAGTGTACATTTACATACCATTTAATTTGTATAAAGTATATATTCTCGCATAGCTATATGCAAATTGCTCTACAACGTTATGCTGAATGGGTAGTTTGGTATTTTCTTTCAATTTCTAGTGGAAAGTGAACTGAAAAACATGAGTGTCAAATTAGAGTATAAATTTAGATGCTAGGAAATTATATTCTTTATCCAAGTGTAAGTAAACCATTTGCGTGTGGAGTATCTTCACGACTGGGCTACTTGAATATAGAAGCTAATGACTACTATCTTGAATAGCAAGTAATTGTGTATGAAAATCTCATGCAATGAACATTATGTATCTCATCTTGTGGAATAATTTTACTATTTGTTATATATATAACAGATCTTATATGTTGGCATTTTGTTTTTTCTAGTGCTTGATAAATAGACCTGAAAAATGGGGAACATTTTTGCAAATCTTTTCAAAGGACTGTTTGGAAAGAAGGAAATGCGTATATTAATGGTTGGTCTTGATGCAGCTGGCAAAACTACAATATTGTACAAACTAAAATTGGGTGAAATAGTAACAACAATACCAACAATTGGTAAGCAAATACAGTATTGTCTATATTTTCATTAAAGTATTTGATAAATTTATAATTATACATACAATGAAATTTGCCATTGCCATTCTTAGCTTTCTTTATCAATTAATATAATTTTAAATATGGAAGCATAATGGTCAAATGAACAATAGCTATGCATTCACATAAATGGCATATGCTTCATGTATGCCATTTATGTGTGAACTGCAAAGGGTTTGCACTTCATGATGAGATTAGATTATCATTGGCAAATACTAGAGTGAGACACAGATGATTTCAAGTTTGATTATTTTTAAATACAGCCACATAATTGATTGGTTAACAACCAATCACAGCCACTGGTTTCTGGGTGCTATTGTCTCAGTGCATACCTGCCTCGCCTTCTAGGTGGTTTGACCACTGGAACGCTAAGAATTTAGCCCACTGCACCACCTGTCTGTTGAAAAGGGCCCAAAGATGTCTGCATTTGTGACCACATGCCCAGGCTGTTGTGATGGTGTTAATGCATATGGCTACCATGCTTCAAATGATTGTGGAAAATACAAGGTTTTTTTTTTTTGGAATTTTGGTGCAAAATTTTACTGATATATATTAAACCCAATTGAATGGTTTATGATAACAGTTTGTGTGCTTATTCATTAACCTTTTTATAGTGTCTAGTTTTTTTAAGCCTTAAGCTTGTCTGTGCATATTTTCCTTACATCTGTTATTTAGGACTATTGATGCCACAGATAAATTTTATCCAAAATCAGAATCATATCAGGTGTAAATGGTTCCTGAACATGACTGTAAATATATGCAGTGGCCAAAAAGCTGTCATTTATAGGAGCATAACTTTGATTGTGGTAGAGGGGTTCTTAAAGATCAAATCTGAATAATTGGAAGGAGGCCTCTATAGAGAACCCACCAGGGCTTCTGACCTGGTGCACTCTCTTATCAGATATCTTACTTGGATATTGAATGGATAAGGTTGGGCTGGCAATTTGGGATTTAGCTAACAATATTATGTTTATTGGCTGAAACCAAAATTGCAACATGATAGAATTTCGTAGTGGCTGGTGTCACCTGGTTAAACAAGATCAGTCTTCATCGGGGAACCAGGATGTATACAGCAAAAAGTCAACTACTTGAGAAACATTTCAACTCATCAGAGCTCAAGATTGTCATCATGAACAGAACAAGCACCAGAAAAGCAATTGACCTAGCAGACGAATTGGTTAAGTACCAATTCATATAAGCATTACTGAAACAGCAAAGCAGGTGAGATATTTCTGAGCAACAAATACAAAATGCTATAGTCAGTGATCATGGAAAAGTAGTAGCTATATTATTCAACACTAAATATGATATCTTGAATGGCAGGCAGTGTCAAGTGGTGTTGGCAAATATCAGAATGGGGAATTGCATAATGACTTTGTGCCTATGGTCTCACAAATTCTAAGGAAGAAAGTGGAGGAATTTTTCAAAGCATTAGAAGGTAGCTGACCTGAGGGGGGGGGGGGGAGACTGGGTCATTGTTGGTGATGTAAACAGTAGGAATTATTATCTAACATTAGAAATTTTTTGGAGAAAAAAAGCAAAACTAATAATGGTAAGCACCTGCTGAATTTCTGTTTAGGACATGGACTATTTATTATTAACACCATGTTCCAACATAAAGATATGCACATTCACAGAAAGGCAAAAAAGTCTCATTGGCTGTTATTTGATAGTGATCATCTTCACATTAGTACAGGACTGTGTATATAGAGGATTTGAAATCAAAGTGATCATTTAGTTTTGAACTGGATAAAATATATTGAAACATGTAAAAGTAAAATGAATCAAAGTCGAGCAGCTTTCAGAAGTGAACTGTAGACTCAAATACACAAATATTATTCAAGAAAAATGGAAGAATTTAAAAATGAAAATCAAATTTTGGAGATTCAATGGCAGAACCTGAAGAAAACAGACTGATTCATCCAAAGGGACATGTTGTGAGGTTGTCTGAAAGGATAGAAAAATGAACTCCAAAAGTGGACTTCAGAAGATGAAGAGGCAGCTAAGGAAAAAGGTGTATGGAAAGTTCTTGGCAAGTTAGCCAACTTGTGCTCTGAGAAAAAACAGAAATATAAGAAAGCAAAATGTCATGGAGAAAATTTTATAAGAACAGGAAAATATCAAGGGGGGGGGTAATCTGGAGGCCATTGAAAAAGCTTAGAAATGGAGCAAAGAGTGCTGTAAAATGAATCCAACGAATTAGAATTATTCTAGATGACTGAAATAATAAATTTGTGAGATTGCTAAGTGAAACAAACAATGATAATGTAGTGGTAAAAAAAAAATCAAGAGGAAGGCAGTGAGAGGAGTACATTAATACTTAGAATAAGTGGAAAAAGTAAAGAACCTGAAATGGAGAAATGCAGCTGGAGTAGATAATTGACCAGAAATGCTCAAATATGCTAGTATATAAGTTTTACTGCCTACATTGCATAATTCAGAAGGCCTGGTCAAAGGCTAGAAGCCTGATGGAGGAGAGCTTTCATAGTATCCATCTATAAAAAGAAAGAAAACAATGTGATAATTCAAAGAATTTCTCTTAGTGTTTTCTTGATAAGATTTGTAAATAGCCTTGAGAAAATTAAGTGAAATTGTAGAAGAGAATCTTGGAGAAGCAGCAACTAAGTTCAGGACAAATAGATGATTCAGACTTCAATTTCTGCTTTAAGACAAATAGTTGAGAAATCGTGGAAACATAAGAGGAATCTGTATAAATTTTATGGATGTAGAAAAGGCATACGACAGTACCGAGAGAAGCTGTTCAAAACACTGGTGCAAATGGTATATCAAGCATTTTGTAAGTCAGCAGTTAATTGAAGGTTGTTTTGATAAATCAGGTGAGTCAAGGGGCACCACCCCAAGATCCAAGAACAGTATTCAATGGGCAGGCAGATTTGATTTGTATAGGATTAGCTGTTAGAAATTAAAACAATTCCTCGAGCAAAAGAACCTAATTTTTGGATGTAGAGGAGGCAATATTTGTGATATGGTCTGTGCCAAGAGAGATTTGGGTATTGTCAAGGGAAGACAAGAAAAGTTTTTTTTTTTTTTTTTTTTTTTTGTTGGAAATAATGCACAATTGTTTACTTGCTTTGAAGTTACCAAGGTTATCCAATTTGGCATGATTGTCCAACAAAATTAAATTTTTCATGGACATGTACTTTGTACATACTAGTGAACAGTACGTACATGGGGGAAGGAAAGGGGGTCTGGAAAGTTCTGATAAACACCTTGAACAAAAAGCTACACTATCTATTCTAAAGCAACTGATATAAGCACAAGAAAAAACATACAAGGATATATGAACATAAGTTACCTTCAGAACTCTGCTACTAGTATGTTCTTTCTCGTGGTCCCTATCAGTAATATTTTGTTCTAGGTGTTTATCAGAATTTTCCAGACCCTCCCTCGTAATCTTTCATTATCATGATATAAGTAATGTTAAATCCTGCTATACTTAGGAATCCATCTTAAGTACTTCTGATGTTCTTAGTCTTCCATTTGTTTTTGTTTGTCTAACATTCTTTATCTGTAGTTATGCATAACACTGAATTAGCTTAAAAAATTCTATGTGCTTTTCTGCTAATTTGACTAGGAATTCAATGACTTGTGTGTGTGCAGATATCTGATTTTGGATTTCATAAGACAGTGTTTTCTTTTTCAGCCTGTATTTGACAAACTGCAACAAATAGGAAGCTAATGCTTTTTTTCATATGTAGAGAATGAAAATCACCAGGAAGAACTTTTAGCTTACTAAAGCATTCTATGGGCAGATATTTTATTTCATGAGTTATTTTTATAATTGTTAATTTGAAAATTTAGTTTTAAATTATGAAACAATTTCATTGTTATAAACAATGTAAGGAATCAAGTAGCTGTTTACCCCTTAGTTCAGCAGAGAGTTTGGGAAACCATGGCTCCATTTAGAGATTGGTTATGGATTACTGTGAAAGGTTATTAGACTAGCTCACAATCAAAGCATATGTAACTGGCATGTCACTAGGACATTGAAACAATATTTCACAAAGATCTTTTAATTACTGTAATTACATTTAGTTTGGGTTTATATTTCAGATCACAAAACAAATCAGCTAGGTATCTGGACATCCCTCTAATTCGTAAACTGACGTCTAGATGTCACTACGACCTCCTCATATAAAATGAGGCACAGAGCTGTGTGTTCAGTGATAAGTACAAGCATAACTAGTGCTTGTACTTATCACTAGTTATGCTTGTACTGTATATACTTATGTGATAAGTATAGCTAGGTCAAGGGAGCTCAGTGACTTCAAATGTGGACTAGTTATTGGTAGCCACATCAGTAAGAAATCTGTCAGACATTTCAACCCTCAAGTTGCCCAAGTCAACAGTTGATGACGTGATTGCGAAGTGGAAACATGAAGGCACAACAAAACCAGGGTCGGGTAGGCTGTGTTTAATGATAGATGGGGACCGTTGGGCATTGAAAGTGGTTCATGGAAATCACCAGACATATTGTGAAACAATCGCCCGGGAGTTCTGCAGTCCTAACTGTCCAGCCAGCATCATGACTGTGTTGAGAGTTAAGAGAAATGGGATTCCATGGTCTAGCAGCTGTTCATAAACCAAACATTTCTCCTATGAACGAGCACTGCCTGCAGTTGTGCAAAGAGAGATGACAGTGGACAACTGGAAATGTGATTTGGAGTGATGAATCACACTTTGCCATGTAGCAATCTGATGGGAGGGTTTGGGTGTGGCAAATGCCTGGAGAAAGATTCCTGCAAGCATATATATAGTGCCAACAGTGAAATTTGGAGGAGGCGGTGTTACAGTGTGGGGATGTTTTTCATGGAATGGACTTGGCCCTCTCGTTAACATTACATGGAAATCTAAATGCGGAACAGGTACAAGGACATTTTGATCCATTGCCTACTGTCTATGGTAGAAGATCAATTTAGTGATGACTATTATCTGTATCGGCATGGCAGTGCTACCTGCCATAAAGCAAGGTCTGTGAGGGAATGGTTTGTGGACAATAACATTCCAGAAATGGACTGGCTGGTCCAGAGCCCTGACCCGAATCCTATAGAACACCTTTAGGATGAATTAGAACGCTGACTTCATTCCAGATCCCAATGACCCACATCACGAACTCCTCCAGAGACTTTCTGCCACCTGGTAGAAAGTCTCCCTGGCAAGGTTAGAGCTGTGTCATAGAAGCAAGCGTGGGCCTACACCATATTAATATCCACTACTGGAAAGTCTGATTATAGTTTTGAGTAGGTGCCTGGATACTTTTGATCAAATAGTGTATTATAAACATAAATTTATAATAGACTTATTTTGCGATCCTTATGAAATCCATATTTGCCAAAAACCTGTTAAGTGGAATTATGCATTATGAACAGATATCTGAATGTCTTGTTTTAATTGGTTTAACTTATTTGATGGGTTATTCCATGTGAAATTGTCAAATTAAATTGAAGCTGTATGATTTCAGACGGCAAACCTCCAAATTTTCTAATTTCCATTTTTGCAGCCATTTTAACATTCAAGGTTGGGTGTGTTTTCTTTGTTTGCATTTTCAGACATTGATTTTTTTCAAGAGCTCTGCTGTCTGCATGTTGCAGAATATCTATTCCCAAAATCGCCTTGATTTGAAGCTTCTATGAAAAAATTGCATTGGTTTACTAAAAGTTTACAGCTGTGTTTGAGGTGAACTGCGTAAAAGTAGGAAAAATTTTGATACTCTTATTTGGTCTTCGGTCAGAAAATTCATTTTTTGCTAAACTTCGGGTTTTTTTTTTTTTTTTCCCCACTCTTATAGAAATGCTTTAATCCAGGTGATGAAATGGGGAAAATAGTACTTGGTAAAGCAGGGGCTACCATCTTGGGAAAAAATGTACTTTTAAAATGCAAGAAATCAAGTTATGTACCATGTACATTAAAATCCACTTAAAAAAAAAAAATTGGAATTGTAAAAATTCTGTGGATATGTCAAAAAATGGTTGTCATAATTAATGGATGCCAGAAAAAAAGAAATCTTAAAAATTATGCATCTTCAGGCCTTGATCAGCACTTGCAATGATGCTGATAAAATTCATGCTTGATTAAAAAGGATTTTTTGTTTTCTCCCTGTGTTTTATTCTGTCAAAGAAGATGTAAATCATAGTTTTCATTCAAAATTTAATATGATTTCAGCTAAAAAGCAGATAATGCTTGGATGACTTCATATCACCAACTGCTTTCATTGCACCTTGACACAAAATTGGTTTCATGTCAAATCCCATCAGAGGATCGTTTTTGTGTGAATGCTTAGTCTTTTAAAATGGATTCCTTAATCATAAAATTTTACATTCTTTGATTGACATTAATCTATGGTGCTTTGATCAGGACATTTTTAGCAGTCTAGAGTGTAGGACAACTCTAGACTGCTAAAAATGTCCTGATCAAAGCACCATAGATTAATGTCAAAAGAATGTAAAATTAAAATTTTACATTCTTTTAATTAATTTTAATGTAAAAGCAATTATTTGAATTCTGTCTGCACAACCAAGGGTTTATTTTGTGTATGCATCACTGTAACTGATCTCTTGAACATGCTGTGTAAATTTGCTTTTTCTTAAATGCAAGTAACTCTGTTCACAAATGGATATCTACACCCAAGTAGCTCAATACTGTATTTATTCAAATATAACTCGCCCTCATGTATACTGCACACCCCTGAATTTACTTCACGAAAAGAAGAAAAAAAAATTCACATATAGTTCACACAGAAAAGTTTAAAACTTTAAGAAATAGATAGTGAATGTTATAGCAGTTTCAGATATTTTGGAATTTGGTTGAAGAGAATCAGCATTTCAACTTAACAAACATTGGCTTAGGCTTACCTTTTAGTCTTGACCAGGATTCTTTGGATACAATAATCCAAGAAAATTTTGCTATAGTGAGTCATCATGCATATCAAGGATTTAGGCCTAGCATGGCCTGGTTTTCTTTTTCCTAATGGCTTGTACTTTAAGGCTTGCTTTGGTAATCTTTCTGTTTTCATTCTTTGAACGTGTTCCATCCATTTATGTTTATATTTTTTAATTTTTTCTAGGTTCTTGGTTTAATTCTTTCATAATTTTTTTCTTTTGTGATCAAATAGGGTATACTTTGCAGTTTTTCTCATAAACTTCATTTCTGTTGTTGTTAATCTTTGTCTTTTTGTTTTATTGTCCAGATTTTGCTTCCATACATTAAGACTGGTAGGGCTAATGTATTGTATACTTTTAGTCTGGTTTGGTTTAAATATAGAGTTAATTACACTAGTTATTTTTAAATATTTTGCAATTTTTACATTTCATTTTCATATGTGATCATACATCATACTAGGTAGGTAATTAAATGAATTCACCTGTTCTAAGATCTTGTTATCTATTACTATTTTTGTTCTTGCTGGATCTTGTCCTTTAAAGGCCATAGTTTTTGATTTTTCTGTTGATATTATCATACCATAATATTTGGATATCTCATTTAGGTCTAAAATAGCTTTCTGTAGTTTATCTTCAGAATTTGTAATTATTTGGTCGTCGGCAAAAAGGAAAGTGTTTAAGTTTACTGTAGGAGAAAGTTTAATTCCTTGATGTAAATTTTTATTCCATTTTATTATTTCATTTAAGTAGATATTAAAAAGAGTTACTGAGAGGGGACATCCCTGTCGGACCCCTTGGTTTATCTCTCTCGTATATGATAGCTTGTGATTTAATCTTATTTGTATTTGATTATTTTCATATATACTTGTGATAGCTTTTAGGATATTATTTGGTATTTGTCTTTCTTTTAATATGTTAAATAATGTTTCTTTTAACTTTGTCAAATGACTTTTCAAAGTCAATAAATGCAATATGTGTTTCTAAATTGTATTCTCTTCTTTTCTCTATTATTAATTTTAGGCAAAAGGCCGAGTCTATACATGATCGTCCTTTCCTAAATCCATTCTGTACTTCTAAAATAGTTTTTGGAATATTTCATAAAATTCTGCTATATATGTATTTGTAACAGGAATTTAGTATACTGATACCTCTATAGTTTTTAGGTCATCTCTATTACCTTTTTTAAAGATTGGAATCGCAATTGCTTTTTTCCATTCTATTGGGGGGATACCAGTTGAATAAATTTTATTTAAAAATAATAAGTCTTTCTTTGAATCTAATTCCTGCATATTTATATAGTTCTGAACCTAGTTTATCTTCTCCAGGTGATTTTCCTTTTCTTGTTTCTTTCAGGCTGATTTCTAATTCTTTAGTTATTTTCTTTTCATTTTCGTTAATTGTTTGCAAATTGTCTTTTTTAAAATATTTGCCTGTCCACAATTCTGTATAGTAATTTAGAAATTCTTCTAATTTCAATTCGGTGTTTAATTTTGTTTTCTTTGGTATCTGCATTTAGTGTTTCAAAATTTTATATACATTAGGTCTTATTTTATATAAATCATGTTCTAAATTAGAAACAAATTTGTTCCATGATTCTCTCTCTTTTTCTGACTTCTCTTTTAGCTATGACTCTTATTGTTTTATATATTCTATTTCATCTTCTAATCTTTTTACTGCTTAACCATTTGTGATAGGCTTCTTTTTTCTTTGTGATTATTTCTTTGATTATATCATCCCAGATCTTCAGTTTTTTCCTTTTATTGAAATTTTTGGTCTTTCCTAAATGAAAATTTAGGAAAGACCAAAAAAAAAAAAAAAAAAAAAGATACTAAGTACAGCAGCTTTCATTTGCTGCTACATTTAGTATCGTTTTTATATTAAGCCATTCTATTTCTTCATTTTGTTTTATTTTGTCTAGATATTGGTTAATTCTTTGTTCATATAGCCATTGTACATTTGTGTAGTTTTATAAACAAATGTTTCAATTTTTCTTTCTGTTCTTGTTACTTGTAGCCATTTAGGTGGTAATCTTAATTTTATTTTAACAAGGAAGTGGTCACTGCTTATTTCATATCCTCTGTGAACTCTAACATCTAGTGAAAATTTTCATGTCTTTTCATTTAGTATAAAGTAATTAATATTGATTTCCATCCTCTTGCTGCCCAAAAGATTTATGTATGTCTTTATGTTTATAGAAGGAATTCATTATTTTTAGGTTATTATAAACTACAAAGTCGATCGATTTTTTACCATTCCTGTTTAGAGTTTGTTCTCCATGTATTCCTATATTATTATTAATTTTCGTGTTTCCAATTCTTGCATTTAAGTCTCATGCTAAAATTATGTAATCATTTTTATTTATGTTATTATATATTTTGTAGTTGATTATAAAAAATCAATATTGTTCTCTTCCCTCTTCTGGGGCATATAAACCAATTATTGTTAAATAACCTCTATCTATTTTTATTCTAGCTTATTATTCTTTCATTCCATAATTTATAATGTTTTAACTGTTTTGAAAGGGAGTTGTGAATCCAAATCATGACTCCTGCTTGTGCTCTTTGGTCTCTGTCAACTCCACTGTATATTGCATTAAAATTTTCAGTTCTCATGGTTCCTTTTAATTCCTTTTTTGTTTCAGTGATTACTGCTATTTTAAAATTTCTTTCATTTCATAATTGGTGTAATTCTATTTCTTTATATGCTATTCATTCCAGTTTGCTATTTGTATTATATTTTGTCGTTTCCATTTTTGTTTTACCTTTTCCATTCCAGGGTTGTTTCCTATAGATTCAATCAGATTATCTTTTTCTGTCAGCTTACTAGTAGAATTATGTTCTCCATGTCAGGGGACTGTCCTGTCCGATGGAATAGTTCAGTGGTAGGGCTGCTACCTTAAGGCTTCTGGATTTAAACCCATAGGAGGAATAGGGGGGAAGAGTAGATTATAGAGGAATTATAGTATAGTGAGATTATAGAGAGGGCATAGTTGTAAGGCCAGAAATGAAAAGACCCCATGGCCCTTGAGTACTCTAATAGCATAGGGGTCATAAAATAAGAAGAGTTGGCTGATAAGGCCTTATAGGAAAGATTAAAGTAAGTGGATCTTCCTCAAAGTAGTAGGAGAGGATAGATCCAGCTAGGGGTCCATGGGAGTGCTGCCTTCCCTTTAGAATCAAGATGGTTGGTCCACGAGTCCTTATTCAGTATATTTGGACCATCCCATCATATACATGCACGTGTGTGCACACACACACACACACACACACATGGTGGGCTCCCCTATCCGCCACCCAGGGGACACCCTCTCTAGGGATTACAGTGTCCCCCGAGAGTGCTATAGTGAGTCAAGTGTATAATTTCTATTTATGCAACAGTTTCTGATAGAATCGAAAGTTTTGCTGCTTTGTCCTAAGACCATTGAATTCTGTCTGAAAATGGGATGTAAAACATTCTTTTGGTCATAAGGAATTTAAACCAGAGTTGCATTTTCCAGGCAAGTAATAGTAATCAAATAATATAAGATCGGTAGAACCAAGGCTCCTTAAGGATATTGACAGAAGTTTTTTTTTTTTTTGCTTATTAAACTTGGAAATTTGTAACAAATTGCCAAGTTTAATTTGTAACAAAGTGAAAAAAAAAAAATTAACTTGACATCTGCAGCCTTATTTTTGCAATTCTTCCTAAATTAGAAAATAAAACTATCTGTCATTTTTTGTTGCATACAGGTCATTTACTTGAAGACCTAAGGCCAAATCCAGTCTGATAAGAGCTATGTATTTCAAGTAGGGCTAAAATAGCTGATCTTAGCCAGAGACAGATTTTTTCCTACCACGAAGACTGGTTCATATATTCGGACTTAGCTCTGAAGTAGAGTTTTTGAGTCCTGTTACAAACTACTCAAAACCTGAACAGTATTATAATAATTTAAATGTGATAATTAACTTTCTAGTCTCACACAATGAAATAGAAATTTGGTATAACTTTACATTTTAAAACAACAAATTTGTTCTTGTGAGATAGTCATTATTCATTTTAATTATGTAATGTTGAATCTCCTTAATTTTGCTGATAATTTACACAACATAATTTAAAAAAGCTAATCTAAATGTTGTAGGCATTGAAGTTGAATTAAAGCTTTCCAGATTGTATTTTGTGATAAATGGTCTTGAATTCTGTTTTGAAATTAGTATTTAGCTTGTTTATTTATTTTTAAGGTTTCAATGTGGAGACTGTAGAATATAAAAACATTAGTTTTACTGTTTGGGATGTTGGTGGCCAGGACAAGATCAGACCACTATGGCGTCATTATTTCCAGAATACACAAGGTAATTTTGTTTTTAATGTGACAGTTATATTTTTTAGTATATAAATTAATAAAATGATAACTTATATATCACAAGTTAATTGTTGAACTAGGTGGGATGAGCCAGACAACAGTTGGCTGGTCATTTATTTTATTTTTTTCCTGCTTTTAGAAAAGTTAAGTTTGTGTGAAAAGCTGTGGCTTTTATAATTTTATTGCACAAACAGGTTCTGGTTAAAATTACAGTGTAACTAGGCTTGTGCAAGATAAGTGCATATGCTTTATGGATGTATTATCCTAATATTTTAATCAGTGTATTCCAGTTTATGCCTGAGATAACTGCATGTTAGTATGTTGCGATAAGTTTACTTGAACATTATTACATAATTATTTTTATGCTCATATTCAGGCTTGATCACACTTCTGTTGTAAATTGTTTGAGTTACATAGTTATCTTTTCAGTCTACCTTTATAGGTGGTACTATTGATTTGAGTGGTGACTGACTGCCTACTGCTTATCAGAGCCTGAATCAGCTTGAAAAAATTTCATAGCCTCTATAGCAGAGGAACTAGATTATCCAACCCTTTAGCAGTAAATTATACATCAGTAGTGCTAAATGTATTAACACATTGACAAACTATATCACCACTGCTTAATAACTTAACATGTATAGCCTGCCATACTCGCCAGTTTTTGTTCTTTTTTAAATACTCCCACACATGAATATTTTTCTGTTGGTAAAATACTTACTACAGTTGACTATTCAGTAATAATGCTATTGTAATATAGCAAGAGTTGACTGATCCATGTAAGCTATCTTTATCATTTTATAAGTTCTACCCCAAGAGTGCAGGACTGTAATATGTTAACAACGGATATACTAACTGTTATTAATTTGGGAACCCTCTTCTAGCAACTATAAGACACCAGTATGAGGGTGGTCCTCGGTCATAGATGGCAACACTGTTGGCACTTTTTTTTTGTTCAAAGTTGGTACATCTGTCAAGCATCCATGTGAAATTGCAAGTCTTTCAATCAAGTAGTTTGTTTTATACAGCTGTCTGAAGCAAAAGTGTTGTCTGTATCCCTTGAAATGGATAAAATTGAGTATCATGTGGTTATGAAATTTTTTGCAAAAGGTTTAGCTCCAAAAGAAATTCATTTGAAGTTCATGAGTTTGTGGGCAGTATTCTCTTTCATTTTCGACAATTAAGAAATGTGCTGCCGAGTTTAAACATGGTCATACCAGCCTTGAAGATGATCCACATCAAGAATCTCCAAAAAGTGTCACACCAGAAATCATTGATCAAGTGCACAATATGGCATTGGATGACTGCGAATCAAAGTGCGTGAAATTACTGAGACTATAGGCATTTCAAAAGAACATGTAGGATGTATTTTGCATGAAGAATTGCAAAAGACGGGTGCCGCGCTTGCTCACGGCAGATCAAAAACGTACTCGCATGAAAATCTCTGAACAGTGCTTGGAGTGTTTTAACAAGAATTAAACTGATTTTGTGTGTCAATTTATTACTATGGATGAGACTTGGATTCACCATTACACACCAGAATCCAAACAGTAGTCAAAACAGTGGACAGAAGCTGGTTGTTCAGTGCCAAAGACAGTCTGTTCCATCTACAGGAAAGGTCATGGCATCAGTGCTTTGGGATGTTAAGGGCATTTTGTTTAACAATGACCAGGGAATATTATTCTGATCTTTTAACCAGACTAGACGAAAAAATTTGTGAGAAAAGACCCGGTTTGCAGAAGAAAATCATCTTTAATCAGGACAATGCACTTACCCACAAAGGTGTTTTGGCAATGGGAAAATTAAGGGATCTGCACTATGAATTGTTGGAACATCCACCCTATTCCCCAGATTTGACTCCCTCTGACTTTTATCTCTTCCCAAAACTAAAACTCTTCCTTGCTGGTCAGCGTTTTTCTACGAATCAAGGGGTGATTGCAGCTGTAGAGGGGTATTTTGCAGATCTTACTGAGAACCACTACAGGGACGGGATAATGGCGCTGGAACATCACTGAAATAAAAATAATTTTGAAATTATAAATTTGTTTTCTCATTGTTGGGCCAAGAACTTTTCAGGCCACCCTCGTATTTTCCTGCCATATCACTTTTGAGTAAGCAAGATGATTGACTCATGCTAAGTAAATCATCTACATCAATGTTTTCCAAACTTTCAGTACCACATATCCCTTTTTTAAAATTTGAGTAACACTAACATACCCATTCTCAGGCAAAGGCAATTTGGGTGAAGTAATATAATCAAACCCAAATGATTATAAACATTTTTTTTTTTATTCAATATGTTATATAAATCTAATATGCATATAGTGGAGAAAAAATTCTGAAATTTAAATTTTAGTAATAAAAAAAGTAAAACATTTGTTTCTGTTGGAAAACAGTTATTTGAAATATAGTGGTTCCATATTTATTTTTAAAAATAGCAATTTAGCACTTCAAACCACACATTTGGAACATCAGTCAAACACAGCTATGACAGGTCATTTCATACATGCCAAGATGTTTTGTATACAGATTCCTTTAGATTTTTAATCAAAAAAATTAATTATAGAATAGACTTCCATTTTTCTGTGAAAATAACAGAAATATGAAAGTAACTGGAATTTAAATAAAGTGCCTTATTCCTGAAGAACTTTGTATACTCTTTGGGTGGGTGGATATGCATACATTTTGGGAGCACACTGGTCTGCACCTAATGTTTGTATCATTATATGATACAAACCTACAGCCACTTGGGCACTTATTTAATATAATACATTTCTCTTAGTGCACCAGTGTGAAACAACTTATTTTTAATTGCCCATGCATCTAAAGCTCTTTGGATCATTTGGATATCAAGAATATGATATTGCTTAATGTTAAATTTTTTTAATTTCTGAAAGCAAAAGTTAATGTGTTAAGACAGTTATGATTTTTATGTTAAAAAAAAACTGCAAGTAGTATATTTTCTTCACTATTGTTGGTGAGTGAAGTAGTGCTTTCTTCCTTCTCTTGTCTTTTTTTTTTTTTTTAATGTTAACCTCCCTACTGGCCAATGTGGATGAAATAGTGACAGAAAATTGCACTTCTTATCCATGTTATTCATAGGGGTTTTAGAGCTTCATATCCAGATTTATCTGGACATCTATAGACGTCGTGGCTGGTTGGGGGGTTAAAATGCTTTTACATAAGTGTTCATTTTCATTAGCGATTTCATTATTTGGGATTTATGGGTTTTATAAGTTTGCTGTGCTGAGTTTCTATGTAATTATACAGAATTTCAACTGAAAGTAGTTCAGTATAAACATTCTGGTAAAAAAAAAATATATATATACACACACACACAACTACATAATGACTGCGATTTGAACCTTGATATGCTTTTTAGCTTGTAAATTATCTTTCAAAATTTTATTTAAGATTGTAAGGAATCAACATTTCTCATATCTAAATTAATAGATGAGTAAACTAAACTATCAGAACAATTTAACTGTCGTGTGCAAAATTAGGTTTCTGTTCTTATTGCGTGTGTGTAAACAAGCACTAACATTTTGATGAAATAGCTACGCTAATTCATTACCTATTTCTGAGAAATGATTTCAACTTTAAATTAGAGCTTACCAATAGTTATAGTTCATTAGCTCCTAGTTGTGTATGCTCCCCAGCTGGGCAATTTTTTATATTGGTCAATATTAGTTTGCTTGTGTTGTATTTTTCAAAAATAGAATGGTATTAGTGTAGGTGTTTAAGGATTTAGTTGTAACACTTCATGAGGGGCTGTTCCAGGGAATAATGGATAAAAGAGGAAGTGAAGTAAAATGTTTGCAATTGTACTGAAAAGGGGTGATAGACAACTGCTGTGCTGTCTAGTGGAAGAATGGATCCTAGTTCAGTAGAGCTGTAAACAGGGGAGTACCTGTAGAAAAGAGCTGAAATAGTGCATCTCTGTTAGTAATTTTTACTGCTGTAAAGAGTGAGGATGGAATTATTTCTTAGCTGAATTGCACTCGACAGCAAGAAATTTTCTAACGTTCTAGGTGCACCACCCTAAATATGCAAACTATATTCTGAAGATGTTTTATTTGGTATTTGTACAGACTTAATTGCTGGATAGGTGAAAAGTAGCATTTTAAGCAGAAGAGTGTCTAGATTTTAGAGGGTTGGTGGTGGTGGGGAGAGCTGTTGATGCAAGAGGCTGGAGATAAATGTCAGTCCTAAGACAGATCTGATTCTATCTGGTGATTTGTATATTACGTAATGGTCAGGCAGTCTGCAGTCCCTTTTGTAAGAGAAGGCAACATTGCATTTTGGTGTCAGTGAGGATGATCTGGTTATTTTCATCTCCCTCTTCCCATTTGAAGGATGATAGAGATCAATGTTTTAAGTACTGCTAGCAGATCTAGAAGCATGATGTAAGTGCAGTTTGTTTTATCAAATGAGTAGGATGGATGACTGTCATCAGTGATGTGATAGTCATTTACGTAAATTAGAAAACAGGTGAGAACCTTTTTAAGTACTCTTGCATTCTTGAAGAGAGCCATCCATCATGAGTTTCAGGAATGAAAGCTGGCCACCTAATTACAGAGGATAGTAGGTAGACCAAAATATAGTAACTTACTGAGCATGCCTTAAAACCAGACTTAATCAAAATCTTTGAAAATGTGATGACGACACACTTCCAAAACTTTCCTTGGCATGTGTTCAGTGGTGGGTGATGTAGACTATGAATCAACCATGGATCTAGATTGGCAGGATAAATATTGGTGGTTGCTGATTAACTGGTAGGCCTCTAGGTAGTGGCAAAAATGACTTTCTTCTTTATTTTGGGGACTGTTTTTCTTCTCCATCGTAGAATTGTGCTTGCTTTTACATGTTTGGATAAGTGCTAGCTGAGTAGATTAGAGAGATGTTAGAGAGCAGGTGTTAGCTATGGAGTACCACGTTTTAAGTACATTTGGAGATATGCTACTAGGATCAGAAGACTAGTTCCCAAGATGTGTAGTATTCTTCTGTATTGCTGAAAAAAACCACAAGAGGCAGTACTGATTCTTGGTCATCTGTTAAGAGATGCTATGTGGATGAGAAGGTGGAACTTCAGTTAAGCAGAAGTAGTGCTCGATGTCTAGGGAGTAGAAAGCACAGCTTCTCTTTGAACAGGTGTTTTCTGCTGTGGGCCTTTTATAGATAAGATTTGTCTTTTAATCTTATCACAACAGGATGTTGTAGATAGCAGTACTTTTTATATTAAAAGGGAAAACTTATTTTATTTATTTATTTTTTTTTTAGATTAATAGGAGAGGGCTGCAAAAATAGGTCTGCTTTATTTGATTACCAGCTTAATATTTAAAGTATTTATTACAGCAGAAAATATTTTGCATTAATTAACATATGGCTCTAAATTTAAGTTATCTAAATTGAACCTCCTCATTCTTTGAAGCATTCTTCCTCATGAAAGAGATCAGAAATCAGTTGGTCCACTTATTAAAACCCATCTTTCATTCTGTAGTTTTTCAAAAAATCAAGTATTTGCTCTTGAATATTTTATAGTAAATTCAACAGATTTATTTTATGTAACTTTTTACATGGAGAACCTGTGGAACAAGTAAAACATTTCAGCTACTTATGCACAATTTTTAGTGAAGATGGTAAATTAAATATGGAAATAGACAACAAAATCAACAAAGCTGGTATAATAGGAAGTCAATTGAATAAACTCATATGGAATAAAAGAGAATTTATTTGGAACACTAAATTAGCTGTATACAAGACAGTGTTCAAACCAGTTTTAACTTATGGATCTCAGAGCTGGGTCAGAAGTAAAACACTTGACTAAAGACTGCAGATATGAGAGTCCTGAGAAAGATTAGAGGCGTGAACAGATGGCATCAATGGCAATATCATATTAAAAACGAGGATATTAAGAAAGAACTTGACATTGTCAGCATCCATGAATGCATTAGCAGAACTAATCTCATGTGGTATGGTCACTTAAACAGAATGGACGAGAAAAGATTAGCAAAACAAGTGTTCTCTTCCAGGTTGGCAGGAAAATGACCCAGAGGAAGACCAAGATATAGGTGGATTGATATGGTACAAAAGTGCCTTAGATGACAGAAATATAAGATCTGATAATGTTGGAGTCTTGACAAGTAACAGACTGATTTGGAGGAAAATTGTAGATAGGAAGTTATTAATGATGTAAATTTTTCATGTAGTACTGTCATATCCTGTACATCCCTTGAGGGTACATGGCAGGAATTTGAACTTATTACATTAGTTTTTTTGACAAAATTTCAAATTAAAATCATACTATATTTAATCTGATAGCAAGGTTCATACATGTCACTTTAGGACAAAGTGACATAGTACTGCTGTTTGCAAAATTATTGCAAGTTTTTTTTATATTTTTCTACTCATAAATATGCATATTTTTAAAATTATAAGATGGTTTTATTTTTCTTTTGATCCACTAGGTTCTTAATCCATTGTTTAAAGAACTTTTTTCAGTGTTTTCAAAAATGCTTGAACTATATTATTTCTATCAGAAATTTGTTTAGTTTACTTTAATATTTTATGATAACTTATCCTTTCCAATTTGTTTTGATATTTAGAGTTTGATAGATTAACCAAAATTTTTTTTTTTACCCATATATTTTCAGGACTGATATTTGTAGTAGATAGCAATGACAGAGAACGTATTGGAGAAGCTAGAGAGGAATTGATGAGGATGCTTGCAGAGGACGAATTGAGAGATGCAGTCTTACTTATTTTTGCTAATAAACAGGTATTTCATCGTATACTGTTTTACTTTGTCTCGACTGCTTTGATTAGAAAAGTTGAACTTAGTATAGTATGATAGGAATGTGTAATTCTCAAATACTGCAATTTTCTCTTAGGTGAAAATTCTGCCATTTCATTCCCCAAAGGAGTAGGCAACACCAACGTTTTTGAAATAAAACTAGTCTACTTCCACCATTGCTAGGGTTAAGTGCACTTATACTATATTATTTATTTAGATATACTTAGGTATGTTCTGTGACTGATCTTGCTTAGTTTGGAATTGGATGAAGAATGCTTAAATTTTAATCTTTCTGATAATCCATTACATCTATGGATCTAACATGGAAATTGCAAGGCTTTTCATTGTATGTTATTAGAAATCATGAAGCTGGTCATTTAATTCTAATGATCAGTAGAATTTGTTTGTGGCAGTTCACATTATGTCTACAAATTATGTGGCTCTAGTATTTGCTAGTTAGTTAAAAACAATCTTTATTGAACTAAGTTTTCAGTGAGACTTGAACTACTATATATCCCTTTCCAACAAAAACTGTTTGAGGGTGCCTCTAGATTGTTTTAGTGGTCATATATCAGTTAAAAGAAATAACTACTTTCATATAAATTCATGTCTCCGAATTAAATCTTTTTCTGCCAAAAATGACTATCTGTAACCACATTATCTAGCCATGTTTCTTCCTTGCCCACACATCAATCTGTATATATGCCTACCAGCTTTAAACACTGAAATGTAGTGCAGCACTTCAGCTATATACTTTTCAAGTCATAGTTATGAAATATCACAGAAATTTGCAATACTCTGCAATATAAGTTACAAATTATTCTAATATTTTGTAAAATAAATTACATAATTTTTATTTTCTTTATGGGGATGCAAGTGAATTTAATTGCAACACTAAATTTCGCATTAATATTAAAATAAGCTATTGCATCACGGTAAATGGAGTGGGTGAAGAAATGTTTTTATCCAATTTTTTTCCCAATTCTTTATTCATCATCATCAAATTCCTGCCATGTACATTCATGGGGTGTACAGGATATGATAGTACTACATGAAAAAAATTACATCATTACTAACTTCCTATCTACAATTTTCCTCCAAATCAGTCTATTACTTGTCAAGACTCCAACATTATCAGATCTTATATTTCTATCATCTAAGGCACTTTGTATTGTATCAATCCATCTATATCTTGGTCTTCCTCTGGGTTGTTTTGCTGTAAACCTGGCTGAGAACACATGTTTTGCTAATCTTTCTTCGCCCGTTCTGTTTAAGTGACCATACCACCTGAGATTAGCTCTGCTAACGCATTCCTGGATGTTGACAATGTCAAGTTCTTTCCTAATATCCTCGTTTTTAATATGATACTGCCATTGGTGCCATCTGTTCATGCCTATAATCTTTCTCAGGACTCTCATATCTGCTGTCTCTAGTCTTTGGTCAAGTGTTTTACTTCTGACCCAGCTCTCAGATCCATAAGTTAAAACTGGTTTGAACACTGTCTTGTATACAGCTAATTTAGTGTTCTGATTAATTTCTCTTATTCCATATGAATTTATTCAATTGACTTCCTACTGTACCAACTTTGCTGATTCTGTTGTCTATTTCTATATTTAATTTACCATCTTCAGTAAAAATCGTGCCTAAATAGCTGAAATGTTTTACTTGTTCCACAGGTTCTCCATTCACAACACAGTTGACATTTTCAATGATTCTGCCTATTTTCATTGTCTTGGTCTTTTTATTGCTGACCTTCATACCATATCTATTACAAGAGCTATTCAATTTAGTCAGAGAATCTTGCAGACTTGTAGCGGATTTATTTAGAAGTATAATATCATCCGCATAAAACAAAGAGCTGATATTAACATCTCCGATTTTGATATCGTGTTTAATACCACTTTCCTTCATAATGTGAACCATATAGATAATGAATAACGGGGGATAATGTACATCCTAGTCTCACACCAGATTTAACATTAAACCATCTTCCTGTACTTCAATTCTAACTGCTGACTTACACCTCAAATAAAGACTAAATATTGCTTGATATAATGCCCCATTGACACCATATAACTGTAGCGTATTGAATAGCTTCTCTCTTGGCACCTTGTCATATGCCTTTTCCAAATCGACAAAACTTAAATACAGATCTCTGTTATGTTCCCATGCTTTCTCGACTATTTGTCGTAAAGTGAAGATCTGATCCTGACAGCCTCTATTTGGCCTGAATTTAGCTTGTTCTTCACCAAGCTTTTCTTCCACAATTCTTCTCAATTGTTTCTCCAGTATACTTGCATAGATCTTGCCAGGAACACTCGGTAGGGAAACACCTCTGTAATTCTCACAGAGGTATTTGAAGAAATACCGAAAGATACAGAAAGATTATTGAAGAAAAAATGAAAGTTTGAGAACAGGAATCAGACCTTGGAGATTCAGTGGCAAGCCTTGAAGAAAGCCCTGATTGACTCAGCTAGAGATGCATGTGGTGAAGTTGTCTGCAAGGAGAGAAAAATTAGAACTCCATGGTGGACACAGGAAGTTAAAGAGGCAATGAAGGAAAAGAAGAAAGCATACCAAAAGTTCTTGGCAAATAAGTCAGCTTGTGCTCTTAGCGAATACAGAGACAAATGCAAGAATGCTAAACAGTGTGTAAAACTAGCTAAACAAAAGTCATGGGAGGACTTTGGCAAGAATATAGAAAATAAATATCAAGAAGGTGGCAAAATATTCTGGAGGTTGTTGAAGAAGCTTAGGAATGGAGGAAAGAGTGCTGTAATAGGAGTTAGAGATGATAATGGTGACATGAAAACGGAAGAAAAGGATATCCTTGAAGTATGGAGTAATTACTTTGAAAAACTGCTAAATGAAACAAGCCGTGATGACAGCACTGTGGCAAAAAAACACTGAACAAACATGCAGTCAGGAAGAATACATATCCATACTTGAAGCAGAAAAAGCCATCAAAGGCTTAAAATGTGGAAAGGCAGCAGGAGTGGATGATATTCGACCAGAAATACTGATGTATGGTGCTATAAAAGTCTTACAGTGGCTACACTGCTTAGTTCAGAAAGCCTGGACAGAGGGACGAATTCCCGATGATTGGAGTAGAGCTCTCATAGTACCCATATATAAAAAGGGAAACAAAACTGAATGTGAGAATTACAGAGGTATTTCCCTACTAAGTGTTCCTAGCAAGATCTATGTAAGTATACTTGAGAAACAATTGAGAAGAATTGTGGAAGAAAAGCTTGGTGAAGAACAAGCTGGATTCAGGCCAAATAGAGGCTGTCAGGATCAGATCTTCACTTTACGACAAATAGTCGAAGGCATGGGAATATAATAAAGATCTGTATTTAAGTTTTGTCGATTTGGAAAAGGCATATGACAAGGTGCCAAGAGAAAAGCTATTCAGTATGCTAAAGTTATATGGTGTCGATGGGGCATTATATCAAGCAATACTTAGTCTTTATTTGAGTTGTAAGTCAGCAGTTAGAATTGAAGGAAGTACAGGAAGATGGTTTAATGTTAAATCTGGTGTCAGACAAGGATGTACATTATCCCCTCTGTTATTCATTATCTATATGGATCACATTATGAAGGAAAGTGGTATTAAACATATCAAAATTGGAGATGTTAATGTCAGCTCTTTGCTTTATGCGGATGATGTAGTGAATATTCTCTGACTAAATTGTATAACTGTTGTAATAGATATGGTATGAAGGTCAGCAATAAAAAGACAAAGACAATGAAAATAGGCAGAATCAGTGAAAATGTCAACTGTGTTGTGAATGATAAACCTGTGGAACCAGTAAAACATATCAGCTACTTAGGCACGATTTTTAGTGAAGATGGTAAATTGAATATAGAAATAGACAACAGAATCAACAAAGCTGCTATGGTGGGAAGTCAATTGAATAAATTCATATGGTATAAGAGAGAAATTAGTCGGAACACTAAATTAGCTGTATACAAGACAGTGTTCAAACCAGTTTTAACTTAATGATCTGAGAGCTTGGTCAGAAGTAAAACACTTGACCAAAGACTAAAGACCGCAGATATGAGAGTCCTGAGAAAGATTATAGGCGTGAACAGATGGCATCAATGGCAATATCATATTAAAAACGAGGATATTAGGAAAGAACTTGACATTGTCAGCATCCCGGAATGCATTAGCAGAGCGAATCTCAGGTGGTATGGTCACTTAAATAGAATGGGAGAGAAAAGATTAGCAAAACAAGTGTTCTCTGCCAGGTTGGCAGGAAAACGACCGAGAGGAAGACCAAGATATAGGTGGGTTGATACGGTACAATGTGCCTTAGATGATAGAAATATAAGATCTGATAATGTTGGAGTCTTGACAAGTAACAGACTGATTTGGAGGAAAATTGTAGATAGGAAGTTAGTAATAATGTAATTGTTTCATGTAGTACTATCATATCCTGTACACCTCTTGAGGGTACATGGCAGGAAATTGATGATGATGACTAAGTATTGTTTGATATAATTCCCCATTGACACCATATAACTAGCATTTCAAATGGCTTCTCTCTTGGCACCTTGTTATATTCCCATGACTTCTCAACTATTTGTCATAAAGTGAAAACTGAGCCTGACTGCCTCTATTTGGCCTGAATCCGGCTTGTCCTTCACCAAGCTTTTCTTTCACAATTCTTCTCAACCAGTTTCTCTAGCATACTGGCATAAATCTGACCAGGAACACTCAGTAGAGAAATACCTCTGTAATTCTCACATTTAGTTTTATTTCCCTGTTTATATATATCGGTACTATGAGAGCTCTACCCAATCATCTGGAATTTGTTCCTCTGTCTAAGCCTTCTGAGCTATGCAGTGCATCCACTGTAAGACTTTTATACCTCCGTACTTGAGCATTTCTGGTCAAATATAATCTACTCCTGCTGCCTTTCCACATTTTGAGGCTTTTGGTGGCTTTTTCTACTTCAAGTATGGATATGTATTCCTGAGTATGCCTGGTCAGTGTTTTTTAATCGCTGTGCTGTCATCACTGCTTTTCTCATTTAGCAACTTTTTTAAGTAATTATTCCATACTTCAAGGATATCTTTTTCACCTGTTTTCATGTCACCTTTATCATCTCTAATTCCTTTTACAACATTCTTTCCTCCATTTCTGAGATTCTTCAACAACCTCCAGAATATCTTGCTGCCTTCTTCATATTTATTTTCTATGTTCTTGCGAAAGTCCTCCCATGACTTTTGTTTAGCCAATTTTACAGTGTTTAGCTTTCTTACATTTGTCTCTGTATTCTCTAAGAGCACAAGCTTATTTTCCAGGAGCTTTTGATATGCTTTCTTTTCTTTGACTGCCTCTTTAACTTCCTGTGGTCACCATGGAGTTCTGATTTTTCTCTCCTTGCAGACAACCTCACCACATTCCTCTGTGATTGGGGTTTTCTTCAAGGCTTGCCACTGAATCTCCATGGTTTGGTTCCTGTTCTCAAACTCTCATTTTTTCTTTAATAATCTTTGTGTATTTTAGTCTCCAGTTCACATCTGAGAGCTGCTCAACTTTTATTCGCTTTAAAACTTTCTTACATGTTCTTCTGTTCGATATGAAATTCAATTTTATCCTGCTCAAGACTAAATGTTGATCACTTCCAATTTCAAATCCTCTGTACACTGGTCTATATTTGAGTTGTAAGTCAGCTATTAGAATTCAAACAGGTACAAGATGGTTTCATGTAAAATCAGGTGTAAAGCAAAGGAGTGCATTATCTATATGGATCATATTATGAAGGAAAATGGTATTAAACCTGAAACCAAAATTGGATAGGTTAATCTCAGCTCTTTATGCAGATCATGTTGCACTTCTAAAAAAAAAATCTAGTAAGGGTCTTCAGGATTCCCTGAAGATCCCTACTAGATTTATTTAGACAAATTTGGCAAATTGAATATGGATATAGGCAACAGAGTTAACCAAGTTTGTTTGGTAGGAAGTCAACTGAATAAATTTATATGGAATAAGAGAGAAAGTTGTCAAAACACTAAACTAGCTATACACAAGACAATGTTCAAATTTTAACTTAAGGATTTTGAGAGCTGGGTTAGAAATAAAATGATCAAATTGGAGACCACAGGCATGAGTTCTAAGAGATTAGGGGAGCACAGGTAACATCACTGGCAGTATCATATAAAAAATGGGGATATTAGAAAAAAATTATTGTTAGTATTCAAGAATGCATTAGCAGAGCTATCTCATGTGGTATGGTCACTTAAACAGCATGGAAGAGGAAAGATTAGCAGAACAGGTATTTTTTTCCAAGGTGATAAGAAAAGGATCCAGAGGAAAACCAAGGTCTAGGTGCATTGATACAGTAAAAAGTGCTTTGAGAAAGATTTTATAATATTGGAGTCTTTAATGTTAATTAGGAGGAAAATTGTCGATAGGAAGTTAGTAATGATGTAACTTTTTCACATTCTAATATCCAGTACATATCCCCTTTTGTCAGAAGGTGCTTGTCAGGAACTTGATGATAAACTTTGATAAATTGATTTTAGAATAAAAGCAACTAGCTTAAATTAGTGCAGCAGGATGTGATGTAGTGAACTACAGAAAAAAAATCCTAGTCTGAACTAGCTTACTGTTATGAACACTAAAGCTCTAAACCTTCACAATAGAGGGTGAATCCAGTCATGCTTGGTAATTTGTGTATTACTGAAGATAAGGGGTGGTAAGCTGAAATCTCTTGCAAGAGAAGGCAAAGCTGCATGTTGAAGGTGATCATGTTATCCTCACTCCAGTGAAGAATGGTATGGAGATCAACTATAGGCTTTAGTTGCAAATCTTAAAGCTTAGAATGTTTTAGCACTGCATAGTTTGTCAAAATCTGAGCTATAGAGATTCCTGTTTTAAAATTAAAACTTATGAATCCATTCTGTGAAAGCCATAGCATAGTCACTGAGTAAAATAGTTGAATAATTAGATGTTGCTCTAGAAACCAAAGATGGAAATCTTTCTAGCTATTTGAAATATTTTTAATGTAGCATCATTTGCTTGAGTAGCTTTCTGTGTAAAGTGAATGAGTTCAAAAACTTTTTTTATACAGCTTTATTTTTTTAAAATCCTGTAGATTGCATTTGCAAAAATGCAAATGTGATATATAGCCCAATCTAAATGCATTAAACTAGGTCTTTTACTGTTTAACTATGAATCATAATTGTTTTTCTGGGGATGGCAGTAAATGATAATTCCTCCCTGGCTATGTTGAACATGCAATTTAGTATTTTGGATTAATGTACATTTTTTTTTTTTTTGCTTTGTTTATGAACAATCTTAATGACAAAATTAGGCAAAACAAAATTGCTGTGCATGTCTAAAATGGTTGGGTTTAGTTGATTATAGCATTCTTTTGTGTAGTCAATCTTTACGAAATGCATAGTTATCTGATCATAAAGTAATTTTAAAACTAGGATGTCATAAGTATTAAAATTGTATTTGAAGCATTCTTATACCTTTTTTTGTTTGTTCATAAAACTCCAGAATCAGTTTTAAATCTATTTATATTTTACTGTTGAAACTGCCATTTTAACTTATTTGTGGAATTTCTTTACAGGACTTACCTAATGCCATGAATGCTGCAGAAATAACAGACAAGTTAGGGCTTCATTCACTTCGCAACAGAAACTGGTATATTCAAGCTACATGTGCTACCAGCGGTGATGGCCTGTATGAAGGTTTAGACTGGTTGTCTAACCAGTTAAAAAACCAAAAATAAAAACTTCAATGTTATGTTCCAGGATAAGTGCTGTGAAAACTTTGTGGACCTGGCCATCCAAATGATTCCCTCCCTCCTCTGAATTTAAATAACATTAATAGTGAAATAACTTTATTAAAGTGTTGTTAGATTCATGATGCTTGTAAACAACTGCCCTCTGTAGTATGCCAGGAAGTTTTCATCTGAATATTATAATTTATCCTAGAACATAGCATAGGAATAATTTTAAATTGTTCTCAAGAATTCCTCACATCCACCCATACTACAGAGGGTAGTTTAGTTTGGAACAAATGTAGGATATAATTTCAGAGGAGGAGAATTTTTGTGATGCAGAAATATGTACATAATGGAGGTGTCATTGCCTGTCACGTATTAGGGCCCAAAAAACATTGAAATTTTCAGCATCTACATCATTTTCTTTCCATATTAAAAATATATTAGTTTTTTTGGAGGTATGCTGAAAAGCTGTCATGTTATTCCACTGGGTATTGGTTCTATAAAGAATGTGGTGTAAAAAACTGAGCTGGTACTCATTTCATGACAGTAGGCTGGTGGGATAGTTTGCCTTTGATCTTGTATGTTTCATTAATGTAGTTGCGAATAAAAGTGTCAAATGCTTTGTCACCACAACTTTGTTTAGTCAATTTTATAATGTTTTATTCACTGTTTAACACATTTTGTACCATATTATATATAAATAATGTTAGCTGTAATTTGCGTTATGTGGTTGGTTTTACGTAACATTACCTTTCTTTCTTTCTGAAACTTATCAATGAAGCTAATTTGGAATTAATAGCATTAAAAATTAATGTTTAGATAAATTTGATTAATTTAGAGGTTACTTGTTTCAAGAAAATGCCATACTTTTGAAGATCTCACTGAAATTGTGCAAATACCACGTGTACAGATGTTAATTAGGATTATTGATTAATAAGTACCATTTCTATGTTTTCAGTTTTATTTGCATTCTCTTTAAAACCTCTTTTCTCAATTTAATATTTAATATAATGCCAAATTGCATGCTTTACCTCTCCTCCCTGGTAGAATGCATAAATTCTATTAACAGTATTGAACTTCAATCCATTCTAATAGTTTTCAAATGTTTGATTAACTTAGGAAATTTGTCAATAATGCCTGAGCTTCCATAATTCTATTAGTTGCGCTTTTCAAATTACTTGATTTTTGTGCTTCCTTTAGGACACCAAATGTTTTGCTGAATGTCATATTTTTCATTAATTTATACAGGTCAAAGAGTGCACTTTTGACACCTTATGTGTTTGGACGATATATGGTACAAGTCCATTACTTAATATCTCAACTGCTTATTATAATGAGTAATTGCCTACTTAAGTTTTTTGCTAACATTTATGCAACATGAGTCAAATCCAGTCTGTTGATTGAAAAATAAATGCTGTCTACTTATCCAACCAGGTTGTAGTTATGTTCACCTTTTAAAGGAGACAAGACATGGTAAAGCATTCCAAGAGTTGATTCTAATTATCTAGTTTTTCATCAAGGTACATATTAGCAAACTATTGTCTGCTGGCTTCATGTCTAGCACTAGATTGTTTTGAATTTTCTCATTTTTTATAATAGTTAAACCATTTACTTCTGAAGGGATAGCAAAAACGTTGTCTGAGAAAACAAATATATTTAATAACCCACAAGTATATGGGATGTCTAGATGCAGCAAAAAAAAAAAAAAAAAAAAAAGTTGGTTGTATGCTATTCCTGTAAAACTGCATCCTGCTTGACATATTTTCTGTATAGTTAATTTATTCATATAACTTTAGTATAATTATTAATGCTAACTAAACTTCTCACTTAATTGTATTTCATTAAAAAAAAATAGAAAAAACCTTTATTTCTAGTACTCAATATTTTTCTCGTATTCAGTAAAGCACTGTTAAAAGCGTTTTATTTTTAGTATTTTTCTTGAAATATCTTCAGTTTTCATCAGTATAACCCTCTATAGAAATTAATATTACATAAGTTCTAGTTATTGCTCATTTTAAATCAGATTTGCATTTTTAAAAGCAATGTGGTTGTTATACAGAACAGAAATATGCAAAATAGCAAATAAAAGTAGTTCCTCTTTTTAAATAATTTCTCCTTTGTTACTCTGGAATTCCCTAAAGATAGGGATCTAAATTTTCTGTTGTGCCAGCTTGGAAATGTGCGGGAGCATCTCTTATAAATCTTATATATTCTTGCATTTTTTGGAAATGTTACTTCTGTTCTTTAGTGGTTAGTCCTAGATGCAAAGGAACTAAATACAAGAGGATAGTCCAGTGAAAGTTCTGATCAAGTGTTTAAAATTTCTTAGCAGATTTAAGAATCAATATGAAAATTCTATAGATTTCTAAAGCACATATGCTCAATAACAATTAGGCTATTCAGTATGATCTGAATGGTCTGTTCCTTATCTTTCTTTCTCTTATTCTTAAAATTGGAATGTCAGTTATTGAACAACTTGGTCTTGAAAGTGTTTGAATGAAATTGCATTTAAGTAATGAAGTGCCAAATGTTCTGTTTTGTATTTGATTGCTCACAAACTAAGCATATTTCAGTGTTGCGTTCTATTTCATTTTTGGCATTGAAACAACTGATTGTCTAATTCTAGTTATTTTAGTATGGATTAAGTTATGAAGACTTTCTCTAAGAGGACGTTCTGGCTCTTATAGACGGAGATAGGCACACATTCACTACCTTGTTTCATATGTTTAGTTTTCCTTCCAACTGCATATTTATGGTACTTCCTTTTTACTGTCAGTGGAACTTTTAAAGATTAATCTATAAACTGCATTCCATACCTTTTTTCTGAGCAGGAGGAAAAAAAAAAAAAAAAAATCCCTGCGATTATATGATAGGATTTGAAACTGTTCTTTTTTTTGGGGGGGGGATTTGCATTACTGTTGTAATATAACAAAATAAAGCATTCAGAATTAGTCAATAGGCATTTTGTTCTTGAGTGTACTGATGTCTGATTTTAATTCAGCTGCTGATTCTGTTTATTTAGAAATATTAAATGCTTCTCTCAAAAATAATTCTTTGGCTTATGAAGTTACAAAACGGCTCCATCTAGCTGATGCTAGAATTTCTTAGAAAATCATTTATTGGCATAAACATGAATGTTAGTATAGAGGTGCAAATTGTATAAGCCAAAATAGATAATTTTAATTGCTTATTAAAATTCTAAATATTAACTGAATGTTTAAATCAGTCTTAAGTATTGAAGTGAAACCTAGTTGAAATGAGTGGTTTTATTCAAATTTGGAGGAAATTAATTTACTTGGAATTAATATTATCAGACATTGATCTTATTTATATCATTTTCATCTCATACCTTTTAAACTGTACCAATTATGAATTTTCTCAGTGCCCTGCACTGTTAATAATTGCATAATTGTGAATGTTTTTCACATCATGCCTATTTAAATTGGCAGCATTAAAAATGCAATGTAAACCGATGTGAATTAAATGCAAATTTCAAAACCAGCTGTCTGGTCTGTTCCAGTAAGCCAATTATCATTCCTTATTTCTGTACTATGTGGGGGACATAACTGAATTCATAGCTATAGAAATTTTGAATGACTCAACTGCCATTAGTGCCTATTTTGGTCTTGGTAGCTTTGAGCTCAAATGTACTTGGATATTTCAATAAAAATAGTACAAGAGATTTAACATGCAAAAATTCTTGATTTACAAAAGTTATCAGGTGTCTCTTATTCCTTGAAATGATTAATCTTATTCATTTTTAATTATTGATACTTCCCCTGTTTGAAAAATCATTTTAGTGAATTTTTTCTATTACTATCTGGCATCATTTAGTAGTATCCTCATAGCTTGATGAGCTTTTTGTTTGTGTGGGATCACATTTGGTGGGGTGTGTGATTTCATATAATTTTGGCCTAACTTTGTAGTATGATTGAAATCAAAGGTAGGCCAGTCCATTACTTCAAGGCTAAATTCCTCTAGCCATATACTAGTTCTGATTTGGTTGAATAAGTATCAGATTTGATTTAAATACAAATTAGTATTGACATCTAAAAGATATTGATACAGTCAGTTGTTTGTCCCTAGAACCTCTTGATATTCTAACCTAGTGTAGACTGCTATTGGATATATGAATTTCAGCTGAAATTGGGTATAGTACTAGTATGCTTGAGGATGTGTGGTATAATGCATATGATCAATCCAACATGTATTTTTTATTCATGTTATATTAAAAATATCTAAGATACAAAAAAGCAAAAATTGAAACTACTGTACTTACCAGTGTAATATATCACAATGTGAAAAATTCTCTTTATTTCTATTAGTTTCCCAATTCCATAAGTATTTTATCTAAATTAAATAAATTTTAGGATAAATTTTATAAAAATGTTCATTAGTATATAATATTTAAATAGAAATGTTTTCAAATATTACTTGGTGTAAGATTTTAAACTTCATTTCAAAATATACAAATATATATAATTAGTGTGAATGGACTTATTTTTCAGTTTCTCTTTGTGATATTTAACTCCAAATTTACAGATGGCTTTGGGATTGTACTGAACTGCAAATAATTAGTTCTTGCAGTACAGTACTGCCCTTAGGAGTTACATCTCAGTTTGGAAATCGCTAAAGCTTTTTTTTTTTAATAGAATAACATCACATCAGATGGTTTCCAGCAGACAACTTTCAAATTAAAAAAAAAATTAAAACAGCTTTTAATTAGCTATTTGCATTTGTAAGTAGTTTACATTTGCTTAGAGCATAAAATACATTAATACAAATTGCATTTGCAGCTTTAAAGAAAGTGGTTATTCACAAAGGTTGGGTTCCCTCATTCCCCAACCAAGCTTTTGAACAGTTTGCTGAATGAATTTCTGGTAATAAATTATGAGATGAGAGAATAGGATAATCTTTGGAATTTTTATATGCTGTTGAATCTGTTAGGGTGTCAAAGTTCAAAATGCAGTAAAAACTTATAAGAATAATACCACAGTATATATGAGAACCAAATGTTCAGGAATTCTCTGTCTTGTTTGGTTATTTAGCTAGATTAATGTGAAAGTGTATAGCACAGTATTACAGCACTTGGCAGAATGTTTCCTAATTATCTGTTAGCAACAAACATCTTCCATGAACAAAAATTGACACATAATGGACAGAACTTTACTGCCATTTTATTACATGAACATGCATACATTTTTATGGTTCTAAGGTTTTACAGTTTTAAAGACAGCTTAAGGATTAGCTTAAGCTGTCTTTAAAACCAGAGGCATTCAAGAACTGTATCCAGATAAGATACCTAATCATTGTTACCTGGCTTGATGCTACAATTTTCTCAATGTTTGATCAAGATTGGAGGGAAAGTTGCAATTACTTTTGAACTTATTTAGATTTTTTTTAAGTGTAAATTCACAGGTGATTCTTAGTAGAATATCATGCAATATTCTACTAAGGTGTTTAGTATGGGGATTCTGGCATTATTCAAGATAAAAACTTGTTCATCTGAATTCAAAATTCACTTTTCTCTATTTGCATCAGTTATGATATCCAAGTCTAGCTGAAAGAATTTTTTACTAACCAAGCTCGTGCTGCTAATACATTTATTTATACACTTTAGTATTAATGCTCACTGTCTTTTCTGATTTGACTACAAACTTATTAAATGCCTCCAACAAAAGTTAGGTTTAGTAACTCCCATGTTTTTACTCCCGAAATATGCACAGTTTCTTCAATTTAAAACATTGCAACATTCATATTAAACGATATTTTTTCTTGACTACTGTCAAAAAATATCATTGCATATAGCAGCGAACAAAACTGGGACATGGAATTTGCAGATATAATGCTATCGATTTCCTGTTGCACAGCTCTTCAGTGTTTTTTTTTAAAAAAAAGGTGAAACTAGTTGGTGTTAAAATAGTTTTTTTTTTTTTTTTTTTTTCAGATACTTGATCAACATTTCCCAAATAGTAAATTTTACATACACTGCAATATTCAGTTCAATTCATTCTAACTTCATCAGGTTCGCCACATCCATTTCCCCCCCCTTTCAGGGGATACATCCATATGTGGAGCCCCAAATTCCTTGCAAAAAAGGGAAAAAAAAGCACTTAGTTCACATTGCATCTTGAATAGAAAAATAATTTAGATGTAGAAGATTTAATAAATATTTTTGCATATAACTTTTTCCCCAAACTCATGTTCTCAATTTAAATGTTTTAGCTATTTTGTTTTTCAAATGCTATGACTGCAAGATAACTGGCCTTTAAAATGCAAAGAACCAACTAGAGCCTCTGACCTAATGTCCTATCCCCCCCCCCTCCATATTTGTATTACCTTGTACTGAACAAACGAGGATGGACTGGTAATTTGGCGAGCAAATTGCCTTCTCTATTGGCTTAAACCAGAAATACATGATGGTGTAACATTTTATGCTGACTGGGACATTGCCTAGTTAAACAAGTTCCCCCTCCCCCTGCTGTTTTTATCAGGGAACCTGGGGGAACAGCGAAAAAGCTAGAACAACGAACCCAATGTCAGAAGAATTAAAGATCTGGACATTTAGTATTAATGGAAATGAAATAAACTTGAATAAAGTTACCATGTGAAAATATTGGCATTACTGAGAGAACAAAAACAGGCAAGATCTTGTTCAAGTACAGGATATTCACACAATCGAAAGGAGTAAGAATAGTATTCAACATCAAACATGCTAAACTTCATTGGAAGATAGTTTCAAATAGTTATGGGGTGTGAAATGGATAGTGAGACTTTCTACGGAACCATAGAAGGTTCTTCAGCTGAGAAAGAATGGGAAAAGTGAACCTTGGAGATCTAAACAGCAAAGTAGAAAATAAATCCTACCAGGCATCTAGCAACGTTGTGGGATAATTGGGAGAGAAATGCAAGAGGTAGTGAAGGTATTTGCTGGATTTCTGTTCGGGATATATAGACTAGTCAATAACATGTTCCAACATTGACGTTCATGTGAAGAGAGCCCCATCAACTGTAATAGTTAATAGTGATATCTTCATGCTAGTTTGGATACAGTACAGAGCATCTGTAATTGGAAATTCATTAAGATAAAAATGAATATCACATTGGAAAAAAAAATGCATGTAAAAAGTAGAACAAACTATTGAAAAAGAAATGACTACGAAAGCAAGAACTAAACCTTGAAGTCAGTAGTAAACATTGATTCATCTAGGGAGGCATGTGGTTTTCTAACTTGTCCACCAAAATAACACCATGGTGGACAACCAGGCCTGCCAAAGAAAGCATACTGAAAGTACCAGTGAGTTGGCAGATGCGGTAAAAGGATACAAAAAAAAAATGTAAGAGCTAAGCTATGTATATATATATATAAAAGTAGCTAGACAAGTGATGCGGAGATTGGCAAGAATATCGATATCAGGAAAGTAGCAAAATGTTTTTCGTCCCTTAAACTCAAGAAAATCGACCTATTAGTTATACTCGCTATCCAACCAACAGGTCGCGGGTTCGAATCCCGCCCTGGGCATCGATGTTTGGCATCACCCAGTGTGCGACCACCTCCCCACTTATTCAAGACGTGAAGTGGCTTGACCAGACTATTAAACATAAAATTACTAAAAATGGGGGGGTCGAACCCATCGTACAGTTGTGCTATATATGTTTACTAATGTTTCGTGGGTGGAAGTAACATGAAGGGTTGGCAGTTGTATTCTGGCTTCGAAATCTTGTGATCAGAGCTGAACTATCGGTGGCTATTAAGGATGTGTGCGTGTATATATATATATATATATCGACTTCTGAAAGAATTTATAATAGTCCATTTGGGAAATACACTGCATTACAGCATTTTGTTTAAAGTTCACGTTCTGTATGGTTTCTGCTGTAGGCACTGAGGGGGTACACACGTGGAAAAAAAAGGTTCGGAAAACAAGGGGGTACACACGTGGAAAAAGGTTCGGAACCATTGAGCTAGTGTGACCTGATTGTTGCATATAGCAGCGAACAAAACTGGGACATGGAATTTATTTGCAAATATAATGCTATTGATTTTCTGTTGCGCAGCTCTTCACTGTTAAATTCCGGTGTCCGTCGTTGAGCGAATATTCTATCCTGAAAGCTTTAATTCCATACTCGGAATCTTGAGTGAAAATTTTCAAAATATTTTTAGATCATATTTGCAATCGATCTGGAATTATAATTCCCTCTCGTATGGAATTTAATGACATTTAGTAGTTTAACTAGTAGGTTTTTCATTCATCCAACCGTTATATTAGGTTAGGAAAAACTTGCTTCAGCCCACAAATGGGGAGAGAGAAGTAATGCTATATACTAAGAATTTCTTTAACCAAGAGAGGTTGTAGTTCGGTTTCTGCTGAATGATGTCACTACTATTGGAATGTTATTCCTAATTTTATTATTACATATGGACACCTCCATGTGAAGTCCATAGACTCAATGCAGGAGGTCCATTTAAATAAAATTAATACCCGTCATATTTTTTTTCAAAATCATTCACCCACAGCTGACTGGCAATCCATTCCACTCATTCACCACTAAACAACAAAAAAAATCTAACCCTCACTCCTTTGCTAACCACACTTAATTTCCATGAATGACTTAGTTTTCTTCACATTCATATACTTAAAACATTTCGCCCACATTAATGCTACCTCCCGCTCCCCTCTGCTAAGAAACTTCTGTATGTCATATCCGGCCGATCAGTTGCCTGTAACCCACATCTTAAGTCTATCCTCAATCACGTCTGTGGTAATTCTTATTGCTACTATCATTCTGATTTCATAACAAATTGCTGATAACGGCTTCTGCAAAACAATGATGAGCTTTAACTTACTGACACTGTTTATTACGAGTTTTAATTATAGTGATTACCCTTTGTAGTTATGAAAGAAAAATCATAAAAATCTAGTAAATTTTTTGAAAAAAAAAAGTTAACATATCTTTTAGCAGGTCATGCTAAAGTTCTAGTGTTTGGAGTTCAAAATAATTCAGTGTAGTTTTAATGTTTGTAAACCGCCATTTCAGTTAAACGATATCGCCATCTTTTGGTATACCATCGCAGAATGCAACATAACTAATTTCTTCTAAACGGGCCTGTTATTTTTGAAGTCCCTTCATGTCATTCTATTTACTTCATCAATCCATTAATAACGTGGTTTTCTCTGATTCTTTGTCATTTTTCTTCCAAACTTTGTTCTGTTACTCTCTTCTCTGATTTTTATGTTAGAACTGCTTACGTATTTGTAAATGATGGAAAGTCCTTTTCTGATGTTCCTTTTTAATATGGATTTGCTGCCATTGATGCTACCTTTCACGTTCTTAACTTTAGAACTATCGTGTGATATCCAGTTTTTGAACTATTTTATTTCGAACCTAACCATGCTCTGTATTTAAATACAAATTTTCAATCTGTACCGTGCGTAATTTATGTAATAGATTTTTTGACAATTAAAGAAATTTATATTTTTATAAGATTGCAAATGCAATCCCGTTGAATTAGTTTTCTACTTCTAAAAAGTATAATCAAAGTTTTGGCCATGGTTTTTTTAATGAAATATGCTGCCCAGTCACTACCTTTTTTTACCATTGCGACAGCTAGTACTGTATCAGCATTTTATATGCCAGACAAAAGGTGAAAATAGGCCACACCCCACCTGGCATTTCATGTTATTCATATATTAGTATTGAATCTGTTTTGTTTTTCCCCCTCTGAGTTTTGTTAAAAACTTCCTCTCTTGGAAAAATCCCTAGGAAAAAATAACTGAGAAATGGTCTTCCAGAATCCTGAATGTAAAGAAATAAATATATAATATCCACTCTTATGGCTTAATAGCAAAGATGGCTGGAAAGACCAATTGATTTTAGTCACAATAAAGGAACCTTTACAAGTCATTTTCAAGTGATCTTAAATTAGCTGATCTCACAGGGTGGTGACAAATATTCCACACTCGTAGGGTAGTTACAAATATTTAATACCAAAGAGTCATTCCTAGCGATGATTTTACAAACTTTAACGAAAAATATACTTTGATAATTCCTTCCTCAAAAGCAGTATTCAATACTTTCAATTTCCCACTATCACTCCACTCCTTTACAGTAGATCGGTAGCTGGTTTTGACTTTCCGCCATTGCTGGGGTCGTATGGGTTCCTTATGGCATGCTAGATTAGCATGCCATAAGGCATAATTTTAGCATGTGCTGGTGAGTTCTACAGTCGATTTTCAGTACCAATAAAACAATGTCTAAAATGTGTAATAGATTAACGCTTTTAAAGCATTAAAAGAATGTAGAATAAAAAATATAGTGCCTACAAACACGAGTAGGGTAGGATATCATCTCTTAGCAAGAATCCTGGCCCTTGACTCAACTATGCGTTTTTGAAAGGTAAGGATAATTACAGATTTCAAAAAAAAAAAAAAAAAAAATGATTAAAAAAAATTCTTACTCCCTTTCGACAATCAAAAATAGCATTAATTTATTTAAAAAATATATAAATACTGTACATTGAATAGGCAGTTTACTTGAATAAATATAAATACTTTATAAATAAAATATAATTTTGGATCTAGTGTTAAGAATAATATATGGCAATAAAGATATTTTACCATATAATGCAAAAGAACATTAAAACTTTTGATTTTGAAAATCAATTTTTGTTGAATTTTTATGAAATTTGACTGCGCAAAGGAATCGAGAAAAATTAATTGAAAGTTCTGCCAGAGCTAATTAGTAATCCTCTCAGTTACTACTTATGTATATACATAATATACAACAGGGGCGAATGCTGGTCTTCTAATTCACGCTTGCTCTTATCATTCAGGGAGTGAGAGGTGTGAAGTCTGATTAATGGAATAATGAATTACTGACCATTTAAAACTATATATTTATTTAGAAATTTATGTACATTTAATCATACAAATACGTTTATTTTACAAATGATATTCTATCTTTTTCAATTTAGCTACTTGAGTAAAAACTCTACCCTACGGTTCTTCTTTATGAACTGGTCAATAACATCGTCATAAAAAGTTGGTTGTAACTTAATTTTCCCAAGCAGCATGCACACTTGTAAAGGCTGGCTGAAGCTCACTGGCAAGAGCTACTTTCACTGCGTATGTCTGTGTTTAAGCCGACGTGAAGGAAGCGGAAATAGCTATGCGCGCATGTAATCACAGTGCTGCAGCGAGGACCTGGACGCTCTTACGACCGAGCAAGCCAAGTAGCTTTGACTAGACGAGCAAGCATCGGCCTTCGATACACAACGCAAAGCTCAATTATTGCAGCACAAGCTTAAGACGCCTTCTGTCTACAAAAATAAAAGCTTAAATAAATAAAAGCCTTAAAAATGCATGCATTTATTAACAAATAAATATTACTACTTTCTCAATTAATGAGCTTGTGTAGCAAGCATGGAGAATTCGCCCCTGCTGAAATGGTGTGGGAGTTTTACATCGATTTTGAATTGCAGGAAGGAAAAGGCTGCATGTCTGTGCCTAGATAAATGAAATAATCAGAGAAAAGTTTCTACTCCTAAAATTCTAAATTTTGGAATATTGTTTCTGTGTGTGTATATATTTAAATTGTCCGAGGTAAGAAGGAAAGGCTACGTCCAGCAATGCGTCAGGTGTGTATAGTGTCGTTTTTGTGAAACAGTGAACACAGTCAACTGCGATCTAGTATTCTGGTGTGTGTGTAATTGTGAAGCTAATTCTTGGAAGCAGCGGGATTAAGTTTTTTTTTTTTAATCAAAAATAAACACGCTTTAGAGAAAGTACAATAGTTCACTATTTTACAAATAGATGGAGATGAAACCTGTTTGCAAAACAGTACTCGCACTTTTTAAGACATTAAAATACTTTTTAAAAATTTCAAATATTACAAGTGAGATGTACCATCAGTTATATATTAAATAGCGGCCTTGCCTACTTCTAAGGGAATAAAAGGCGTTGGCCGACCAAAAATAAGCATTTTTTTTAATCATTCCCATCTAATAAATTCTGGATCCAATATGAAGCAAAAGACCCGGACACAATTTTACTGTTCCTGGATCAGCAAAAATGTAAACATTAAATATGAATTCAAGAAAAAAAAAATTACAATCCTTTAATGCTAGACAAACACACGACGCAATCGAAGTACTTTTCTACGTCTTTTATATTTTTAAGCCGATTTGCTTGGCGCAGATTAAGTCGATTTTTCTGTAGGAAGTCATGCTTTTATCCTTCAACTTAGATAAATCGATAGCAGAACCTATGATTTCATGCTCCTGCCTGCCATACAAAATTTGCGGCGATTTTAAAACTTCGCTCGTGACAGGTAGCACCATCTATAGGGAGCTTAGTGTACCAGTTTCAATCACTACCTGCGTCCTTCAGTTAGAGGCACTCGGTTGACTAACACGTGGCAAGCTATGTAGCAGTAGTGTTAAAAATTGAGTACCGTGCTGTGAATTTTTCACCAAAGAAGGGTTTTCTTCAAGTGCTATCAAACACCGATTAGATGGTGTTTATGGGAAAGCTTCTCCTTCATATTCTATTCTACTGAGAAGGAATGGGCTAAACAGTTTTGCCTAAGATAGGGTTCCCATAATGTTTTATTAAAATCTCAGACATTCTGAAATTTTTACTTAAAAAACCCGGGACATGTTAAAAAATTAAGAAAACCAAAAATAAAACTATATTATATACAGTATATATACATGCTGCACTTTAAATTAAATTTAAATTAAATACTGCTATAAACATATATTAACATCAAATCCACTTTAAAAAAAATATTAATCACAAAGATTTAATTAGAAAAATATATCATATTTATGGACGTGTTCAATCATTTTTTTCATTTTTATTATTTGATCATAGAACTCAGTACAAGAGAAATTCTTAAAATATGTTTTTACAATGATTAAACCTTTTGCTGTCTCAATTTTAAGTGTTTTTTTTTTTTTTTTTTCATCTGGCCAGAGCGCATTTATTAATGAAAAAACACGTTCAAACAGCTGCATTAGTTCCTGGCAGTGCTAAACAAAAACTAACTGGGCATTTAATACTCACAGAATTTATACTCTGTTTGTAAAATGAGCAAAAATTTCACATCATTTATCACTGACATTTTCATCCTTCTGCTCACTCCACACTTCAAATTTGCTTTCACAATATTTCTTCACACATACAAACTCATCGAATAAGTCCTCTTCATTCACAGTAAAACTTGCTGACACTGTATGCATGAATATGCAGCTTTCTTGTATGTTCTTCCAAGTTTCAAGTCATAGGATCGTTTCCCTTCAAATTAATCCAATCCATAGACTGAAGAGGTGTGAGAAATGGTGTACACCACTCCTGAATATATATTCAATACAGGTGCAGTAGAAATAGAAATCTTCTGCATAACTTTCAAACTTTTCAGCTGTTATGGGTCCTTCTTTTTCTAATTCTTGCAACTGTTTTCTCACAGTAGTAAGAAACTTTTCTGCCTTCCTACAATTAACATTTCCACCAGTTTGTTTCATCCTTCACTTCAATTACTGTTATATCTTGCTTTTCAATACATTTAATGGTATCATAAAAGGTTTTTAACGGGCTGGCAAGGAAATGCAGGAAAGTAATTGAAAGTGGATTTTCAAAGAAATTTTTGAGACTGATAGGGCATTTTTCAATAGAAAGAAAATATGACGTCAATGAAGGGAACATGTCAATAACCCTCTGGATTGCAAGCAAAAGAGAGATCCATCTTGTCTTGCTGCTACCCAAAACAGTTTTATTCTCTGTATTTGTGAATTCATAAAATGATTTAAGTTCCTCGACTCGTACTCAGTATGTGTGGAAATGTTGGTAAATCTTGTTAATTAACTGAAGATCGATAGGTAAGCAGTCTACACAGCATTATGTATCACATGTGCAGGGCAACCAATTCCAATTAAATTGTTCACAGTGTTTTCTTGCATTTTGAAGTACAGATTATTCTTTCTCTTCTTTCCACCAAAGTTTGTATTTGTATTATCTGCTAATAATACAGCAATAACCTTTTTCAGTAGATTAACTTCTGTAACACTTCAAACACAGAAAATAAAAGTTCTGAAGTTTCACCACCTACGTTAACGAACTCCAATACACACTTTCACACCTTTTTCTGGATGATAGTATCTAATGACTAGAAGCACTAATTTCATATCAAAGTGCTTTGATGAATCGATTAGTACTGATATAAAACGAACTTCTTTTAGCTCTTCCTCAATCTGCTTTGTCGCTAATGGCGCAATAACATTGGTTATTTTTGCCTTACGCTTTGTTTGCGAACACCTGAATTTATCGAAAATATTTTCGCGATGGTTGTTGTATGGTGCATAACCACAGCCTCCATGGAGGCTGTGGTTAAAAAATTATTAGAATTAAAAACAATTAAAAAATTACTTATATTGGAAGCTTTACTTCGAACAGCAGCTTTGTTTTCACGTGGTTGACTACGTCTGACCGACTACAATGCGAAATGCAAAATTTAGTTACATAAAGTACATTCCGCATTTTCATCTACACCTTTAATGAAAAGAAATTCTCTTTTAATAATATAATCATTAATACTGAACTTACGCTTCGGCATTATAGGAGTAGAAAACGATAAAAATTATAGCACGCAAAGTATTGATCAAGTAAGGTACTGTTATATAACAGAAGCATGGGAAAAAAGAACATCGCCATTAGTTACTTGTATTATTTATAATACTAATGATTATTATAAATAAAATTTATTATCAACATTGTAATAGAGATTGGTACTAAAAACGAGATCAAATCAGTTTATCCATTTTTTCCTGAAGGATACTTTAAAAAGCGGAACTTTTGGAATTAACTCGGGACATTTTTGTAAAAAAACGGGACAAATGGGAACCCCAGATCGCAGATGATCGGCCTGTGGAAGTGATGACTGAGGAAAATGCCTTTTGTTGAGAAACTATCAATGACAGACTGCTGAAGTTCAAAGAAATCTCAGCAAGGTTGGCTTTCTATACCAACCGTCTTTCGCATCATTCACGAGAAGCCTTCAACTGATGACGATTAATGCAAAGGTGGATGCCCCGATCTCTCTTCAATTCAGAAGGAGCATTGTATGACTTCCTGCAAGTGTTTAGAGCTTTGCCAAGGGAATCAGAGGGAAGTGCTGGATTCCATTGTCACTAGGGATGAAACCATGGTCCTGTATTATGATCCTCTTTCAAAAGGGAATCTGTGGAGTAACGCGAAGCACCGGTGAGAAAAGCCAAGTTCACTAAATCTACCCAAGAAGATTATGGCAACACATTTTCTTGGGATTGCCAGGGAATTCTCTTGACTTAAAGGAAAGGAATACCACCGTGAATGCAGCGTGAAAGAATATTATGCTTCACTCCTGCACAGTGCGATGCCATGGAGTAGAGACGATTCAGATTTTGTTTCTAAGGTGAAATGTCCTTGAGCTGTTCTAGAGCTTGGGCCACTTCCTAATTTTCGATTCCGAGAATATTCTTCCGGAAATTGCAAGCTGTATAACATATTCGTATATTGTTGCCCTATTAAGTTTCCACCGTGCGAAAGTGTCACCTTTTGTCCCCACCTCCCCTAGATTTGTTAAGGGATGGACTAATAGCTAATTAATCCAGGAGTCATTTTTTAGGGATTAAACATGGAGCTTCAAACGTAGGCAAGCCTGCAGTAATTAGAGTGGGAATCTAATACTCGGCAAAGGAATTGATGTAACATCTAAAAGCATTTACAAACATCTCGGAAAACCAGGTACTAGACTGGTTGTCGTTACGAGCTGAATTTGATGTCTTGGAACTGTCATCAACAAAAGTGTTTGCTTCTTGATTAAAATTTGTGAGAGCTGATTCACACAAACATCTCTCAACGCCTTAAAATACCTTTGGATTCTCTTTCACTATGCAACTCTCAGTGTTCAATTGATATAGTAATTAATAATTTTAAGTTCGCTTAATTTTGGCTGTTGACCGATTTTATTTTATTTTATTTTTTGTACACAGATATACCATGTTACAAAAATTATTTGCATTTTTCTCTCTCGAATACTGCATGCCCAAATGATGTGGCGAAGGTGTAATAGTGAGATAATGCATGACAAATGACTTTGGGATTGGAAAATGATCTAAAACCTACAACTGTGACTTACAGTTAACTCTTTCCCAGCAATCTTCCACACACACACACACACAGGATTCACCGATCAATTTGTGGGATTGTAGCGTGATTAAATCGTTCGATGTAAGTTATAAATAACGTCAATGCTGGTTTGAACGTCTCAGTGGACGAAATATTTACTTTGCGACCAACAGGCTGTGAAAGTCGTTAAGTTGCAGATGATTTTCTCCGTTTGGTGTAGGAATCAGGACTGTTGTTAGGGTATATGCCACGCGTAAGCAAACAAAATTTTGCCCTTCCTAAATTGAAGAAAAAAAAAATATATATATATATATACATATACACACACATATACTGTATATATATATATATAACATAGTATTTTTATGGTCGGATTACAATTTTGCCATTTTTTGCTGCTCTCCAACCCTGCCACTCCTAGCTATTGATTTAGTTGCTTAAAACAGCCTTACAGACCACCGCCATCATAACTCTGACCTGAAATATTTCAGAAAACGTACCTACCGCATTTGGTCACAAAATCCAGATTATCTAATCCTTAGACTACTCATGGTACTAACAATATTTAAAATAAATAAAATACCTTAAAGACTTTTATTTTCCAAATGGAGTAGGCGGAACGCCTTTAGCATTAACTAACTCTTTGAAGACAGATGGGTGGCCAGTCTCCATCCTTCAGTGATAGTGCTGGTTATAAATGAATCAAGGGTTTTCAGGTGAGAGAGAGAGTATAGCAGTTAGTTCTCACCATCTCGTTCCCCTAAATCCTAACACTCATATTATGGTCTATATATATAATAGTGAATTCTATGGTAAACGTTTTGTGATATGGTTTGAAAATCCGTCTTTCCTGGATGAAAAACTTCTAATCTGTGCCAAATATCGACTAACTAGGAAACCAGCTGAAGGAACGTTTAGAAAATGTCCATCTAGTTTGCGACTAAAATCGAACCAATAAATCTTTCTTCGGATGGCCTAACAATATGGATGATGATGAAAAAGAAATGCAAAAATGTTCTGTAGAACATAAACTGGTTGAAAGGTAAGCGAAAGATGAAAAGTGAATGCGTTTCTCCCATCATGGATTGGTCTAACCAGAAGCGCCGGGATTCGTTGTCGAACCTTGTCGAACACTCAACTCAAGGTGAAAGAGTACCTGCGTTGAGTCCAAGCCAAACATCCAAATTATAATTTATTCAATTTGTGAAGGTGATTGGACAGTAAACTATTGGAAACCTGTTGGTGGTATATAGAATGGTGAAGGATGATGCACACACACACACACACACAGACACACACACACTCTCTCTCTCTCTCTTAAAATCAGATGAATAGATTTGATTATGGCTATTAGGAGATTATTTATTATTATTACCTGAGGTCCAAGGACTCATTTGAGGGAGGGAACTCCACTCTGACAACATACAACTCACCATCTTTACTACTAAATTCACCAACTACACACAACGCATTCGTTTCTCGTTCTATCCACTGCACAAATGCCTGCTGACAGTACTGAAAATGCAGTACAAGAGCTGAGGCCAGGGATCCTACTTCTGGTTTTGAGTAGGATCCCTGGCCTCGTTTTCTGTAGTTTATTTTTCTCATGAAAAACGAATTCGAAGTTATTTTTGAAATCCTGGGGAATTCGTTGTTAGTTATGCTGTGGAAGATACGGAAATAACTGTAGAGCATCAACACGATAGTGCACTGTAATGTATGGGTTTAAGGGAATTTGAGTGTGCAAAGGATCAGTACAGATAACGATTTTAATTTGAACCAAACTGTAGACAACTCAACAAGTTTTAGTAAATATATCACCAAATGTCCTTTCCCCCCGCCACAAAAAAAAAAAAAAAAAAAAAAAACCTTCATAGTAATTTTAAAGTGACAGTCATTTAACTTAACGTTAATTAACCGGCTCCATAGGGCTTACAATCTGAAAAAGTATCTTAAAACAATAAAAGCTAAATATGATTATCCTAATTAGGTTTTGCTAAGCATGAGAAAAAAAAAAAAATCCCAAACTTAAGAACAAAGTTAACATCAAATAAAATCACTCCGCTAATTTTAGACGACTTTGTTTACACAAAATGAGCATCACGAGACTTAATCACCGTTCTTATCAAGTGTTTTATGGTAGATATTGCATTTTAATCGTTCACCTACAAAACCTTGTTACACCTTTGACCATTAAATCAAACCTACCAATGATATAGCAGGTGGTTATTGCGAAACTAAATCTCTAAAAACTAAAAATAGATTGATCGGTAAAGTATTTGTAACTGTACAGTAAATCACATCTAAAGTTATAAATATTTGATTACTTCTTAGAGATTATCGAATGAAGTAGGTAGATCACTGGTCATATGGAACAAATATTATTGCTTAATTTCATCTATTTACGCTAATGTAAAGTCTACTTTAGAATTTCTCAAAGTGCGGTATTATTGAAGATGGCACTTAGCAACCTGCCGATTTACGTCATGACTGACGTTTATGACACATTTTATTTATTTATATTTATTCAATATTTTATATTATAGTTTTTATAGAACATATTTCGCTAAAAATTTCATCAGTATGTGTGCGCTATATTTAGTCTTTGAAAATATATCTTTTAATTTTGACGTTATAATAGAATATATATTTTACCACAAATTTCATCACTGTGTATACATGTAAACAGTGCGGTATATTTTGTCTTTGAAAATACTAAATACAGATATATATATATATAAATTTTATTTTAGGATTAAATTATTTAAGCAGCTTAAAAAAGGTAGCTTAAATTCTAATCGTGGTCTAAAGTTTTTAAATAATTTTTAATTTATATTAATAATAACACCAATAACAACATATAACATTGCTTATACATAATATACATGCGTATACGATCATGTGTTTATGATTTATCCAGATTTTGCAAACACAGGTAACCCTCGTATAACGCGGTACTTATACAACGCGGTTTTGATATAACGCGGTCAACAAATTGTAGTAACCCTTGTCCATCGCGGTTTCGATATAACGCGGTCTACAATTTCTAGTGACCCTTTATTATTATTTTTTTTTCATATATTTTTCACCGCAGGACTTAAAAATCAAATTTCATCTTCGTTAAATTTGTGTCTGCCCGTATCGCGCAAGTAGCTATTAGTATCGAATTTAGTTTTATTGTATCCCTGAATAAGGTACTGTGCAGAGGCTTTTGCAGTATGTGTAATTCTCAACAAATAGTGCAATTAGAGACAGCTGGAATAAAAACGACGCTAACTAATGAATCACATGCCCCCTCTCACAGAAACTATGCTGTATAGCCTCAAGCAAAACCATATGTTGCACTGAAACAAACAGTATCTAACTAAAAACTATTGTCCAATTTTTCAATTACATGAAATAAGTGTTTGTTTTATTGCATTTGAAATTCACGATGTCATTATGACAGATCACAAAGGCTAACTTCAAATAAAATTCTACCAAGAATTGAAACATGCCATATAATGAGTGTGTGAGTTCGCCTGCCACCTCAAACTCAAACAAGCAACCATAAAATTCAACTAAGGGTTGAAACTTTGTGTGAGTTGAGCCAGTCGGTAATGAGAAGTTCTGTCGGAACGATAAATGACACCCTGTCGTGAATGTGTTAAAACTAATAGTGAATGTTGTTATGACAGTTTCAGATGTTATGGAATTCGATTGAAGAGAATTAGCATTTGAACTCAACACTTGTCGGATGCCTTTGTCTTTGGGGCGTGCGATCTTTTGTTAATATCGCACCAATCATATGCACGTCTTTATAGCTGCTCTCTCGTGAAAAACAAAATTCAACTTGTACGTATTGTAATAATTAAAAAATGTTGAATAATTTATAAGCGTATAAAAGGATCATCTGTAAATCGTTGACGTGCCAGCAAAATTCTCAGACGTGCCATCCCTGGCACGAGTGCCATAGGTTCCCCATCTAGGGTTTACTGTATAAAGTGTTCATTATTGAAAATTTGTCTTCATTTTCTGCCAGGAAAGCACATTAAAATCATAAGTGTGTTATTCTCAAGCTGAGCAGTTTATTTTCTGGTGAGTTACATACACATGTAATGTTTTTTTTTTTAATGTAAAAGTTTATTTTTATTGTAATGGCCACACAGCAACGAAAGGGAAAAACCAACATGGAAGAGGAAATTCAATTCTTCCGAATAAAAAATTAAAATCTTGGATCGGTTGAAAATTGGAGAAAAAAGCAGGAGTTGTTGCAAGGACTCTGAATTTAAATGAATCGACAATTCGAACAATCAAACAAAATGAAAATAAAATCCAAGAAAGTGTCATTGCTGGGTCAATGGTAAGTGCAAAGCGCGTTGCTCGTGTACGTGATATTTTAATGGAAAAAATGGAAAAATCTCGAATGGTTTGGATAGAAGATTGCACTCAAAAAAAAATTCCTTTGGAATGGACACCTTATTAAGCAAAAAGCGCTCGAAGTTTATAAACATTTAAAAGAACTTGAAATCTCTCAGCATGGATGTTGTGTCAGTAAGGGTTGGTTCGAAAACTTTAAAAAGCGGTTTTCTTTGTATAATCTTAAAATCCAGGGAGAATCAACATCAGCAGACGTTGAAGCTGCCCCCGAAATACCCATCAGAACTTTTAAAAAGCATTGAAGAAGGTGGTTATAGTGAGACCAGGTTTCAATGCGGAAGAATCTGGGTTATATTGGGAAAAAATGCCAAAACGCACCTATATATCGAAAAATGAAAGATCAGTTCCTGGATTCAGTTTCCAAAGATAGAATTACTCTACTGTTTTGTAGTAATGAATCAGTTGATTACATGACAAAAACCAATGTTTATTAACCGATCTGCAAATCCTCGTGCGATGAAATGGCCCGACAAGTCCACTCTACCTGTTTATTGGCGGCCCAACAAAAAGGCATAGGTTACAGCTAGCATGTTTGAAAATTGGTTTTTCAAGTGTTTTGTACCCGATGTAGAAAGTTACGCAAAGAAAAGGAATATGGACTTCAACATTCTACTAATTTTAGATAACGCACCAGAACACCCAGCAAGTTTAAGCCATCCGAATATTAAAATGACTTTTTTGCCGCTTAATACTACTTCACTTATTCAACCACTCGACCAAGGAATAATATCAACATTTAAGTCATATTATATTCTACGAACATTCCAATTAATTTTGGAAAAAAAGGAATCTAATTCAAATATGACACTGCCTCAAGCGTGGAAAGAGTTTTCAATATTGAGTGTGAAAATTATTTCTCTGTCCATTAAGGAATTACAACCCTCTACGCTGAATGCTTGCTGGAAAAAAGTATGGCCTGAACTGTTCCGAAACAAAATTTCGTACCTCCAGTGGATGTCGAGTAAGTCGTATAATAAACGTTGCACACATTTTTAGTGGAGATTTCGTTTTCCACTAAAAATCAGTGAATTAATTGACGGAGAAACGGATTTAAATGAGGAGGAACTGGTACAATTAATAGATGGCGTCGAACCAAATGGCAGGGAAAGTTCTGCCGAAGATTCTGATTGATGAATCCGTTAAAGAATTCAGTTTAAAGAAATTAGCAGAAGGATTGGACTTGGCAAGAAAGTTAGGAAGTTATTTTACGGATAATGATCCCTCAATGGAGCGCTCGGGAAAATTCACAATGAACTTAATAAGCAAATTTTTATTACTGACTTATTGATAACTAAACCAGCCAAATTATACAATGAGAATTTTAATAAATGATGTCCAAGAGATTTCAAGTGGTGACGACCTCCGGCCACTTAAAGAACATCTACGAAATGTTATTTCTGAAGACAGTGATGACGATTAAAATACGTGCTTTATTTTATTGTGTCTTAAACAATTATGCATTACGTGCAATGAAATTTATGTACAATTTGTAATTTTTATAATTTTATACTATGTATTTGCCTCATAGTTTATGTTTTCTTAACTTACATGAATTACCTGAATTAAATAAAAATATTGTTTTTGTTGGATATGTCATTGCTGTAATTTAAAAAAAAAAAAACGATTTCGGAACCTAACCCTACTTTTTCTATGTGATCTAAGTCTCGCATAACGCGATTTATATAACGCGACATTTCTGTGGAACCAAACATCCGCCATCCGCGTTATACGAGGGTTACCTGTACTGTGTTAGAATACCGTACGATAAAGTATTATTAAAATTAAGGAAAATGGGGATAAATTATTATTATTATTATTATTATTATTATTAATTAAAATGTGAAAACATTTTAAGATATGCAATCACATCATACGCATTCTGCGCAGACTACAGACTTAACAGGGTACAATGGTTGCAAGATAAAATGATAAAACTGATATTCTGGGAACAACCCACTCTTATGCAGGAAGCATGGACAAAACACAAAATATTTAAGGTGAAACACTTACGCCACTACACAGTCATGTTAAAACACTACTACAGCCCAACATATAGAGTAACCAGAACAACATATCAAATAACAAGACCACAGTCAACAAACTACATAACATATAAGTAAAACAATCACCATGGCAAAGCCACCCGAAACTTCTACGTACCTGACATGATAAACAAACTGCCGTTCGACAACAGAAACCTAGGAACATACAGAGAGCTGAAACAGGCACTATATAAATATTATAGCGAGAACGAAAATTAGAGCAATTCCTGTTTCTCTCTCCCCCACCACACATACACACACACACACAAACCTACGACAACCCCCCCTTCTCAAAAAACTACCACTACAAGACTACCACTACATTTCTAAATCCAACCCTATTTTCACAAAAAAAAAAAAAGTTAAACTGTAATAGCAGTCGAAGTCTTTCAAGCACGTACCAACAAACAGTAAAATCAACACCTGGCTTTTGACCACTATAGGAACACAACCATGAAACCACCACCCTCTGTCATCTATTATCTTCCTCAGATAAGCTCTGCTAAGCTTCGAGGAAGAAAATTACTAACTTGCAAGTATCTGTTATACACACTTGTAATGCGTTATAAATATTATATACATATAATTACTACAGCAACTATGTATGCAATTCATCTGAGACATAAAAAAAAAAAATAAAAAAAAAAAAATAAAAAAAAAAAAATTCTGTATAATCCTTATTGTAAATACTGTAAATATTATTATTGTATGTAACTTATACTTCTTCTTCTTCTTCTGCAGCTTATCCCACTTAAGTGGGGTCACTGTTTGTTATGAGTCTCCTCCACACCTTCCTGTCTTGGGCTGTCACCACATCCAAGTTCTTCATCTTCAAGTCCTCTTCTACCAGCCCCCTCCATCTCTTCTTTGGCCGCCCACGCTTATCCATCTGCATGACCCTTCTTCCCACATATTCATCCTCCCTCCTCATCACATGACCAAACCATCTCAACCTTGCCTCCTGTATTTTCGCTCCTAAGTTCGTAACTTTCACTGTTCCCCTGACATAGTCATTTCTCAGATGATCCTTTCTGGTCACACCGCACATCCACCTAAGCATTCTCATCTCTGCTACTTCCATCCTGCTGATGTTATTTTTCCTCAGGGCCACAGTTTCTATAGCATATGTCATAGCTGGCCTCACTACTGTCCTATAAATTTTGCCTTTCAGATTGATCGGCACCCTCTTATCACATAACACTCCAGCCATCTCCCTCCAGTTCCTCCAACCTGCTTGTATCCTGCATCCCACTTCCTTCTCACCGCCTCCATCTTCTTCCACTGTCGAACCTAAGTATCTAAAGTCTCTCACCTTCCTGATGACATTTCCTTCCAGCTCCAGGTCTGTCTCCTGGCCACCGCCCACTGCGCAACACATATACTCTGTCTTACTTCTGCTCAGTCTCATACCTCTCTCTTCCAGTACTTTTCTCCATCTTTCCAGTTTAGTTTCCGCTTCTTCTCTTGTATCTACACACAGCAAGATGTCATCTGCATACAACATTGTCCAAGGTGCATCTTCTCTCACCTCCTCTGTTACCACCTCCATCACAATATTAAACAGAAACGGACTTAATGCTGACCCTTGATGCAAGCCAACTGTTACTTGAAAACTTTCTGTCTGTCCCAAACAGGTCCGAACACTTGTCTTCACATTTCTGTACATTTCCTGCACCAACCTGACATATTTCT